>NW_020194476.1:1123196-1327958 GCF_003019875.1 Amorphotheca resinae ATCC 22711 | reverse complement strand
GGGGGGGGGGGAAGAAGGGGAGAGGAGGGGGGCTTACATTCCAGGCTCGATAGTGATGACCATGTTAGGAGCGAGGACGGAGACGGAGGAAGAGCTGGGATCCTGGAGGATCGAGTGGAAATTGGTGAGCCAGGATTTGGCGTGCGTCGAGAGAAGGCTGTTGGTGCCGTCGCCGACGTCGTGGACTTCGAGACCGAGGAAGTGGCCCAGCTGGAAAGGGGGGATGATTAGTAGGTAGGATGAATGGATGGAAGGAGGGGATGGAGGGGATCATGTGGATGCGAGGAGGGAACTTGGAACTTACGCCGTGCGGGAAGAAAGCGACAGATGCGCCAGACTTGAAGATCTCGTCAAACGTCCCGTTATGCAAAAGGCCGAGCTTCATCAGCCCTGCGGCAGCAACGGCATGCGCGTGCAGGTGTATAGAGCGGAAGTTGACGCCGGGCTTGCACATTGCGATGCATTCTTCTTGCATCTGCGCCACGAGGTCATAGATGGCTTGCGCTTCAGGTGTGAAGGCCCCCGAGATGGGGAACGTCCGCGTGACGTCCGAGGCGTAGCAGTCCCATTCGCACCCGGCATCGAGACAGAGAAGCTGGCGCCCTTCCAGCGGCTCGTTGTTGGCCACGTAGTGGAGAGTGCTTGCGTTCTCGCCCGCTCCGGCGATGATGCCGTAGGCTTGTCGTTTGGCCTGCCGCGCGATACACGTCGCGGCGAAGACGGCCTCCACCTCGGCTTCGTTCTTGAAGTGCTTGATGCCACGGAGGACGTTGAGATGTGCCTGGGCTGAGATCTCGTTGGCTTTGCGGATCATCTTGAGTTCGTAGGGGCTCTTGATCGTCCGAGCGGCATCCATTGTGGGTTGGAGCTTGGAGGTCTCCCATGGCGGGATATAGAGATTGCTCTGGCATCCATCCTCGAGGGTAATGCTCTGCATGATTGTCGACTTGGGTGGGATCTGGTAGGGGTGTAGCACGTATATCATGCCCTTTTCCCGGTGGGCGAAATGGGTCAGGAAATCAGGCAGAGCTGTAGTCAATTCGACGGCGTCAAAGTCATATTTAGCTTTGATTTCTTCGGGCGTTGGACTGGATCCATTGAAAATGACCGAGGTGCCTGAGTTTGGAGGCGGGATGAAGAGAGTGAGACTATCTTTCTCAATGTTGTAGGTCACAACACAGTTCGGCAGGTCGACACCGCTCAGGTAATAAAAGTAGCGGCGTTGCCGGAAAAAAACCTCCTGATCAGAGTCCTCATAGTTCTAGAGCATCGGGGAATCAGTAGTTGTTCAAGGGAGAAAAGCACCAGAGAAGATATCCGTGAGTCAAAGCATGTTTGATCCCATCAGCGCAGGACTCATATATCAGACCGGTAGATATACAGCATTGACTTCCAGGGCATCCTTACACATGACTTCTTTGACGGCAGGTATATGAGGCCCTGCTTGGAACCAAGTCGCTTTGCGACTGATTGAGCGTGTAGCTTCCCTAGATTGAGTGTTAGTAGAAAGCCTGTTTCCAACAGAGTACTTAGGCGCGGTGTAACGATTCCGCAATATGAGAATTGTTCGCAAGCAAAAACAGGCCTGAATAGAACAGCGACAGGGATTCTGACCAGGATATTTCTCAGAAGGCTTCGGCTTCAAATTGATGGATCTATAGATCTGTGTGAGTGCCTATGCCATTGGACGTCCGTTACCTGGGGGGCATTGAACATACATAGCATCGAATTCCGCAACATCGACGCAGCTGAAATCCTCCTCGCTCATGGCGGGCTGCTGCACCCCCGTCTGATTTCCCTTACTTAATCCCATAGCAACCATTTAATCGTTCCAGTTCTTTCAAATGCTCAGCGCTTTCGGTCTTCCTTGAATTGAGGATGGGGGGCTGAAGGTCGGTGGCTGGGACTACCGAGGTAGGTGTCTATACTCTGTATAATATTTATATTAAATTGACGAATCAGATAAGGATACGGCCGTCTATAAGATGATTGAGTTTTTGTTCATTAGTATAAGGTACCTTATATGAGGACAGTACATCAAGGTACGCAATCTAGACTATTGGTCACGGGCCAAAGGCGTCTGACGTACAGATAATAATAGTCCGTAACAGGTTAGCTGATGTTGATAAGAACGGACTATTTGTGCCTCAGGCACTTATCAATCTTCAAGATCACCAGTATCCTCTTTAGACCAGCATCGTCATGTTTCCTATTAGACTAGTAAGAGTTTCCACAAGCAGCTGATTGAAGTAAAGTGTATGTTTATTAGCAGAAAACACATAAGGAGGGCGTTTCGTGTAGATTACAAGAGAAATAGCGAAACCCAAAGCGTCTTTCAGTGAGCAGAGCTATTGCCGCATTATCTATAACCTAGGTCGGCGGTCCCGACTTGTATTCCTTTCTCTTTCAAATATCCTTCTCCTCTTGCCATTCTTTCCGTCTGGGCAACCTCATCCGCACCAAGGGTAATCAGGAATTGAAATCGAAGCAAGCAAAGTTAGAAGAAATAGATCGCAAACCTGACCCGAATCTTTAGCAGGGCGTTAACTTCTAGGCTATGGCCCGTAGCTTTAGAAAATAGGAAAGAGGAGCTTCTCCGTGTCACTACCGCCAAAACTCCTTATGACCAAAAGAACCAACACATTATGAAAAGAGAAAGATGTAATTGCTAGTGTATATGCGAGAGGTTGCTATTGTCTTTTAAGAGCAAACCGAAGATGTGATCTTCATTCGAATACTCACATGTCAAATCAGATATCGAAAAACTCATATGCAAAGATCACTTGATCCAAATACATACTTCACGCGAAGCTGTCCGAATCCTACGGAAATCTGTCCCTTACCCTTTGCGCAGCATCTGCGATCCGCTGCCTGCAAGCAGGACAGAGCCTGTGTATTGTTTCCTTACGTAGCGCATTACCACCACATGCTTTCCCGGCTTTGACTCGAGTGCATGCTCGTTCATAAACGATCCGATCCCTATGGTAGCAGCTGTAGACGTATTCTGCGTAATGACACATGTTTACGTTCTTTTTTCCCAAAGACTGTTGGATGTGGATTTTGGAACGTCTATTTTTGGCGTAAGTAGTGGCGGAGATGTATTGAGTAACGTTGTAGATGTAATGTATGGTAAGCTCAAATGGACCTTTCAAAGCTGAAGATAGGTGCCCTTTTATACTTCACGGCCTATCTTTGTCCGTGGTACAGAATCGGGATGAACAATACAGACAGCGGGTTACCATTGTTCAGGCACAGCTCTTTGTTGGAGAACAAAGTATAGAATAGTTCTTTGTCAACGGGACACTCCACTTGGCGAATCCTTTGTTATGCTGGGAGGGAGGACTGATCACATGATTATCTTCTCTGTCGAGCGGTCTCGCATCGAAGGAAGAGTTGTAAGAGAGATAGATGAGAATCATGCAAATGATGCCATGAGGCACTATCAACGACTCTTCAATTTGGACTCGTGCTCAAGCCAGAAGTTTCTACAGGCTCGGTGGCCCCAGTGATCCACCCACCATTCTCCAAAACTATCGTCGACATCAACATCAACCTTGTTGACTCTCTCCTCTCTTTTGAGTCCGCATATAAGACATGGTTTCGGCGCCGTGAGACCTCCTTGTTGGCTTTTCACAGGCATGGCTTCGCTGATATCAGGGATTGCCAAATGCCGAGACGAGTCACGCATGCTCGAGTTTGCTACAGCGACGGCTGATCGTAACCTTCCAAGTTGATCTTTCCATATGCGTACTACATCTGCAGCTTCTCGATCTTCTCGAGCGACCTCGGCTTTGTCAACGCCGGCCAACTTCATGCCACCCTTTCCACCAGCGGCGGCAGGGCCAATCTTCATCGCTTGCGAAAGAAGAGTGTCACGTTTCCAGCGAAGTTTTCGGCCAGCTATAATCCGTGCAGCTACTACGGCAATGAGAAGGTATGCACGTAAGAAGTCAATCGTAGAAGGATCAGATATGATCCGGTTCTTTAAAGAAAATGACTGGTTTGCCACGGGTTTGAACAATGTCGACTGAGGAAGATCGAAGAGTGATGGGAAGAGAGCAAGCAATACTGAAGGGGGTGGTATGTTTGTCGGGGGAGCTACATCGACCTGCACACGAGCGGGCTCCGTAACCTGATCGACAGCGTCCCAAGCCCATGTGTCTGCCTTACTACTAGAAGGGGCCTTCACCACCGGAGTGACAGTGGGTGTCTCAGGAGGAAGATCTGCAAAGTCACCCCATTCGTCATCAAGGTCATCGGCTGGGCCAGATGAGTCTTTGTATGGGCTTGGCTTGGGTCTGTTAGGCTCGAATGTTGGCCATGCGGTAACTGGAGATGATGTTTTAGGTTTATCTTCCTCTTTAATCCGGCTAGCTGCCTGCTTTGTCGACAGGCCCAGATCCCCGAACGGATTTCTTTCTTTGAAAGATGCTGATTTCGGAGCTTGAGGGTACGGTAGATGATCCTGACTTGTTGATATTGATAACAAGTCCACAGGAGCCTTTGCTGACTTTGTCTCGAGAGTCATGGTATTGAACATGGTGTTAAGGGACTGTGATGGCGGTGGTAGTGCTGGTTGAAAGGAGGATTCAGGTGACACAGTCTCAAATTCTCCAAACTCATCATCATCCTCCAATTGAGGGGACAGCTCCTCGGTAGCATCAAATAACACATCACCATGTGAGCTTTTCCTAGACGCTGGCTGTTTTGGAGGAGGTAAATTTCCCGTTCCTGGAGGTTTCGGTGAAGAGTGCTCAACATCTCCCAGGATACTGGAAAAGATTTCAAGGGTTGGCTTTCGCATTATTATAGGCTCACTTTGCCGCGTACTTCCCCCAAAGTCTTTTGTCGCAATTGCTCCATAGTCCGGTCTCCTTGAAGCCGAGGTCTCCAGAGTAGGTGGCTTGCTTTGTGGTGGAGCGGCCTCAAAAGAACTCCAAATATCATCATGCTGTGTAATAGTCGATTGCGCTTTTGTGGCCGGCTGAGAGGGGGGGAAATCGCCCCATATGTCATTGTTCATCCGTGAAGGGCTTTGCCATTGTGAGAACCCACTCCCCTGTCCCGATTGCCCATTTCCTGTCGTACTGTCCAAGACGGAGAGATCATTCGATGCTGACGCTGGGGGGTTCGAGGAGGAGTCTTGAGGAGCTCTGTAGAAGCTATCGAATTCTGCAAGGAGATCGGAAGACATCCTGAATGTGTCCGTGAAGCTAACAGGTAGTAAGCAAGAGCAATCTTTAAATCGGAGCAGACCCAGGCTTCTGTCTCGAGGTTTTCGAGATCGTGTCTGCTCGCCGGGTCCTAAAGGGAGTCGGTGCCTCCTTGCCCACCTAGAATTATGGATGCAGTTCTACTGCCCTCTCCTCGAGGTGCTCCACAAGGAGGGCTTTGTAGAGTGAAGCTATCGACAAGAAAATGACGATATCAGGAGGCAAGGCTGAGGTCGGGTCCCTATGGTTGATTGGCTTTTATCTTTCCCGAGCCGTTACTGTAGCCGGCCGCTGTTTGTATGTTGCGCGCCGCTTCTAAAATATTACTATAAATATAAACACGGAGTAAACCCCCCCGTAAAACAAGCCATTTTGGCAGCAGGGAATACTCCGTATCTTGCGGAGATAGACTGATAGAGGGGAGTGTCAACACCAAGGATCTGACAGATCGAAGCTCGCCGTTAGATTCCAGAGATGCGATCATTGGAAGAGTCAAGGTATCTAGCCAGAGTTCCATGCTGTTACATGACTTATTAGCTGACCCGAGAAAGAGCGCGATGGCAAATCACAGCAAAACAGGCCACAAGCCGTCCCGACCTCAGGAAGGCCGTCAGAGCAGACGGCGATGAGAACCCATGCAAATTTGGCCTTCGTTCAGTCTGTTGGAAGGCAAGTTTGCGTTTGTCCTGTGGATTGCAATTGCTGGTTAATCGTCCATAGACCTTTCTGCTCTTCCAGACCACCGAGACCACCGGATGGTCACGGGCTTTGATCGATTCTAGAAGTGCATATAGCTCCCTCAGAGAGCATCTTTTAAGATATATCGAAAATCCCGATGCACTTGGCTCTGCGTTAGATCCCTTAGATGATGACCAGAACGTAAGTAGTTGAACTTGAAACTCTTGTGCTCTCTTTCAGATGGATATCACCGGTGATTGTCCTTTCAGCTTGCTGAGATCTGGCAGTCTCCTTGGAACACCTTGCGGCAGGATGAAGAACTCAGAGCGGAAATATTTCAGGACATTCAACGATGCATGCAAGAGGAACCATATTTCCGTCAACCTCGTACACAACGGATCATGTTAGACATCCTGTTCGTTTTCTGCAAGATTAATCAAGATGTGGGATACCGACAAGGTATGCATGAGCTCTTGGCTCCTATTTTGTGGGTAATCGATCAAGATGCCATCGACTTGGCCAATAGCAACGACCAAGGTTCGGGTTCAGAGACAGATTCGCTGCTGAAACAGATCCTTGACCCGGCCTACATTGAACATGACGCGTTTACACTCCTGTCCTTGATCATGAGAACAGCCAAGTCTTTCTATGAACTTGGAGAGACGGATCTGAGATCAAACGCACCTTCAGTTGAGTCTGGAACCCCACAACAGAAAGTTTCTCCCATTGTAGAGAGAAGCGAACGGATACACGAGGTTTACCTAGCACGTGTGGATCCCGAACTGGCAAAACATCTTACGAATATAGAAGTATTACCTCAAATCTTCTTAATGTAAGGACTCTACGAGCAGATGATACTTGGTAGTGTACTAATTGTGGATACAGACGTTGGATCAGGCTCCTCTTTGGAAGAGAATTTCCGTTTGATGACCTACTAGCTCTGTGGGACGTTTTGCTCGCTGAAGATCCTGAGCTGGACCTTGTAGATATGGTTTGTGTTGCTATGCTCTTAAGAATACGATGGCAGTGTAAGTTTGAAGTTAAGACCAGCTGCGGATAAAATCACTCCAACTGACCACCCAAACAGTGCTAGAAGCCAACTACTCGGTTGCTTTGATGCTGTTGTTGAAGTATCCTTCCCCTTCTCGACCACATGACCCACGAACTTTTGTGGATGATGCAATATATCTTCGAAACAATTTCAGTGCCGCAGGCGGTGCTACACTCATCGCCAAGTACAGTGGAAAGTCTCCCCCAGTATACTCCTCGGCCTCTCGACCATCAACCCCTTTGGGTGAGGGAGTTGGCCAGAAACACAAATTGTGGAGAGCAAGGTCGCCCCTACAGACACCTGTGCGGTTTCTCCAACAGCAAGGTGGTGTAGAAGCGTTATTTCAGGGTGCTGCCAAGGGCGTCTTTGATAGAGGAGAGAGACTCGGTATTAACCAAGCAGTCCGAGATGCAGTTGGAGAGGTTAAGAAGAACATGAAAGGGCTCCATGCATCGAGGATTACCTCGCCGTCAAGAAGGACTTCGGATATGATGAGGTGGTCACTTGATGAAGGGCGATCCGTTCCATCCCAAAACACATTTGAATCTGCAATGAAAACCCGAAACCAGCAGCTGGCACTCATGCTTGATGAGGCAATGGCTGATCTCAGAGATTTATCTGTGTCTACCGATGACGATAAAGACAAGTACATCAAAGGCATAGATCTTGCGATTGCCAAAATCGGTTTTGTTAAGGTCTACTTGGAGGACTCAGAAATACCTCTCCCATTTTCACCATCAAATCTTGCTCCAGAAAGTCCCTCCTCCTCGATAGCAAAGATTAGCCCGAAATCTCCAGAACAAGCCCCCTCACAACGCCCAGCACCGACCCGAGTCACGACAACCGCAGGTCACAAGTTGAAAACGGCCTCATCAAGTGACTTATCGCTGCCATCTACTCCGACCCCCGAGAGCCTTACGGGGGAAAACAGTCCAGCTGTCCAGAGTTCATCAGACGTAGTTCAGGATCCACTTTCCAAGACTCCGGTTGAGCCCGCAGAAGATATTAGACCTCCAAGCAGACCCATATCATCGCTACCAACACGATCAAGCATAGCGCAGTCAAACTTTAGCTGGATGTTAGAGCCGGACGACTCCGCAGCATCGGGAGTCAAATCGGCGCCCCCGAAATCCTCGTCGCCGTTCCTCAAATCTGGGCGACGACCAAATTCGGGCCAAGGCCGAGAAAAGGCAGCCTTTCTTTTTGGAGAGGAGAGTGGAGAGCCCCAAATTCCAAGCAGTAGAAAGTCTGTGTCAGCTGAGAGCTTCAGTCTGGGACCTATGAAGGGCGGCGAAGACAATAATGAAGAACCGGTCGATGCTTGATCACGACTGCCCGCCGCACATTATAGAGTAAAAGCGGCCTACGAAGCATGTCCACGAGGAAACGATGCACGATCTGTTGATAGACAAATGTGTGGAAAATACAAGGTCTGGATAGCCGGGGAGCTCTGACCTGCTCCAGACCTGCCAGAAAGGCGAGGCTACTGCACGGGCACTGCATATTGCACCTTGCTAGAGCTACTTACTAATAATAAATGCAACTGTCCTCCAATCCAAGGGTTTCAGCAGCCCGTCTGGATGTTTTGTGGTGATTGTATGTGCAAGAGGGAGGGAATGCTCTCACATTCCGTCGTAGAAACCAAGTCGATTGAGATATGCAGGCAGCTACCTAGGAATGCATATATGTATATTGTATATATTCATATGCATGCGAATTCGATGTAAATATAGATAGATAGATATGTCTCCATGATGATAATAAGATCAACAATTAACATTCCTCCCTACCTTGCCTTACCTCCCTCGTTCCTCCTTCCATCGCCTCGAGTTTCTCCCCTCGAGGCTGCAGCTGGTATGAATAGGCAGCTGGTATAATAAACACTGATCAATCAGTTGCAGTGCCGGTATAAGGTCTGATCAATCGATCAATTTCGCAAAACCTGTGGCATGATTCGCTGAGGCGAAGTACCAGAACTCATGGATGGGTCGGGACTTGGGGATGGGAGGGCCAATAGCATTAGAGAAGTGCAGGAATTTCCAGTGATTGATCGATGAATATCCCCCATAGCTGTGATTTATCCGGCGGGCAACAGCTTCCATGCAAGAGCAGACCCATCCATGTCCCTGAGGCTTTTGATCGACGTGAATGTTTGCGCGCAAGAGTGAAAGTGAGAGGCAGGGCGGCGCGCACCACCTCGCCAACGGTCGACCGCACAAAAAGCGACCCCGCGATTGAACTAGCGGCAGCAAAAGAAAGCTCTTTCTTTTCCCTCGTCTCTTCTGATTCTGACAACCCTCGACCTCCAAGATTCCACCAACAATTATCCTCCGTCGCCCCGACCTCTTCTCTCTTCTCTTCTCTCTCTTCTCTCTCCTCTCCTCTCTCCTCCTCCCCCCTCGCCGACCTACGCCCGTCCCCTCCGTCTTCTCCTCTCCTCCTCCGCGTCCTCCCGCCATCTCCATCTCCATCTCCCTCTCCCTCCTCCTCCCATCTCTGTCCGATCCCACCCCATCACGCCCCACCTCCTTCCTCCCCACAGCAAACTCTCTCTACGTCCCTACCTCCAACTCCCCCGGATAAAGGTGTGTTCTCTGACCGGCCTTGATTTTGCCGTCTTCCCATTCTGGCATTCGTGGCGTATTTCCCTTTCTTCACTTGACGCGTCCTAACAACCTCACTAGATCTCGTGTATTTCCTCCGACGCGACCGCATCCTCTCAACCCACGAGACTGATCTTTTCCATCACTACCTCCCGTACCTGAAGTATTGAGATTTAAATCCCATACCTTCATCATGTCTTCCCCCCAAGAACTCCAAAGTGAAGAGATTATCGATGGCATGAACGCCATGGATGTCAGCGAAGAACGCCTTGGCGCTGACGGCGAACCTCTCCCCAAGACCGACGAAGAATACGCAGAGTCTCAGCTCACCCTACGTGCTATCGTTTCCTCTAAGGAAGCCGGTGTGATCATTGGCAAAGGTGGCAAGAATGTCGCAGATCTCCGTGACGAGACCGGTGTGAAGGCTGGTGTTAGCAAGGTTGTGCAAGGTGTACATGACCGTGTGCTGACCATTGCCGGTGGATGTGAAGCTATCTCAAAGGCTTATGCAATTGTCGCCAAGGCTTTATTGGAGGGTGCACCACAGATGGGAATGGGCGGGGTTGTTTCAAACAATGGCACCCACCGTAAGTCTACACCGCGAATGTTAACACTCCTGAACAATTGTTATTAACTCTTCTTAGCCATAAAGTTGTTGATTTCCCACAACCAGATGGGCACAATCATCGGCCGACAGGGTCTAAAGATCAAGCACATCCAGGACGTTTCAGGCGTTAGAATGGTCGCACAGAAGGAAATGCTACCACAATCGACTGAGCGCATTGTGGAGGTACAAGGCTCACCAGAAGGAATTCAGAAGGCCATCTGGGAGATCTGTAAATGCTTAATTGATGACTGGCAGCGGGGCACTGGGACCGTTCTCTACAACCCAGTCGTCCGTACCCAATCTGGTGCAGGTCCAGGAGTGGGTCCTGGCGGCCTGGGAAGCAATGGCCGAGGCGATTACAACAATGCCCGTGTTATGCGCACTGGAAACGGAGCCGATTTCAGTGAGGGAGCCCCCCGATCATACAACAGCCGCCGCTCCGACTCGGACGCTGCTCAACGTGGCCCTCCAACTCATGATGAGAATGGAGAGGAGCTGCAGACCCAGAATATCAGTATTCCGTCGGACATGGTTGGGTGTATCATTGGTAGAGCCGGAAGTAAGATCAGTGAGATCCGCAAGATATCAGGAGCACGTATCTCTATTGCCAAAGGTGAGTCTGAAGTGGTACTCCAATTAGAGTTTGGGTCGCAGATACTGATGAATCCTAGCTCCGCATGATGAGACCGGTGAACGTATGTTCACTATCATGGGCAGTGCTAAAGCCAACGAGACTGCACTTTATCTTCTCTACGAGAACCTCGAGGCCGAGAAGATGCGACGAAGCCAAGGCGTTCCTCAGGACTAAATACAATGTCAACTTGAGAACGCCGTTTTTTTCCATCCTGGCCAGCTTTGTCTAGGCTCTTCCAGATCTGACTTGCCGCGAGGCTAATATTGATGTGATGGATCTGGACATGTGCAATGATTACCTCTAATTGGCCGATTTTCTTTCCTACAAAAGCAATTCTCGGCACCACTTTGTTTGATTCTCCTTACCTTGCGACACAGACTTTACGAATTTACGGTCATCCCTGCATGGTGCACAGGTAGCCCATCAACTGTCATCCTCGACACAACCATTCGCCTTGACATACAACAACTCGAGACACCGTCATACTGTCTCGACCCTCCGCTCACCGACACCCCTCCGAACGAACGAGAACCGTCCTCATCTCGTCTTCATGCGGCTATGACCAAGAGAATTCTCCTAAAGTCACGAATTACGACATGCTCCTTGCTCCCAGTTAACCAAACTCTACTCGACATTCTTGAAACTCGTCTTCGAACTCGCTACCTGCCACCAACACCTAGCCCTATTCGATTGATCAGTTGCCTGGCCTCGGCCTGGTCACAACCACAACTCTAGATCTTCCAGGGATGTATGGGGAGACTATATAGCTGTAGACTACACAATTGAGCACTCGAAAAGCTGCAATGTGCATTGAAAATATCACACGTGACTCGTGAACGCTGCTGTCCATGTTAACCGCCTAGCTCATCCGGAAGGACTGAACCTGGAGGAAAATCACACAAAATTTGCACCAAGGAAATTGGAGTCATCAAGCATTTCTATCGTATCGCGTCTAGAGTATCCAGCGGTCAAGGAAATCTTTCAAATGCCCTCCCTCTTCATGACGCCAACAATCACCGTCTTCCGCGGGGACATCACAATCAACCTCTGCCCCCATTGTAGTCGGCACCCCCGGCCTTTCTCAGCCGTGCAACAATGTCCTTCTCGTCCAGATCCCCCTTGTCCCTCGCATCGACCTGGATGCTATGATGACCCAGAGCCTTCTTCACAGCCCCGCTCTCGATGCTGACCCTCGCCTTCCGCATGACCTTGGTGCCCTCCCCGATCCAGATGACCAACACGAACTTAACCCGCTTGCTCTCAGTATCGTTTGCATATTCGACGCGCACATAAGCATACTGGGCCTGGGAGTCGTCCAGCTTCGTAGTCAGCTCCTCAAGCCCGCCGGTTCCCGTGGCGGTCAGCTTCAGCGCGTCCCCAGTGGCGGCGGCGTACGAGATCAAGAGCCAATTGGTCTCGTCTTTGTCGGAGCGTACGGCATCGTAGGCAGCGAGGATTTCCGGGGAGTCGGCGCCGGACATTCTGGAGAGAAGGTGGGATGGATGGATGGATGGGCGAGGTAGGTGGACGGGACGGGAGGGGTTTCGAGCGTGGTTTGTGCGGAGGGGGGATCCTTTCAAAAGAGGGTGGTCGAACACGGGGATGTCTCCAATGGTTCGAATGAGGCGTAGCCGGTAGTCGAGGGCCACCCTATCGAAGAGCAGCCGGAAATTCCAAAATTGTTCTGAATGATTGAGGTTGAATTGGAAAACGATTTTGTCCCGCGAGACCGCCTTTCGGTCGCCCGATACAGTAAGGCGTGGCTGATCCCTCGAATTGAAGCCATCTGGCAGATCCCCCGAAAATAAAGTACAGATCTTGATATCCCTTTCCTAGGTAATCACCTTTTTCTTTTTTTTATATTGTGTTAAGGTTTTCTTCGTCTTGCGATTCCAATTGTTCGGTTTGCTTGATTTCTCCGATTGTATTTAGAAATGGCTCGAACGAAACAGGCCACGCCGTCGCGCAGAGTCCCGTCCTCTGATTCCTTCAGCAAGGGAGATCCTATAGGGACGCCGAGTCGAAAAGCACGAGATTCAGACAAGAAGGAGACGATGAACGGACATGCGAATGGCGGGGTCCTCAACAGTCTTGCTCCTCCTGTACGAAAGGAAGCCGGTGCATTGCAATTCCTAACTGCTGTCGGTGGTATCTACGGGTCATTGTAAGCTCCCCTCCTCAACTTGATATACAGCTATGGATACTGACGCCCACGTTACAGTCTCACCTGGGCTCTTCTCCAAGAGCGCCTGACGACCACGCCCTATGGACCAGCAGACTCTCCCGAACTTTTCAAATTCCCCGTCTTTTTGAATACCGTGCAATCCCTCTTCGCAGCCACCGTCGGCTACCTCTACCTCCGCTTCGACACGCCTCGAGGCTCGTCCCCCGCGCCCATCTTCCCCAGCCGCCGTATCGTCGGCCCTCTCTTACTCGTCGCCATCACCTCCTCCCTGGCCTCCCCTTTTGGCTACGCGTCTCTCGCCCACATCGACTACATAACCTTCATCCTCGCCAAATCCTGCAAGCTGCTACCCGTCATGTTTCTGCACATCACGCTCTTCCAGCGTCGGTACCCGCTATACAAGTACCTCGTCGTGCTCGCCGTCACCTCCGGCGTCGCCGTCTTCACCTTGCACGCATCCTCAGGAAAAGCACATGCCAAGCCCTCCAAAGCCTCCACGAACCCGGACCGCAACACAGCCTGGGGTCTGCTGCTGCTCTCCATCAACCTCCTCTTCGACGGCCTCACCAACACCACGCAAGACCACATCTTCCAGATGTTCCCGGCGTACAAGGGACCGGCCATGATGTGCGCGAATAATATCATGAGCACGCTGCTCACCTTCTCGTATCTGGCGCTGTCCCCGTATCTCGTGAGCACGGGAATCGGCGCTTACCTAGGCATGGATATCGCGGTCGGGGATGGCGAGTTTGGTGCCGCGGTGGGGTTTTTGAGAAGACATCCGAGCGTTTGGTATGATGTTTTGGGATTCTCGCTTTGTGGGGCTGTTGGACAGGTGTTTATCTGTACGTTTCTCCCCCCTTTTCCCTCCCCCCCTTCCTTTCCTTTCCATAACTAATCAAATCACAGTCTACACCCTATCAACCTTCTCCTCCCTCCTCCTAGTAACCATAACCGTCACCCGCAAAATGCTCACCATGATCCTCTCCGTACTCTGGTTCGGCCACCGCCTCGGCGGAAAACAGTGGCTCGGCGTCGCTTTGGTGTTTGGTGGTGTAGCTGCTGAGGGCGTTATGAATAGGAGGGAGAAGCGAAGTTAGAAAAAGGCGGCTGGCTCTGTTTTTTGCGCTAGATGAGATGAGATGAAGATGAGATGAGATGAGATGAGATGAAACGAATCTTTTTTTTGGCTTTTTTTTTTTTTTTTGAATTCAATGAATACCCGATACTTTACTTTATTTTCGCTTTTTGACTTTTTTGAGTTTTGAGAGTGTGATTTTGTGATTGATTGATGAAATTGATTGATGAATTGATTGATTGATGAAGTTGACTGGACTATGTGTAAAAGGACCAAAGCAAAGGTAACCAACCCTGTTCATATATAGATCCTATACCTATAGGTATGTATATGTATGTATATATATACATCCCAAACGCCCGCCCATCCATGCCTCTCTCTCTAAGACCCCCAACCCGAACCCAACCCCAAATCCGCAGTCCAAAAACGCCAAGCTTGCTTGCTTGCTATGAAGAAATAAATGCCTCTCTAGCCAAAACAAACAGTTCAATCAATCAAACAAACAATTATAATTTCTTAACCCGTTGCAACTCCTCCTGTTTCAATTTCGCACTAGGGAGGAGGAGGAGGGCTGCTGCTGTTCGCTTTGGGGATATATATATATAAATTTTTTCATTACATTTTTCTTGTTGGTTGGTTGGTTGGTTGTGTTGTGTTTTGTATACAGGGCGGCGGCTCGGTGACCTGCCCGGGAAAATGCCACACTTTATGGTATGTAGGTATGTATGTATGCATATATATGCATGCAAAATTATGCAACGCCGTCCGTTTCTCCTCTTCCCGTTCGTGATTGCATGTTGTGATTGATTGATTGATTGATGAGACGCCCCAACGCCCGGCCCCGCGCCGCTGAAATACAGAGATTGAAGGTGTGATGATGTGGTGTGGTATGGTGATATGATGTGATATGGTGTAGTGGTAGATTGATGGGATAGAGATGGAGATGGTATATGGCTGTTAGATGCGTGCCCGGATATCAGAGGAAGTCGTCGATGGATCGGGTGATGGGGACTTCGCCGCGGGTGGGCGGGCTCCGCGGGTCCTCGGTAGGGAGAGGGTGGTGGACGGTGGAGAAGAAGGATGATCGGGGATAGTCGCAGGGCCTGGAGGAGAAGATGGTGCTCGGTGCTTGCCCGTCGGATCCTGAGCTGTAGTTCCCGGGGAATGACCGGAGGGGGTTGTCGGTCATTTCGCTCACCCGTGGAGACATCAACTCGGATTCCCAATCAAAATTGGTTGGGAGACGCTCGATGTGCGGCTCGGGCTCTACCGGCGGCTGAGCTTCGACAGAGGGCTGCGGCTCGACAGGTTGTTGCGGCTCTACAGGTTCTGGAGGCTTAATAGGTTCCTGCGGCTTGACAGGTTGGGGATGCTCGACACGACTCTGAGCCTCTTTGCGAGTGGAATCGCCAAACCCAAAATCAAAATCCGCCAGTCGTCTTATAGTCGCGTCACTCATAGAAGCCGTCTCCTTCGCCTCTTCACTTGTCCTCAAGGCCTTATCCCGGGTTGCAGAGGTCGGGGTAGAATTGCCTCTAGCCCGTGTTGGCGCCGGAGGGTCGGGGGTCTCTGCCAACATTGCCGATCTGTGCTTGACCTGTCGAGTAGCGTTGATCTTCTCCGCCTTTCTCTTTTCTTCCTTCTTCGATTCAATAACCTTCTTGAAATCATTGAGGGAGAAGAGGAGTGACATGTTCGGATTTACCCATCGGGACTTGGCTTGCGCGCGAGAGTACGCTTCGTTCGCCCCCAGATCTTGGTTGATATACATCCCATACGCTATGATCAGCGTCGCCGATCGACTGGCACCTTGCTGGCAATGTACGAGAACCTTCTTTCCTTCCTTCACTCTCGCCTCGATTGTCTGACACAGGTCCCATAATTCATCCTTCACGTCCGTATTGTGGTCCCATGGCACGTGGATGTACTCGGGGATTTTCCCCTCGGGGGCAGCTTTCGGGGTTGTTGGCGATGATTCTGATGAAGATGGCTGCACTTCATATGCTGTGTGAAACGACAACATTGAAGCTGCAGTATCGGGGGGTGTATCACGGGATTCTGAAGCGGTAGTCTTGGAGGCTGAAGCAGCTGTTGCAGCGCTCTCTTTCGCATCCCGCGCCTCCATCATCTCTTTGAAAGGGTTCTTCACCTCCCTGGCTACGTTGATGACGACGTCAAATTTCATAGCCTCTTCCAGTTTCGGCTCCAGATATAAGTGAACACTCGGCTCATGCATGAGGATCGGGCCCTCTGGATATGAGGGGGATTTTGCGTCTTCGCCTGAGTGCAGTCGGTCGAATGTGTCACCTCCAACAGGAACGCCGGGTATTCTCGTGGCCATCTGAGTTCCAGAAGGGGGTTCCTGATCGGTTTCATCAATAGTGAAAGTGTTCGTGGCCAGATTCGATTCTTTCAGTCTAGAAGCGCCAACCAATCTCGGGGGATTCCTGTCCCCAAACGTCATACCGCCGCAGGGGCCAAAGCCGGGTGTGACTAACATTTGCGGGGTTGAGATGGAATGCTTCAAGGCCCTGCGCTGTAGCATCGTTGGAACTCCAGGTGATCCAAGCGTGTCTATAGATAGAGTTGGACTGTTTGCCGCACCCGTATTTAGACTCAGTAAGCTCGGCTTTTTCCTCCCCTTCAACGTTGGTGGTTTAATAAAAGAGGGCGACGAGAGCTCGGAGGATGCAAACCCCCCGATATTAGAATCAAGATTGAGGGCAAGACTCTTAGGATTTTTGGGTTTCCGCGGTGCAGGTGATGTCATAGGCCGCTCATTGCTCAGCGGTAATCGTACTGGGTTTGTGTCGGCCATATTCAGACTCTGAAACGAATCCATACCAAACGACCCCGAGAACGAAGACAGCGGTACGAGCGTGATGGGGGATTCAGGGGAGGAGCTCGGCGAGGGATCTGATAATGAGGACGAATCGACAGTGGATATGGTGGTGGTTGGTGATGAGTCGGTTGAGTCAGATGCCTGAGTAGATGATGTGCTATTCCGGTGTTGATGTGAATGTATTTGCGTTTGTGATTTTTTGTTTTCGGGTGGTTGCTGATTCTGGAGGGGCCGGTGTGGGAGTTGATTAATGTATTCTGGTGCAGCGGTTTTCGTAGGAGGTTCTACCCCAGGGCTTTCCACCGCGCTCGTATCCATGTCATAGACTGACATAAAGGAAGGGATATGGTTCTCATACATCCGAGGACCAGCAGCTGACGGCATGTCTTCTGCTGATCGGTGGAGACTTCGTCCTCTGGATGGGTCCTGTACCAGACTGCCTCCAGCTCGTAGCTTTACTGTCCTCGCCCGCGCACCGACCGTACTCGGTCCCCTCGCTCGTTCCGGTGACGATGATGGCGATGTGGTAAGTGACGTGAAAGATCTCTTCAAAGTCCGGTCATTAGCATTCTGCAAACTCGATAGGGGAGCCATGGGTCAGGTGGTGGAAGCGTATAACAAAGAGGGAGGACAGTGTACGACGCATGGTCTAGCCAACGAGAGCAGCAGTCGTGTACCCAGACACAGATGACTTGCTTGCACGTCCGACTTGGAGAGATGATGCCTCCAGGGCACGAGGGATGAGGAAGGGAGGATTGACAAGAAGGGGAGGTATTTACCAGAGGTCTCCAACTAACTATAAGGCGCTTCGGGGTTGGTCAACTCGAGGCAGGCCTCGTGCTTAGCGCCGCAACCGTTCCCAGGTGAGGCGCCTCAATTGCTGGCCGGGCAGATCGAGGACAAAAGTGTGGGAGGATTGGGGTCGAGACCGGCGACACGTCGAGGGCGTATACGGAGTCTGGGGGCGATAATAATCACCGCCACGAAAGATGGTCAAACGAGCAGATGCGCCTCGGCAATCGAGCTAATTCCAGAGGAGGAGAGCGGACACCCCGCGGATGTGGGCAACGCAACGCCTGAGCTGAAGCCTTTCGTGTATCGCCGCGTTCAGCACGGCGGGGGTAGGCAACAAGACAAGACTGCTCGACGGGGCGGCGAGTATGAAGAAACGAGGACGTCGGGACAGTGTTGGCGATCGCAGGGTTCGATTCGAGATTACCTATTGTTGGCTCTCTCACTAAAGATCTGCTAAAAAGAGTGTCAGCTCGCATGCAGCCAGAGGGACACGGCCGTCTAGACGCAGCGTCCAAAAATAGAGCAATACCGGAAAGGTGTGGGCGCCAACGCTGGAGCGAATGAGCGGCGCGCGACGAGCAGAACGCCCGACAGGGGCGCGAAGCAAAAGGGAGCGCCAGGCGAATCAGACGGTGCGCTGCGTTGATTTGGGTGCCGGGGTCACCACCACGCGCCCCCCCGCCTGCGACAAAGGCAATCTGGCGGCTCCTGTGGTGGTTATTCGGACTTGAAGAGAGTGAGCGAGCGAGCGGATGCCCGTGGTGCTGCTGTTCTCGTCTGGCGCACACAATGCCTCCAGGACAAAGAGCGCGTCAGAGGGCCATGGAGGGACTGGCCGAGGGTGTCTTTTTTGTGGGGTGGAAGGAAAGAAGAAGATGAAGAAGAAGAAGATGAACCGATGGAAGGATTCTTTACGGAGTAGTAGGAGTGTAGTCTGTAGTCTGTAGTGCCTGTAGTAGGCTGTCGTACTGGGTTATGGATGGATCCTGTAGGCTGTCGTCGAACAAGAATTGGCGGCCGGTCGCTGGCGGGGCCGTTGGATCCTTTTGCGCCCCCTGTCCCGCGTGTTGAAGAACACGGAGTAGTACTGTATGTAGTAGGAGGAGGGCTACTCTAGAGTAGAAGTAGCAGTAGTAGAAGTAAGATGGGAAATGCAGCTCTACGGAGCCTTACACTCAGTGGTGAAAAGCCTTGCGACGGCGCCTCGTGGGAAGTGGGACGCAGAAGAGGAGGCCCTGGACGATGATGGAGGAGGGGCGTAGGGATTGATTGCGATGGCAGCTTTTGCCCAGAAATCCACGACGCGGGAATGCGTGCGTGCGTGCGTATATATATATGTATATATGTATGCGAGAAGCAACGTGAGCAATGGATGTTGGAGGAATCCCCCGATATAACTGCAGTCAGAGGATGAGCATGACGACACACCACGGATGCGCCCCGGGACGGCGCGAGCAGCAGACCAGACGAGGCACGACACGACAAGAATACAAGACAGATAGGCAATAAGGGGAATGAGGGATCAGCGCGGAGGTTGAGTCAGGTGAAGCAGGATGATGGATGGATGTGCATCTGGATTGACGATGGTGATGATGGTGATGATGATGGATGATGGGATTTGAGCCTTTGGCCATCCGCGCCTGGGAATATCGGGGACTGAAGAAGGGTCCCTCGGGCAGCCTGGGGAACAAGGCAAACACCACGGCGGGTACGGCCGGAGGTAACCGACCAGGCCCAAACAGGCACAAGGGCTCTGACCGAGGACAGGCATCATGAAACGATGGGCTCGCGACGAGTGTTTCTTACTGGTTACTGGGCCAGCAACGGTGGGCGGTGGATGTGAAATCGTGAAGCGCCCAGGTTGTGAGAGCACAGGATCATGGTCAGGGATGATGATTGACATTCGAAATTTGACATTTGACAGTCGCGCGACAGGCGACGGCGTGTAGAGACGGTGGCCCTTCTTCCCGTGTCTGTCTGTTCTTGGTGGTGGCGGTGGTGGTGGTAGAGAGCGAGTGGAGTGGCTCTAGTAAGTCGGCAGGGACTGGAATTATTACGGAGTACCTTGATGTACCACATTTTAGTGCCTTTAGCGGCTTCGATGATCGGAGCGGGTTTACCTTAGCTCCTTAGCGGGCACTGCTTACGTAACACACGTGGCACCCCTACCCCTTCCGGTATCCTCTCATGGCTAGCCAATCAGCAGATAAGGAGCCGAGATTCAGGGCCATGGTCCGGATCAAGGATGGCCCGGTTCTCCCGTTTCAACACGGAATCCCTGTATCCCTGATATTTACCACCCTCTGCGTAAGACGTCCCTTCCGGGTTTAGATGATATCCCGTCGCATGTCCTTAATAGCAGAGCCCTGGTCTGCGGTTCTACTCTGTAACTGTCACTCTGGGAAGTCCTTTGGTGGCCTGTAGTACTGTACATACATACATAGGTAAGGTAGGTACATACATACATACATACATACATTGTATTTTACATACAGGACTTTTGCGTAGTACTATCTATACCAAAAGTGTATCCCCCTTTAGATGCGTCTACTATGAGAATTACAAATCGTTAGCCCTAATTACTCGCATATACGGAGGGGTGGGCGTTGGATAGTTGACGAAATTCCACCTCCACAGTACCTTACCTTAGATCCTTAGGTACAGCAAGGTACAGTAGCAGAAGTCCCTAGGCCATCGGCTATCGACCGAATGCCCCTTGGAAGATGGGACAGTGGAGAGAGCACAGTCAGTGCAGTCGGAGCTTTGATCCCGAGAATTGTCGTCCTTTTTGGCTCTTGTCTCTCCTGCGTGAAGGGTACAATCTACTGTGTGAAGGGTGCAACTTCTGGTATGTCGGTGTGCTTGGTGGTGAGATCAATAATACAGTAGACAACTCTCAATCGAGCAATGCATAGGATTGTCGAAAAGGGCTCATTGTCCAGAATGATATATACCTACCTTTGTTATAGACCATCCCATCCCCTCCCCTCGCCTCTCCTCCCCCTTTTCCCCCCCTCGAAGCCGCGAGGGGCTCTCTCTTCCCATCGCTTCCCAGGGGCCCCTCGGCAGCCCCTCGACAGCCTCCACCAACGCCGACCAAGCCCTAGATCTTCCCTCTTTTCACACGCTTCCGCTCGGCTTCCCTCGTCGGTCGCTTGCCTCCTTACCACGCTGCGTTACTCCCGCGCGGATGTGCTCTCGCGATGCATATCAGGAGGGGACTCTGTGGGAAGTGTGTGAACGCCCTGCAGCGCGCTTGGACCGGTGCTGGAATATCGTTCATATGGCAGGATCTGATCTGACGGCCGGCCGTCGCTGGCTTTGGGCTTCTGGGCTTCTGGATTTCTGCATCGCTGCATCATATACGAGGGACTGCCCTCCTCTGCTCTCCTCTCTCCTCTCTCTCTCACCCCTGGTCGCCTTCACTTCCCTTCCCCTTGCCCTGCCTTGCCTCGCCTTGCCTCGCCCGGCCTTCTTCTTCCCCTCTTTCTTCCCATCGTTGATTGTTCTCTGTTGATTTCTTCTTCTCTATCATTGCTTGATCGATCCAATTCTTGACTCTCCGTCTCGCCATGCAGATGGAAGCGCCCATCTCCCTCCATATGCACCGGCTGGACCACAACAGCTCCAAGTTGCCCTCGTTCCGCTTCGCCGACTTCAAACCGCCCGCCGCTAAACTGACGTCGTCTCTTTCTAAAGCCGCCCGTGACCACAACCACAACCACCACAATAATCACATCACGGCTCCCTCCTCCATTGCTGTTGCGACTCCAGAACGCCCGTCCACGAGCACCACCACCTCCCCCACCACCACTTCCACGCCGACCACGACGCCTCCCACGACCACTGCATCTCCTTCTGCTGCTTGCTCTTCTGCAGACCCTTCGGACAGCTCTCGCCATCGCTCGGAGTCCACCCCAGACCTCTCCCCAAAACAGTCCTCCCCTCCGTCCTCGCCGACGTCCCTCTCCCCTGGTCCAAGCCCTCGCTCGCGTCCCCAGAACACTGCTGCGTCGCAACGCTCACCTCCCGTCGCCAGGACAAAAGATCGCAATCATCATGTCCCTGCGTCCCACAGCAGGAATGATGCTCTAGGATCCGGCCCTCCACCGGCGATGCTCACGCAGAAAGTCCCGCGACAAACCCTCGACACCGATAACTCGACCAAAGACTGGGTGGTCAACCAATCCGCTCTGACTCCCTCGAGTGCCAACTCAGACACCAAATCCACCACCAGATCGTCGTATCCATCCCCATTATATCCACCGACTACCCCTATAATTCCCCCCATCCGCGGCCTCAGATCTCGTCGACGGAGCCTGGAGATGATAGCCGCCTCTCAGCGGCGCATCTCGATGGAACAGGACGACACTTTAAAAGCCCTCGAGGGGTTTAATTCGCAGAGGTCCCCGACCCGCGACCAGGAAGAACAGAGTAGCGATGATTCTGATCTCTTCCTCAAACTTGCGCGGGAGGAGGCTGCGGCCGGTCGGTCGGGAATCAGCAGGGTACGTTGTAACATCTATTCACAGTTTACTACATGCCCGCCCGGCCTTCACAGCCTATGGCTCGCCATCTTATAGTGTTAACATGTCTTCCAGTCCCAGACCTACCGCCAGTCTCTCCCCCCTCCTAACCCCGGCTTTCAGTCTTCGATGTCCCGTCGTCGTGGCTCCGATCTAGAGAGTCGACGATTGAGTTCGCAGACCGAACATGTGCCACAAGCCCTAACGTATCGCCCGACTACCTGGGAGCGGGCACCTACAGCACTCGACTCGAGCAGGAATCGTTACGCGGCCGGCTCCCATTCGAATCCGACCACTCCGAGGACCTTTGGAGGGAGGGACATTTCACCGGAATCGCAAGGCTCATATGGCAGCCGGAGACCCTCTGCACCGGAATCACTATTACCACCCTCTCGCGCATCCACCTACCGACCTTCACATCTGTCATATCCTGCGCCCCGGACGTACAACTCGTCCCCACTTGTCTCGCGTACAGCGGACGTAAATGAGGGGCCTGTCACCCCCCGCGCAGCCGAGGGGACGGAATCTACCGTGTCAACAACCGCGCCATCTACGGTTTGGGATGAACTGGAAGATCTCAAATCTCGCATACATCGGCTCGAGCTGACAGGGAAGCTACCAGCGACGTCTGGTGCGGCAATGTCTCGAGCTTCTAACGACCGCCCCCCGACTGCAACAACCACAGTTACCACCATGTCGTCGTCTCCAAAGCGCGGCCGTGGTAATAGCATCTCACCACCTGATTCCGTAAACGTGGAACCTTCACCAACAAATACTCATCCCCTTCTGAGTTCTGCCTTGGCAAAATCAAAGCCATTGCTGAGTGCGGAAGTATACAAGGCTCTAGAGGCCACTACTACGGATGCACTCGCAATTGCTGTAATGATGGGAACATCAGGTCAACCTGGGCCAATATCTAGCTCTCAATCGACGGTGGGTGCATCGACCAACACTGTCTCGGATAGACAGGTTCGCCGGAAGGCGGACAGCTTGTGCCGGAGTTTGACGGAACTCTGTCTGGCTTTGTCTGAAGACAAGACTGAACAGGCTCAGCCGGCGGACAAGCCATTAAAACGGCCGAGGAGCAACACTGAGACAGGGAACCAAGCAGACAGCGTCCAGCGGCCACCCGTCAACGCCGATCTTACACGGATCAAGGCCAGCCCAAGAGCTTTGAGTCGGCTTGAGGCCCGAAGAAGCAGTCTTCTGGCCACAAGTTCACTACCAAGCCCGAGATACACGCCATCAGAGGTCAACACGGTCAACACGGTCAACACTCCTACTCAGTCTGCAATGGCAGGTCGCAGATCATCTCTGTTGCTAAGGAGCCGTCGTGCAGGTACCGAGGAACCCGAGGAGGAAGATGAATCTCGGTTCCGAGCGCCATCGAGGGCCGCCACTGAGCTTGGTCGTCTTCGGAACTCTCCGCGCGAATATGCTTCTCAGCAATCTTTATCAGAAAACCGTCTGCCATCTACGCAATCCTCTCTACCCGTCAGGAGACATTACATATCAACCAGTCTCACGAATACTGCGGGACAGCCTGCTAGCAGTCCCTTGAATCTAAATAGCCGGAGATTCTTAGATCGGTCGACGCCGGAGCGAGATACGCCCAGTGTGGCGGGAAGAATGGTGGAGGATCGTATGCAGAGGAAGTCCTCCATCGGGCAGGGCTTCACCTTCGGGCGAACAGCCAGCATCTCGAGGCCAACGAGACCATCGAATGCAGCAGATTCACCAAGAGCAGGGCCGGCCGGCGGTTACCAATAGCATCAGCGCGCAGACATGACAGACATCAGACATCACAAACATCACAGACATCAGAAATCAGACATCGCAGACATCGCAAACATCACTTGTAGTAACACCCAAACATCGGAGTTTGGAGAAATCGGTTCTTTTTACTTTTTCTTGGAGTCAACATCTTTGCGGCGTCAGGCTCGCCTGTCTTCTCTTTTCATTTGTTTTTACCATAAACGGCGATTCTGAGAAAAAAGGGGACACATTTGGAGATACCCGGGACACGATTCATACGATGCCGATGAGAGATGGATCATGGAGATAAAGCTGCCAGTACGAAGACGAAAACTAAGAAGAGGAGAAAGTGTCCATACTTGACTTCATAGCGAGCGAGGAGTGGTTTCTTTTTGTAAGAATTATATTACATTACACAATTACTGTCTAAAGTAAGGAAGGAGGGAGAGAAGAACAGAAAGAATGAAAAGAATGAAAGAAATTGAGAATTCCCTCAGCTTCACCTTCGACTCAAGACATAAGAACACAAGGTATTGTTTCATAGTATAGCATAGCTTCTTCGGGAAAGTACGTGCTGTGATAGCTTTCTTAGGGAGCTGATTGGACGGGAGATAGAGCTTTGCCATTGCCATTGCTAACTACCGCCGAGATACTGTACGTAGTGAAAACTCTTATTACAGACAGGATCTATCTAATTGGGTGGGAGAGACCCAGACAGGAGGAGTAGAGAACAATCGACTTATTACCAGGAACCATACCAAACAAAATCTAGTTTTGTTGCACGTCGCACTTGGAAGGGACATGTAATGCTGAGATGATCTGATGCCGTGATGAGTAAAGTAATTGGCAAAGAATAGAAAGAATCTCGTTGCATGTCGCACATGCCCAGTTAGTTACCTTACTGATATTCTCTGAATATTTGCCAAACAGCTCAAACATGAGTACCTATCTTTTGTTGCACATCGCACCTTGAGATAAGGTTTGATTACTGAGATTTCCCGAGCAATTGATAAAACTCCCGAGATTTTGTTGCACGCCGTACCCTGGATAATAATGACGACTGATTACTGAACCTTTATGACTGAACAATTGACAAAGAAAGAGATCTGTTGCACATCAGCCAATAACCGCTTTAAAATCTTGGCATCTTTTGTTGCACATCGCACCTTCATATGCAGGGCCTTTTTAGAGCGAAAAGGGGTCTTTCGACTCGAGTCAGTGTATTATCGGAGGATATTCTCTCTCTACCTTACCTTACCTTACCTAGATAAGAACCTTCGTGCGGGGCTAGGAAACTTATCATCGTAGTTTGTTTATACTTACTAAACGCAGGTAAAGCTCATCTCTGGATCCCGTGGCGTAGGTAAGTAAGACTGTCTACCTACAAAGGGGCTCTTTATAGACCTACGCACGACAGAAAAGGAGGTGTGCGCGGAATCGGCAAGATGACTAACCCCAGGCACGTCCTAACAGCACCTCTTCTCAACCTCGCGGTGTCAAGCCCAGTCTTGAGCGCTTCCTGCTCTCAACCAGGAGCAGAGCTTCCCCCAGGGAGCAACTGAGAACTCCTCGCCCGAGTCCACTCCACCTGGTATGCAATTCGGCAGTCCAGCCCAGCCCAGCCGGCGGTGTCGTCTGAGCGCCATCTGCTGCCACGCCCATGGCTCTCGAGCCCGTCGATATCTTCCCCTACGAGCTCAAGCGATTGATCTATGATGCCAGCGACCTCTCGACTCTCAAGGCGCTCCGCTGCGTCTCCAAAGCCTGGGCCAGCGTCGGCGCGGACCTTCTCCTCCTCCCTACCTTCTCCCTCCGCTCCTACGCCCACGACCTCTCGCGCCTCCTCTCCATCAGCCGCAGCGCAGTTGTCGGCCCCCGCGCCGCCCACACCGTGAGCACGCTCATCTTCCAGAGCAATGGCTGGGACCCGCGCTACTTCCGCAACATCGTCTGCAACCGACACGAGCTCCGGCGCGAGTACGAGACGCTAGACTTCGTCCCCACGGAAGCCGAGCAGCAGGCGCTCGCCGAGCTGGACGCCGTGGCCGCGCAGCACGATCTGGACGAGAAGCTGGCTCGCGATGAGGAGCGTCTCGTGCGCGCTCTCCAAGCTGTCCCGAATGTCCACAGCATCACGATCGCGTGCGAAAACCCTTTCCGTCACCGCTTGCTGCGTAAGGTCTGGGACGAGTACGCGCTGGCCGCTTACCACCGCTCTGTACACCCGCAGACTGAACAGCTATGGCGAATCCTGCGCGCTGCTCGCTCCGCTGGTCTGCATATCCTACATTTTAGACACCAACAGCTTCTCTCCCCTTTCTTCCTCGACGACGCGCTGTCCCTACCCCCCGGGGCCCTGGGGTCCCTCTCCCGCCTTCACAGTCTGCATCTTGATATTTCCGACTTGGCAGGCGTGTTCTCGCGCAGTGCTCAAGCTCGCGACCGTCTCAGGGACTTGATAGCATCCGCGCCCCTCCTCACCACCCTCTCCATCTCCTTCGAAAGTCTCGATACCGTACCTTTGACATTCCTACCTCTCGGCTCCTCCTCATCAAAACTGCACACGCTTACCCTCAGCTCGCCGCTCATCCACCCGCCCACCTTCCTCTCCTATCTCTCTTCGCACCCCTTCCTCACGCGTCTCCGTCTCCGCTCCGCATCGCTCACCCACGGCTCCTGGCACGCTTTCCTCTCCGACCTGCGCTCTCTCCTCGGGGCCCAGCTGCAGGCTTTCCAGCTCTCCGGCGTCTTAAGAGGAGCCGAGGGAACCGACGGAGAGGGCGAGACGTGGATGTTATGGCCGTTCTACGACGAGGAATGGAGGGTCATGGAGGGCAGAGGCGAGAAAGCTAGCTTGATCGAGCGCTTTGTCATAAAGGGCGAGAAGTGGCCCATGGGCTTGGAGCATGGTGTTGCGTATCTCTGAGTTGAGTTGGATTGAGTGAGCTGACTGACCGCGCATCACTGCGTCCTGGTAATTTCTTTCTTTCTTTCCTCGACGTAGCACTGCCTTAAAGATAAGCTTCCTAGCTCTCTCGCGCGTGACGAGGGATGGAGAGGGAGAGGGAGGGGGGAAATTGATCGATTGAGGAGTATGTTTGTAACAAGGGGGGAACGAACAGTGGCCGATGGGATGGGATTAAGCTCGGAGGATGGGGTTAGGTATGGTATCAATGAGCCGAGCTAGTTGGGTTCGATAGATAGGTATGATAAAAAACGAGTAATGAATGAATGAATGATGAGATCAAGAACCAGGGTGGGAAGGAGGGGGGTTAATCAAGAAGAATTCGTTGTTGCGTGTAAATATCGTTATTATATACAAGCAAACCTGACCACGGACAAAGAGTCTCGTATCGATGACAAGAGCCTCGCGGTCCAGATGTCAGGGCCACATTTGATAGCATAGCCGTCCGCAGGCCGCAAAGCAACAACCTCCTCATGAATACTGCCAAGCCGGGTTAACACCTGATACAGCTCAGTCACGAGTGAGTGAGACTATATATACATCTTCATTATATAATATTCTTGTAGTTGAATAGTAGACGTGCAGGCTGCTCTGGTGGCTTAGACTGATTCCTCTTCAGGGGATGCAGGTGGTTCAATGGGCGGTGGTTGGGTCAGGTACCTTAGTAGAGAAAGATGGAATGGAGATCAGTAGTGTAAGCGATAGAGCAAAGACATCGCATCTCTGATGCGGTCAAGCATTGCCCATGGGCCTCGTTGTTCAGTATTCCTGTTCCTGAAGAGTAGTGTTAAAATGTAAGGTAGACAGACCTAAAATCATTTGTCGAACTAAACTTTTCGTTAAAAGGCCTCTTCTAAAAGAACGCCAGATTAGTTACCTAGGTAGGCTTTCCACCGGCAATGCAGAAGAGACTATTCGTGACATTTCCAATTTCGATATCAAAACAAAGTTCCGGAAGCCGTTTATTAGTATTACCAAGGACCGACAGTCGAAGAGCAGCAGTCGGCAACAAGACTATACGAAATATCGCAGGGTCCCACTATACTACTACTAATCGCTCCCAGTTCATCCCACCAATGTCAGAAGAGCCAGATCACGCTGTGCGAGGCGGACGGGGCCAAGGAGGAGATAAAAGGGGAAATAGAAGCGGAGGTGGTAGAGGGGCAGGACGCAGAGCTGGTGCTGGTGCTGGTGGGAAAGGAGAGATGAATCGCGAAGTGGCAGTATCTAAAGCTTTATCGAAGCTCTTGAGGCATGCTGCGGAGGATGAGGGCCTAGCACTGGATAACGAGGGATTTGCGAGGCTTGATCAAGTAGTGAGTTTTTCCCCTTCCCTTCCCTTCAATCTCTGGGCAACAACTGCGTCAACCATTCTCTCTCTCGTGCTCCTCTCTCTCTTTCTTCTCTTCAGCGAATCTACCAATCGTATATATCACGTGGATAATTACACGTGATATGAATTTCCCTTCTTCAGCACATAGACTAATGCTACCTATTCTACAGATGAAATGGCCGCGTCTGAAATCGCTGAATGTCACATTCGCTGATATCCGAACGGCGGTAACGGACAACGCCAAACAACGCTTCTCGATGAAGCCCAACCCAGCTCTGGAAACCGCCCCCGATCCATCTTCCGAAGAGCCTTCAGATTGGGTGATCCGAGCCAATCAAGGACACAGCATTGCCGTAGAATCAGCCGCGCTTCTCACTCCCATCACTCGCGAAGCTGGTAACATCCCGGATGTCGTCGTCCATGGTACATACTTCGCTTTCTACCAACCGATCCTTGAAACGGGGGGCCTCAAAAAGATGACCAGGAATCATATGCATTTCAGCACGGGCCTGCCAGAGGATAAACAGGGGGGTGTTATCAGTGGGATGAGAAGTGATGCTGAACTTCTGATATATGTGGATATCCAGAAGAGCATGGAAGATGGGATTCTCTGGTGGCTTAGCGAGAACGGGGTGGTTTTGACTGAGGGGGATGAGAATGGGATTTTGAGCTCGAAATATTTCAAAAAGGTGATAGGGAGACGTCAGGATGTTGGCGTCTTATGGGAGGATGGGAAGGCGGTTGGTGAGTTGCCGGAAAATCTGCGGAATAGAAAACCGCCGATGGGGAAGGGCCCGAGAGCGTCGAAAGAAGGGAAGGGTAAAGGTGCGAACAAAGAAGGCCGAAATAGTAAAGGGGTGGGAGCAAAGGTGCCAGATGCTCTCGAAGAGGATAAAGGAGGGGCCGAGCCGTGATTCATATAGACTCGGCTTTTTTCATCCAATCTGTCTGAAGTCTATTCTAGATACGGCCTCCTCCGAAGCAAAATAGTCTTACCATGGATTATGGTAATAACTGAGGCGGCAGGCCGAGTAGTACCCGAAAACATTGGGAGGCCCATATCAAGAGATCTAGCAGATTTCCAGATGTGACTACTCCAGACCTCAGACAACAAATACCAAGAAATTCCCAGGAATCCAGTAAGACCTCATTTCTAAACCCCCTGAAATGCTCGTCATCACCCTCCCTAACTCCAGACCTGATAACGCACCCCTATCCGAACAAGAACACTCTAATCTCATTATTCGTAACCAAGCCCCAAACACTTCACGCCTGGGCTTTGATAGCCTTTCCGGAAGTGTTACCAACCTCCGGGCTCTCCATCGAACGCTTCCTTTTCCTGTCTTCTTCTTCCGCATCATCTTCATAAAGAGCCATCCTCTGCCTTTCAATATCCTTCAGGAACGAAAAGACCTCCTCGGCAATCTTCTCCTTGGCATTTTTCTGCCCGAAGACATCAAAAACTTCTCCTACCTTGCCTTCGATTCGCGGGTCGCCGTTGAAATGAGCATAGCCGGAATACAGCGGTGCGATCTCCGATGCTCGCGTGATCTCATACTTGGGCATGTTGAAACCGAGACGGATGCAGAGATCCGGGATCTGTCCCGCAAAAGATGTCGATGTCGATTTCGAAGGCGGGGCAGCTGGGATAGCGTTGTCTTCTTGAGCAGAAGCAGCAGCAGCAGCAGCAGCAGCCTTGGCTGTTCCGGCTGCTGCTTGGCTTACCGCTTTTGGCTGCTTCTTCGGGAACTTGACTTGGTCCACGGGCATGAACTTGTTCTCGATCAGCCAGTCGATGGCTTTCTTGGACGCGTACTGCTTGGCGTCTTTCTTCTTGGTGAAAGATACCGCGTCGCCGAATGGCTGGGGGCTTTCAGCTAAGGCTGCTATGCAGGTGAATCTGGCAGGCGCCTGGCCAACAACACCATCTACGTACTTCAACCCAGTGGTAGGAGGATGCACACTGCGGTATTCTGAAAATGTTGATCAGCAGTAGTACGATCGACGAATATAGCAAGCAATAGGGAAACTCACCATGCAGTCTACCAATCCAATTGGTCTCTCCAATCTCTTCGAGAGCACGTGCTTCCAACGCCAATGCCTCAATGTCGATTGTCTTCCTGGCCTTCTTAGAAGGAGCTGCTGCTTCAGCCCGAGCTTTTGCTTCCGCGAGCTTGATGGCGTCTAGTTCATCCTGCTCTCTCATGAACTCTTCAATCGATTGGAAGTTTGTCTTCCGGGAAGGCTGACTGATTGTTGAAATTTCAGAGGTCTCCATGGCGCCCCCCCGTTTGACTTTTCTCCGGGGAAAAAAAAGACAACTTTTGTTTACCACGCGAGGAAAAGAAGTCCCTCGTATAAGTTGACCATCTAACTGAAGAAATGTTCACCAAATCAGAAAGGAGGTTGGGCATTGATCGGCTACATGCAGTGGAGTTGCAAGGATTCAAATCACGTGGGAATAACGGCGAATAAATCTTGGCTAAGGAACATATCTTTTGGAATGGGGCCTAATCATTGACTTAATGCAACCTGTAGGTTGAGAGGGTATCGTGATTATGTAACTCCGATCAATGCTCAAATGCCAACTCCACCCCCCTTTTACCATTACTCTTCGAAGAAACCGCCGTCACTCTCATCATCACCTCCAATATCCCGAGCCACATTGCCCTTTGGCCCTTGTGATGCCCCAAACGCCTTGTTCTTCTCGAAAGCCACGGACGTATTCTTGTTTTTGCCTGCCTTGCTAATACCAAGCCGACTCCTCCTCTCCCTGCGATTGAGTCCTTCCACTGAAGGAATATCTTTCTGCTTTGGTTTCGGAGGCTTTTTCTCCACTTTCCTTGGTGTGTTGTTGATTCGAACGTTTGGTACTCTATTTCGTAGTTGATCGAGCGTTCCTTCCTCCATACACTTTTCCACCTCTGCCCACATTGGCGGTTTTGGCCTTTCACTCGTTCCATTGGACCCACCATCGTCCTCCTCCGTCGAACTCTTCTTCTGAGGGTAGAGGCTGACATATACCTCACTAAGAGGACAGTATTGGGTATAATTGAGATCGACCTCAGCCACATGCACTTGTTTTTTCAATGCCTCAGTTTCCTCCGGTGATTCAGCCTCAAGTAAACGCTTTCGTAGCTTCTTCAATTGTCTGGTAGCCTTTTGCCTTTCTGGGCAGAATTAGCAAATGCTATGCACAAGTGGGAGCTTATATTCAGCCATACCAAAGAATCGGACCATGTGGTACTTCTTGATCATCTTCTGCCTCGTCTTCTCAGCAAGTGCAGCGACCAGTTCCTGTTCATATGCTGCCAGAGCGCGCTCGTTCTCTATCCGCACATCGGCTGGCAGATCATCTGCGCGCTCCAATCTCCTTCTAACATCGCGTATACGTTTCTTTATTGCGTTGACACTCGAGGCATGAGCTTGTTTCTTTTTGGGCGCCGTCGATTCGATTCTGCGGGGTTTCTTTGCAGGCTTTGGATTGCTTCCATAAACCTGGGCTTGACGTTCTGCGTGAACAGCCTCTTGCTGCTCTGATTCTTCATGTTTCCTTTTTGTGGCCATGGTGGTTCTGTCTTTTTGCATAGACGCCGTGTTCTTTGTCCTTGTGAAGCAACGGGGCAGCATCGCATTTTTGGCCCAAATTTTGTTCTTATCGATGTTTCACGTGACTGGACTTTCCGGTACGGAAAAACAACACCACCGAACAACGGGATACCTTCAAGGAGAATAGATTACTTAACTCTGAGAGCTCAGAATGTCACGAACCTTCTAACTTGATGCTGTGCTCGATATGATTTGCTGAGCAAGGAGAGCTTCTTTGGCCCGTTGATCAGATGAACGAGGGAGGCTGGTAGTCCTATTTTAGGGCTTCTATCAGGACGACGACAGTGTACCAGTGTACCAGCAACGCAGTTTAGCATGGAGCGTAACGACGGCATTATACGATGGTCCCCCAACCCTTCAAGGGACCAGTTCATGACCATCAATCTGAACTACCGGATAGTTCAGATCTATGAAGCAACAGGTCACGCTCAACCAGGCCGATTCGATTACCAGAAGATCTGCAAACATAATGAGTTTCCTCCGCTCAACACCTATGACTGGTCGCCTGTCAACCCAGGCCTTGTGGCCATGGGTACATCTCGAGGTGATATTAACCTGCTCAGAGTTGATGACGACTCAAATCAGGTTCTCGCCTTGCCACTCAAGGTCCCCAGACCTTGTCAGTCCGTAGCTTTCAACACTACAGGACTTCTTGCTGTTGGGCTGGACAGAGTGCGTAATGATGCTTGTCTCCAGATATGGGATCTGAATCAGCGGTTGGCTGGTTGGGACCCCAAGAAACGAGGATGGAATGTTCCAAATTCCAACTTGGAACCCAAGAAGCTCGAACCCAGCGTCTCTGTAGCAAGCATCCGATTCTTTGAAGATCAGCCAAAAACGCTTGTTGTTGGCGTAAAGCACCAGAGCGTTCGGATTCATGATCTTCGAGGTTGGTATCATATCCTTTCGACACTTGATAACAAGTTAACAGTTTCTAGATCCCAATTCTATTGTCGCCAACTTCCCAACGAGATGCAACAACAATCTGTCTATCGATTATGCAGATTCCAATTACTTTGCTTCTTCATCCTTGGATCAACCTGGTCTCGTGGTTTGGGATCGCCGCGTTACTAGCCGCGCCTCAGCATCTCCAATGTACCTCGAGTCCATTGACCAAGAAGAGGTACCTTGGGGAGCTGCTCTGAAACTGGATCGTGCGATTCAGTCAGAAAAGAATGTTTATATCCGTCAGCTTCGATATTGTCGTGATCAGCGGGGCACTCTAGGGGTCCTATCAAGTGCTGGCCAGCTTCAGATTTTCCAAACCAACAAGGAATACGTGGAGCCTGGATCTGTAAATGACATCTATGGTAGTCCAGAGCTACTAGATGTTAGAAAGTCATATGATCTTGAGTATCCCTACTTTGATAAAGATCATAAGAGAAGATTCGAGGATAGGATCGTCAGTTTTGACTGGCTTAACCTTGGTACTTCGGATCTCCCCGGTCGTGTTATTGCCTTGAGAGGTAATGGTGCCTTTGAAATTCTCCAAATGCCAGCTCCCACGGCAGGCCGGCTCTCGAAGTTGATACCCTGGAAGCCTCCACATAGGCGTAAGTTCTCCGCGTTAGCTATATAAAGTATTTGACTGATACCATCTAGTTGGTGATCCTTACTTGACTTTGATGAACTTCAAGGATCCGAGTGAGCGGGATAAGCTTCTTGGTCCCTTGTTCGCAAGTGAAGCAAAAGCCGATATCCCCGTGTTTGGGCCAGAGAAATTCACGTCGAGGAGCATGAGAGCCAAATTAGAGGCGACTGTCAAAAAATTGCTCCAGTCCCCACAAGACCCCGTCGTCAATCTACTTGCTCCGGCGGAAGCAAGTACGGAACAACAAATGAGCACTCCTAAGTCAGATTCATTGAGAGGTAAAATTGAAGAGCTAAGGTCCGAATCTAAAGCTGCCAGTCCGCCGCTGGAGAATTCTGGCCTCATCATTCCAAAGAAAGTGTTGTCAAGCAGAGAGCTGCATGATAAGTCACATTACACCTCAATCAGCCTCATACCGTCCACTCAATCCAAGAGCGAATTGCTGGATCATGTTATGCTTCAACGTGCTATAGACGGTTATTTGTTTAACTGCGAACATAACATATCAGTTGTGGCTGATGATCTGTGGTTGCAGGATGTTTGGGAATGGATTGAAGGCAAGCTTGATACTCTGTGATCACGTTGATTTCTCTCGCTGATCATGCCTCTAGGTGCTGACGAAGCAGCAAAGGACGATGGAATGGTGTCGGGTCCTCTCGACCTTAGCTACATGGGCGTTTACACGATCTGGATGAATTTCCTGGGTATATTATATGCTGTCTCTCCAATTCTATATGTTCAAGCATGCTGACTGCATTACGAATAGGCGAAAAATCCCAATCTAGACTTATTGACAGCACCATCATCCCGGACGTGACACAATGGGAACATCTCATTGCTACCATCAATAAAAAAGCCGGCCGACCTCAATTCAAGGGAGTTGAAACTACCAAGCCTCAGCACCGGCAGCTATGCCTTGCGATATGCGGTCTTGGTAAATCGCCGGATGAGCTTGATAAAGACATGGAAGTCTTAGAAAGTGAAGGCAAATATACAACTGCGGCTGCGTATGCACTCTTTGAAGGCTTTCCAAAGCGTGCCGTCAATATCTTGATAAAGGGTGGCAAGGATTTGCTATTCATAGCAATGGCGCTGGACATCAAGCTTGAGAGTAGTATCACGTTGGGTATAGACACTAAACAATGGTCTAACGCCCTTGATCACCACTCACAGATGGCTGAAGACCCTTATTTGAGAGCCATCTATGGCTACATCACTACCGGAAACTGGCGAGCCATTGCAGACGAAGCAGCACTTCCAATGCGTGACCGTGTCGGCGTTGCCCTACGGAATTTTAGCGACGATGAGCTCACTGAATGGCTTGAAAAAGAAATGGAAGAAGCTACTCGCACAGGAGATATCGAAGGCATTGTTCTAGCAGGTATAACCGATCATATGGCGGATATCCTAGCGAAGTACGTTGAAAAGTTCTTGGACTACCAAACGGCAATCCTTATCATGTCATTTTGTTACCCCCGATACATCGACGATCTACGCTGCACTGCTTGGCGTAATGCCTACAAGGGGTTTTTGCAACGCCACAGGAAATTTATTCTGCGGGTCAAATTCGAACAGCAATCTGCCATTAAAAGTCGTGCCAGAGATGGCACTCCAGGGATCAAGCCGCCGCCCCGACAGATCACCATTCGCTGCCTTAACTGCGATTCCCTAACTGCCAACGACCTAGGAAATACGGGAGCCGCACCCACAATAGCCCCTGGCCCGACGACTGCCACGATGGACAACCGCAATCCTCTAGCAGCTACGGGCATAAACGCAGGGCTCTGCTGTCGTAAATGCGGATCGCATCTCGCCCGCTGTGCAATCTGCATGGAGATTGTTGGCGTTCCCCGTTCAGATCGTCCAGAGCAGTCGAATGATCCCGCCGTTCGTCGGATGGCCAACTTCCCAACCTTCTGTCTCAAGTGCAAGCATGTTTCGCACATGGATCATTCGGTTGCCTGGTTCAGTCGCCATGTCGAATGTCCCGTCCCGGAGTGCAGATGCCAGTGTAACGAAAGGCCGAGCCAGGCGGAGTTGGATTAGGCTTCTTTGATAAAACTTGGAGCGTGGCGTACTGGCGAGGCTTCTTCTGCATTGAGAGGCGTAAAGTCACAGGGAATACCCGGTTTGCGACTGTGGATGTGCAATAGGATCATCCTACTCGAGTTCGTCTAATATGTATGAATAGCGGGGCGACCGAAATACGGCCCGGGAGAAGTCGAAACAGGCTCTAGCTTTCCATGTGGTTATCTAGACTGGTTCAGGAACCGAGAATGAGCTCGAGGACCCAGAGAGTTTCCAGGGAATTGGTATGTTCATAGAACTATTCGGTGTATGCTTAATAATGGTGATATGCTGAAGGAGAGCACCCTCCTAGATCTTATTGTCCCCAGCGCTGCTTCTCGGCCCTTAAAGCTAACAGCGTAATATATCCAGTCTATAATCATCCTCTACCTGAGACTCCTATGTGAAGATCGAGCCGCATACAACTCCAACCCCTATTCTAATCTAGTCTAATATAATCTAATCCTATCTATCTACTCAACTTCGTCTCCCTGATCCAGAACGAGGCGATGAGCGCCATACTCATATAAGCAATGGTCAAGCCGAATGCCGCCGTCGTAGCCTTCTCATAGCAACGCATAACGATCGCCCTCGTGTGGGGCTCCAGCTCCTTGATGAAATCCAAGCTCTGCCTGACCCTCTCGACGATCTTATCGGCCTCGCTGCCGCTATCCAAGCCGGCACGGAGGCGGCGGCGCAGGACCTGCTGCACGAGTGTGGAACCAAGGCTGACACCGACGACGCTGCCCAGCGAGCGGAAGAGATACGTGCAGGCGGTAGCGATGGCCTGATCCTTGGGGTCGATGTTAGCGATGACGCTGATCAGGGTGGTGGTGATGGTGGAGCCGATTCCCAGGGCGGAGAAGCAGAGGCCGATGATCAGACCCCAGGAGAACTGGAAGATGCCGGCCGAGAGGAAGATGATGATGCTCCCGAGGACCGAGAGCGCGAGGCTGCATATCGTGAGCCGGTAGTATTTGCCTGTTCGCTGCATGATGATCCCGCCGAGGAGGGAGCCGCTGACGCTCGCGATGAGGGGGGGGATCATTCGGGTACCGGCCGCGGCGGCGGAGAGGTCGTCAACGACCTAGTAGATATGGAGTCAATCCTGCTGCTCAATATTGGATCTGTATTGTAAAATGCGGTCAAGAATTTGCGCGCATACCTGGAGATAGAGGGGGACATAGAATATGCCGGAAAGGTGACCCGCAAGACTGAGGAAATTGACAATGTAACTGGCGACGACTGAGCGTTCGAAGATGATATGGCCAGGAGCAAATGGGAACGCTGCAACCTTCATCTCCACAAAGACAAAGACGGCCAAGAGAGGAATGGAGAGGCTACAACATGTGATGGTAATAGTGTCGTTCCATCCTACATTGCTTCCTCGATCTAGGCCACTGTTCCGAGTCAGCATGAAGGCTCCTCTAATCTCGAAAGAGACCCAGGAAGATAGACTAATTCAGGATGAAGCAAATGACCACAACTACTTACAGGAGCAAGGAAGAAACAGAGATAATCAGAGTGAAGGCTCCGAGAAAGTCAACCTTGGCAAGCTTCTCCCTCAAGTGAGATTGTTCGGGCTGAGGGAGGTCGAGTACGAAATATACGATCAAAAAAGCTGCCAAGCAAACAGGTGCCTGGCCGAGGAAAGCCCTGAACCCTATTAGCTATCAGACCAGCAGAAACAGCATAAAGTGGCATGAGCGTACCAGCGCCATCCTATAGAATCCGCCAACACGCCTCCCAGGGGCGCCCCCGCAGATGCACCCGCTGCATAGATGAGATTCACATAGCCTTGCCACGTCCCTCGATTCCTCAACGGTATGACATCGCTGAGCAGAATGCTCACAACGGTTGTCATCCCCCCTCCGCCAATGCCTGGCCATCATGGTCAAGTCAGCTAAAGAGTCATCTCGGATTCGTTCGTTTGATTCGGCATACCAGCAAAGGCCCTTGCAGCAACAAGTTCTCCCAGATTCCTTGCGAGACCGCAGAAGAGGCAGCCAAGCCCGAAGACTAGGTATGAAAATAGGAGAGCGGGTTTGCGCCCAAAGATATCGCTAAGCTTGCCATATAATGGTTGGAAGCTGGTTAGAGTGAGGAAATATCTGAGAGGTGGTCAGAAGTTATCATACCGAGGACTGGACTGTTGGGGGAGAAAACTCACGCTGTAGCTACCCAACTCGTGTTATTCAAAGCATTGAGATCTGAGCCTATCTTTCCATAGCTAGAAACAACTGCAACACCCATGGAGTCAGCAGACGGCACGTGATATACCTCCGTACCTTATCTAGGAACAACTTACTGAGAGTTTGATCTGCGGCGCTCAGTAGGATCTACTCAGCATTCATCATTAGCTAGCTATACTTGGACCCCGTCATGCCTGCATAGCAAAGTCCAAAACCCAACGTACCCCAAGACCCACGGCCGGGAGGAATAGATACAGGTTCTGAGGGGGTTCAGGCTTGCTCGCCAACAGTGGGCTATTGTCGATCTCCTCGACCTGGCCATTTTCCGGGTCTACCGTGTCGGTCAAGATGGAATTCCCATTAACTGCGTGCCCATTGGTACCATTCGACAACGGATCAATTGATTTCGTGGTATCTTTGCTCAAGAGAGCTGTCGTCTCCGTTGCCTCGGTAATCTGGGTATCACCAGGAGGGGCCATGTCTGGCTGCTCAAGGAGCTGGAGTGAAGCTGGATTGGGTCGGAAGCGGGACTGAAAGAAAGAAATACAAGACAAGAACGGGATTTGGGTAATGATTCGACAATTGAAATATTGTAATTTTACTGATATATAGAACCTAGATACATATCTTATATATATTCTTCCTCCCCGATATACGCTCTCCCACTCTCTAATATACCCTGGGCCATGGCGTATTATACGCCGTAAGCTTCGATTAGGTCATCTCGGAGATCCGAAGCACCGTTTGGCGGTGAGTCGGTATATTTCTCAAGACTTCCACTTCCAATACTCGAGATCACAATTCGAAATGTGTTGCTGCTCTTCATTTATACGAATTTCAAAATCGTAATTTCACCTGTACTTGGATACATGTGCGAAAGTGTATCTTCAATAATGTATGTAACTTTTTAAAGACTTTCACTACCAGCATTCCGCAGTTCCAAAGGGGTGTTCACAGAGGGCAATAATTCAGGCCATGCTTACATTGAATGCCATGCTTGCTCTATGCAAAGTTCGTAAAGCCTTCATCGGCAAACTCGATGCGCTATTATTTCCTCCACTTGGTATAAAACCCTTATCAAACGCCTCTTGAGATGCACAAAACCAACCCCCCCTTCTTTCTCGGCCCAGGCCTATTGTTCTCTGTGTCTCAAAAACCCCTGGAGGTATACAGATAGATTCTTTCTGTTAGTAGAGGTCGTCATTTGCTTGATGAATTCGGTCCCATCAATACCCATAGACGGAAAGAAAGAACCCTGCAGATGCTGGATAAACATTTGACCAGTCTTTGTGTAGATGGTCTGCTCAAGGCCAGCGATTTCGTTCAGGACTTGCTTTGCTTGAGCATCGGTGAATGGCTGGAACTGGGGCTCGCGTAGGACGTCCCAGCAGATGGGATGGAATCTTTCAATAAGGAAACGGTCGAACCCAGGAAACGCTGGAGATGGAGGAACGGTTGAAGATGTTGGCTCGGCCCCGAGAGTCGCAATGTTTGGTCCGCCCCAGAGATCCGCCATGCGTGTGATCACGGAGAAGGCCAGCCGGCTTGCAGCAAGGTTGCCAGTTCCATGCGTAACGGTCTTGGCCAAGGTGGTGACGGATATGATAAGAGGCTCGAAAAAGTTTTGATTCGCATCACTTACCAAGACAGAGCCAAGGTCGTTGTTCAGAATGATCTGAACAAAGGTCAAGTATTCCCGGCGAAGTTCAGCAAGCTGTATCTCATCGTCGGTTCCACTGATTGGCTCAGCCAAGCCTGCAAAGACTCGTTGGAGAAGTGGTGTAAGTAAAGAGTCGAGGACATTGTATATCTCCTTCTTGAAGCCGAAGACGACTTGGTCCAACAGGCGTAGAAACATTGCCATTTCATCCTTAGAAGAACTCTGCGAAAGTAATCCATCAATCCATCGTGGAAGCAATGGCAACATCCCAATGCCTAGAACCCCCATAAGTCGGGAGAAGGATGCTCTGGCAGCTGTTCGAACATCGGTGGAGGACTTGAGTGCTTCAAGAGCAATCAGAATCGCCTCTGCCGCCCGACCAAATTCTTCAGATACCTCCCTCATGGGTGCATGATTTGCAGTTGCAGCATTACCTGGAGTCCAGTCGGAAAACCCGTGGGCCAAAGTCCCGAGGGCCATGATGACATGATGAATCTGTAGAGTAGCTTGGGCATCTCCCGCTTTGGCAGGTGCCAGATTGCGTTCGATCTCAGAGAACAACGGCTCCATGATTGATCGTGCGTACAAAATCTGCTTCTCAACAGGCGTAGTTGATGTAGATGAGATGCAGCCGATGGCCTCAAAAAGGTAGAGCTGGCCATTGAAGGTAGCATCAGCAGAATGATCACTTTGCTCGGAAGACATATCATCATCTGCTGTATCCTCGGGAACTTCAGCCTTGATGGGCAGAAGGTCGCTAATCGACTGGATCACTGTCTCCGCAACGTTTCCAACATGAGCTCGTAAGTGCTTCACAAAACGGTGAAAGAGATACCATGAGCGCGTCCGAACTCTAATATGATTGTGATGGACAAGGCGAACAAATTGTTCGAGAACTTGTGGAATGAATTGCGTTTGATTCTCAAAAAAGGAGCAGTATCGAACACAGATCTCCATGTACTGCAATTGGATAGCGGGGTGAGCAAAGGATGCAATTCCTTGAAAAAGTTAGCATACTATATCCACTGTAAAACATTGACCTGTGATCTTACCGGACTCGACCATTTTTGACATCATAATGATCAGTCGCTCTGCTGCTACGCTGGATGGTTGGCTTTTTGCGTAGAGACCGCCATTCGGAACAGTAAGCTCCCCAAAGAGATACATCTCGTGAAGAGCTAGGTCAAGGTCACGCCAATCCATCTGGCCGCCTTGCTGATCTAATGTCTGAAACGTGTTTCCAACCACGTTGCTCAAGATATCAACATAAAGATCCTGGGCAACAGCAGCTACACCTTTTTGAAGCACCTGCAACCTTTTTCGTAATTCCTGGAACTCTGCCTCATCCGTCTGCTCGTTCTCGTTACCCCAGGAAGATGTCTCGTCGTATCTCATTTTCTGGATTATTGCGTTAAGAATTGGCGACAGCATAGCTGAGTATGCGGGGGGAAGAGGCTGGGCTTTGCGTAAGAATGTAAGGATATCCGTCAGAGATGGGATGACTGTGGAGCAAATCTCATCATATTCGTCAGAAAAGAATCGAAGTAGGAGAGGCAGGAAGGTTTGCAGGAGCTGTTCCGCTTGAGCGCGAGTCTCAGCCTCCACATGACCATCCTCGAGCACCTTTACAATGTCCGAGACAACATTGTTGACAAGCTTTGCAACTGCTTCTGCGAGGTCTGTATCATAGCTAGATGTTGTTCGTAGGGCATTCAAAGCAGGGCTTGCAATGAGTTGGGAGACCACTTCTCCAAGGTTCAAGAAGATAATCATCCCAATCTTGTCAGCAGCCTTCATCTTCTTGGCCACGATCTCTGTGAAAGTGTCAATAGCAGCATCTCGGACCTTGTCTTCGCCATTGCTAGTGCCAGTACGGCCGACGAGGAGGAAGAGCAGATTCAGGGTATCCTGATTCACAATCAGAGATATGTCGATCCAGCTCACCCACTTCGCAACGATTTTGAGAGTCATCTCCACGACTGCATCATTCCGGTCTCTCCATTGCGTGATGATCTCCTGCCAAGAAGTAGCCACTTTCTGAACATCGCGGGCTCGAAAAAGATCCTTCAACTCGGTGTTACGCTTTGTCTCTGCGGCTGTCCGCGTTACCATAACATCGGCGATCTCATCGTGAATGGAACTCAGGATTCGCAGGTATAATACAATACCAGTAATATTATCCCTTGCTCCGTTATTTTGTAGGCTGGTTAACGCCAAGAAATCATCTAAAAAGCTTTCCCAGCCCTGTTTGTACAATGGTATAAAGAGAAATGTCAAGGTTTGTGTGAGTTTGTTCTGCAGGCTGGGCGGGTCGACTTCATCTTGATTGCCAGAACCGTAGGTCCGCCTGGCGTATTCCAAGAGGGACTCTTTGATATGATTTAGGGTTTGTGCGTCGAGTTGCTGAGTCTGAATAGCGTTATTGACCACGTCTAAAGAGACCAAGCGGACAACTTCGGATGTTCTAGGCGTTCTGGTGAAAAGAGCAAGGCAGGCCTGCCGACCTGAAGCGTCAGAACGAAGCTGGTTTAGGAAATCAAAGGCCTGTGTCTTGAGGTTTGGATCAGAAGTCGGACTCCACGCTATCTCGATGGCATTTTCGACCTGTCAGGCAAAGGGGGGTCAGCTTATATTAAAGTGCGCAGGGAAGCGGAGACGTGGGCTAGACTGCATATATAGCGGTGTCAAAGATGGTGTACGCACCTGGGTGTCCATGACGACCCTGATCTCCCCCGACTATGCTGAGAGGGCTCCCTGCTTCTTCGTTCTCTGGATCTCTAACTGCTATGATAGTGGCAGCAGCTGAGACGGTGCATTAACCATGCTTCGCGACTCCGCTATCGAGTCATACCTGTCAGTGACGAGGGGTTGTTGGTATATGTCAGATTTTGCAATGTAGCGTCGGGCGCGGAGATGTGGGGTAAAGAGAGTGTGAAGTCTTTGAATTTGTACAAAGGGATCCGAGAAATCCCAATCTTTGACAGGACTGCGTATCGGGATCGGAATACACGACAGGCTTTTGCAGGGTGTGGCTGTAGGATGTTGGGAGCAAGGGAGATGTCGATTTACTATGCCTGGAACTCACCCCACCACCGACGACGTCCTGAGCCCTTCTCGGCAAGGGTTCTCAGCCTCGACCCTCGAGGTAAGGCTCACGTGCCCATCGCGTGCCTGCGCAAACTCTACAGAAAGGTTTCTTATATTTCTCATAATTCTCTGGTCTTACGAATATTACTTTTTTTTTTTCTTTTCACCCAATCTTTGCTGTGGAATCCTAGAACTAATGTCTTTTATATTTCCTGCATTGTCCAATACGTCGTGATGGACTAAGTGCAACGCCTGCAATGAGATTTATCCCGCCAATCTATGGAGCGCCATTCATTCTCCGACACAGAGACAGAACAACTCGGATGCAAATGTACACTCCTGCCCCAAGGACGGCCACGATTACTAAAAGATCAAAGGGAACGAAGATAGCAGCGAGTAAGAATCCCATCCCCACTTTGCGAAACCACAGCATTTGCTGGTCCGAAATGTGACTCCTCGTGTACACCTCGTCGCTCGCCATGTTCCGTTCGTAGGAATTGGGGATCTCCTCAGAGTGGGACTGTGGAAAGGGTTCGTCATTTTCAGCGCCATGTCAGAATTGGAACCCGCCGGGGAATCCTTGTGGGGCGCCTCGCTGTCGACCCCCAGGCATTCCACCCCCGAAGCTGTGGAAGCCCCCGCCACCAGGTCTTCCACCCATTTGAGCACCAAACATCTGCATCAGGATTTCGGGGTCGATCTGCATCCCACCTCCCATGCCACCTCCACCGAACCCTTCCATCGGATCAATAAGATCCTCACCGCTATCGTAGCGTGCACGTTTCCTACAACCGTATTAGTAAAAGAGATCAGGTGTTGGGATAAATAAGTCTTACTCAGGATCGCTCAAAGTCTCATAAGCCTCCCCAATGTCCTTGAACCTCTCCGCAGCATCTGCGTCATCAGGGTTCTTGTCGGGGTGGTGGATAATAGCGGCTTTCCGGTATGCCTTCTTGATCTGGTTCTCATCTGCATCCTTCTCCACGCCAAGGATCTTGTAATAATCCTTCCTCTTGCTCTTCTTCAACTCCAATTCTGCCTTTCGGATCTCCTTGGCAATGGTGGCATCTTGGGGATCTGCCTCCTGTAATTCCTTGAGCTCGCGAACTGCGTCTTCCCACTTCCCAGATTTGCCCAGAGCGGTCGCTTTGGTCTTCTTTGCTTTGGTGTAAGAGGGGTCGAGAGAAATTGCACGTTCACAGTCGCTGATAGCCCCGGTGTAGTCCTTTAGTTGAATGAGACATAAGGCCCGGTTTTGTAGAAGCTTCGAATTTGTGCCCTTGTTTTGGGGGTCAATGCCAAGAGCTTCGGTGTACTTGTCGACCGCTGCTTGCCAACGTCCAGCTTTATACTCTGCATTACCCTCAGCCTTCATTCGGTCCAACTTCTGAACAATTCGTAAGTATTTCACTGCATCCCGGTAATCGGGGTCGCAGTTGATAGCTTGACGAAAGTGTTGAACGGCTTTGTCGTTGTCTCCTTGAGCATACAAAGCTCTTCCTCGCAACACCAGCGCCTCGGGATCCTGATTATTATGCCGCAATAGAGACATTGCCACGTTCTGCGCGTCCCCGAGCGCATTGACATTGCCCATCTTCAGGTACGCCTCTCCTCTCATTAATTGCCAAGCTCTCGGCTTTGAAGCATCCGCACCGAGCAATTTTTCAGCCTGATCGAGTGCGTGGAGCACCATAGACCCAGTGGTCCCATTTCTCAGGGAATCCTCTGCGACTTTGATATGCTGCAACATAGCCTTTGCTGGAGCGACGTCCTTTGCAGATGGAGGCGGTTGAATGCGTGCATAGGTATCCAAAGCATCTTGCGGCCGGCCTAAGCTGGTATAAATACGTGCTAATCGCAGCAGGATCTTTGGATTCTGGGGTTCTAGCTCGTCGGCCCGAGTGCAATCCTCCAAAGCATTCAAATATTGACCTGCCGAGATATATGCAGCCGCACGGTTGTTTAGGTATGTTGCTGAGGATGGCTGTGCTTCAACAGCTTTTGGAGGGAAAAATTAGCACTTGTCCCACCAGTACAAATTCTGTTGACCTACCTTTTGTATATTCCTCAATTGCCTTCTTGTACTCCTTGGCCTTGTAAAACTTGTTCCCGGCGGTCTTGAAAGCTTCAGCCTGCTCGGGCGTAGGGACACCATCGGACGCGGGGCTCGTAGGATTTGATCTGTGCGGGGGAGGGACCGGTCCATCGCCATTGGCGTTTGCACTTGCACTGTTGGTCTTGGGAGTACTGAAGGAGCCCGGCATGTTCGTCTGGGGCGGTGACGTGGGCACGGTATTCTGAGCCTCAGAATCAACATCCATGGCGTCGGGCATGGTGGTGGACGAGGCAGACGAGGCAGACAAGGCAGAGAGTCTTTTCTGCAGCTGGTCTGGAGGCAGGTTCAGGGGATGGGTGTTGGGATCGAGGTGTCGAGAGGAGGGTTTTGGAAACCGGCGACTGCTCCGCGGGGACCCTTGCGCGGGCTGATGATTATGATTTTCGTCTCTCGGCCGTGGGCGTGAAGGAGAAGAGGTGGTGGATTTTCGGGGCGAGGAGCGTGGTGACGGGGCAGGCTGGGTGGTGTCTTCGTCACTGCTGGGCTTCTTGGATTTTTTGTCGGGCTTCGAGAAGAGTCTCATTTGAGATACCTAGTGCCGCGCCGGTAGGGACCTATGACCGCCTTGGTCGTGTGCACTGTGTGTGTACTATGGACGGTAGGGCCAAATAGTAGGCAGGTCAAGTCAGGCCAAGTCGCCTTAGATAGGGGATTCTGCTAAACCGGTTCCGCGCTGGCCGTCGACGGGAGGGAGAGAAGTGCGATGTGGTTGGCTTACTCCATGCACCAGAGAGCCAGACTCAGCAAAGCCGCGAGAAATAGAGTTGGAGGAGTCTGGAGGTGCTGGACAGTGGCGGTCGGGACGCTGAACTCTGGATTCTGGATTCTGGGGGTGTTTCTTGGGATGAGGGTGAACGAGTCGTGCCCAACAGCGACTTTCTGGGCGCGCGCTCTGGTCGACAATTTGCCGCGCGTTGACTCTACCAATCAGTCAAATAATTATCGATATTTTTCTTATTTATTTCAGCCTTTTTCACCCTAAGGAGGGAATTTCTCGCGCTGTATTTTCTAATTAATGTGAAATTTTAATTAGGGCCATGGTTCTGGTGATTCTGGAAGCTTCCACCCCAGAAGACCCGGATTACCCAGGATATACTCCGTGCGGTGTATTCCAACCCGATTACACTGCCTTTATATCTGACCACCCACCCACACCTTACGTGAGATACCTTAGATATATCGAATATACTACACCAGATTCATAATATCTATATATCGAGAAGAGAGAATGGTTCGAACCTTTACCTCACCGTGAGCTTTGTTGAGCAAGAGAACAGAAAACATGATGCTGGACTCAACGTAAAGATTAAGTAGTATTCATTCATCATCCTATTGTACAGCCCTGTAGCCTTTCCTGGCTCGCTCAGCCTTGCCCGTTAATAAGCTACCTCATTACCTATGTACCTCCCAACCGGCCCTGCCTGCAATCATCAATCATTTTTCAAAATACACCGGGATCCCATAGACACAAACAGCTGCTGCATTCAGATAACGCAGGTTGCACGCTTCTCTCCCCTTAGCCACGGCTTCGACCAATGACACCTTCTGCTCTGCAGCCTCCGCTTTCTTCTTCCCCTTGCCTTTCCCCTTGCCTGAGGAGCTCTCAAAGAGGCCCCAATGATCCAGCGTACTCATCGCAAAACGATCAATATCTTTGTCTGTAACATCCCATAGCGTAGCTACCAAGGCAGGACACCCCGCATGCATGTAGTTGACGGGCGGCCCGTAAGGCTCGAATTCACCAGCTTCAGTGAGTGCTCCGCTGCTACAGCCCATCAGCATGGTCACGGCACATTTGTCCAGCTTCCTGATTTCTCGGGCCCGGATGTACTGTGCCCCGCTGCCATGACCAAAATACAAGAAGAGATCTTTCGATTCAAGGCTTGATTTCATCTCCTCCTCGGTGGGCTCTTGCTGGATGATACTATGCCAGTCGCCAAGAGACTGAAGCGGTTTCAGGAACGTCGATTGAGTCGATTTGAGGTCTCCACCTGGGTTAAGAATATACGATCCATTGTCTCGACTGATATATTGGCCTTGGGGCCCTTCCTCCTGGGCACGTTTCTGCGATTCGAGAATTCGATCGCGTAAGGATCCAAGTGAAGGCAGACGTGATACTGCCAGGCCGTCCATACAGGGCAATGACTCCCACGGGAAAGCATGGAGTGCTTTATCCAAGATCAGTATCGTATGACTCCCCTCGTCAGTGCAGGCGGAGGCCCGTACTGCTTCGTGGTAGCAGCGCAAAGCATCGTGGGTCTCTATCACTATCGAGTCGAAGTCGATTTCGGCGTATGCATTCATCTCGCCATGGAATTGAAGAACATCGACGACAAAGTACAGCAGGTCCGTCAATGGCTCCGAAAAATCACAGTTTTCATCGGAAGCGTCTCCTAATCCAATAAAGAGGTCCAAGATCCGAGAATCCAAGGTGACCCGAGGAGTTGTGCTTCTCTTCCCAGTCTTTTGCCGCGATGGGAGATGTTTATCCAAAATGTTCTGGAAGGACTTCTGGAAACGGGCGAGCAGGTTCTGTCGTCTTGCGTGCTGCGAAAATATCCCAGTGAAACCTCCCAGCCAAACTTTCTCGATATTGACGAGGAGATCCCTTAATCGTGCATCTAATTCTTCTCGTTCCTGCCACCATGCTGTTTTGGCTTCGCGACCGGTTAAATCACGAGCATCGTGAGCGCTTTCGTTTGCAAGATCTATGATTTCCATGAGCTCTGCATGTCCTTGGGCAAACCCAAAAACTTCCTCATCCGCGTCTATGGAATTATTACGTCCAAGAGGCAGACGAAGCACGAACGGGCTATGTCCAGCCTGTAGTTTCGTGATAGTGAGTTCGTTGCGGCTGTCGCTCAACGAAATCGAAATTGCTGTCCATGCCTTAGGGATAATATCGATATAATCTTTTTGGAACCGGGACATATCGGACGGGAGCCCAAGGCTTGCTCGCTTTGGATCGACGGGATTAAGAGTCGGCCAGCAGGAATCATCCAACTTCAACTTAGTCTGTGGATCCGCATGGATAGCTTTGCGTTCCCTACGGAGTGCAATAGTTCTCGCCGTTTCTAACGCCGTTAGCATGGGCATGAGAAGTCTCAAAATCGTATACATACCAACGAAGGAACTTGCAAATCCAGGATGGGCGAGGGATTTCCCTTTCACCTGGCCTGCAGCAGAGAGCAACATTGCCACGTTATTTAAGAGTGAAGAGATCGAATGGACCACCGCCACTGGAGCTGCCATGACGGCGATGGAATGAACCTCCGTCAGGTACTCTTGGGCTTGGCGCAACTTATCGAAGAAACTGTCAGGAGATGGACTCTTCGAGCGGGCATGACCAGGCGCATTCTTAGCACTTTTCGATTTTCCTGGGGAAGATAGACGTGTACCCGATATCCTTTCTCCATTGTTCTTGTCCACTTTTGAAGTCCCTACCACTGAGGGGAATGAGATTGTCGATTCCGGCAAGACTGAATACAATGGGTCCGCATCCATCTGCTCCATGCTTTGAAGAAACAACCGCTTTGCCATCGCCAGGCTCTGATTGACAGCATCAATTTGCGAGTTCGAGTAGCTTTCAGCTTCGTGCAGAAGGCCGAGGGCATCCGCAAACTTTTTGGTACACATTAGAACTTGTGCTCTTTGGCGAAGTATCATTGCTTTGAGAGACATCAATTGAGGACACTCCTCAGTAACCGATGAGGAAACCTCAGCTGGGGCCTTCACTCGAGCAGCAGTTTTTCGTTTCGCAACTGCTCTTGTTCGGGGTTCAATCTTTCGCGTCGAGGATTTCCCTTTCGAGATGGTGAGCTGTGACATCTTTTCCTCAAGCGCCCCAGCTGGATCAACAATATGGTCAACCGCATTGATAAAATCTGGCCCAGTTATGGACTTCAATATCGTTCCCACCTCCTCGTAAGCAGCTAATTCTGCGTCTCGATCACCGAGAAGACCCTGCATGTTGCCAAGATGATAACTTAAAATGGCCGAATTCCTGCTCTTTTCGCTGCATGAACTGAGACCCTTAGCCTCCATGAGAAACTCAGCCCCTTTATCAAGAGAGCCTGCTTTGAGCCACAAGCTCCCTAAAGATGCTGATGCAATCGCAGTGTGTGCTTCAGATCCAACTTCCTTAACAAGCTTGTGAGCCTGTTCGGCATAGTACATTGTCTCCTGAAACATGCCGTGGTGAGCATAAAGTCCGGAAAGATAGGAAAGACTCCGAAAAAGAGGAGTGATGAGTGCCCAGAATTTGGACCCGGCTAATGATTGAGGTTTCTCGGCCGGGGTAGGGGTTGACACTGTCGATAAGTTTAGATCTGACACATTTTCTGCGAGTTTCTCTGTCTCCGTTTGAGGACAGGAGCAGATTGATGCCTGTTGACTCCGAAGTCTTTCTTCGGTATTAGTCCAAGCACGTCGCAACAACCGCACGCTTTGCTTCGCGTGAGTGAGGGCTAGCTGTGGAGTCCCACGCTCGAGAGCCAGCATCGAGTATAGTAAGTATGCATTTGCGACTAGCTGATTTTTCCGATTCCTCTCCTGTAAAGTCATTGGCGATCTTGAATTCGAGTCATGTTCCTTCTCCTCAAGAGAAATTGCTTGAGCTTGAAGTAGATGTTCCTCACTAGTTCTAACGTTAACCAGTAATATCAAAGTAGGAGTAGAGACATACCTCTTATCGAAATTTCCAATACTCTGCAGATATTCTGCATAGGCAAGGTGCAACTGCAGCCATGTGTGCGGCAATGCCCCATTTTGATGGCAATAGCCCTGTGCTCGGTCCAGTGTCAAGCCAGCTTTTCCAGAATATCCAAGCTGAATCCATTGAGTTCCTAAGTGTATGAGGCTAAGTACAAAGTCGTCCGGGTTGGCAGCGCCCTCGCGAAGTTCATTGAAATCTTTGATCAGCCGGAGGAGTGCAAGTCGGGTTGTATCGAGGCCCTTCATCTGCATGAAATCGGCAATTGACTGCAGATGGACCAAAAATGTAGGTAGATCCTCGATTTGAAGTTCCAAGGAATTCAAATCATTGCATCCTGCCCGAATGGTCGACCACACCACAAAGCTTTGTTTAAAAACACTGATTTGGGGTTTATCTTGCTGAAGTTCGAGTAGTGTTGTATTCAGGGTCTGCAGATGCTTCAAGAAGCCCTGTAAACCCTCGTCATTTGTACCTTCGATAACAGGATCTTGAGTTGTCGATAAATCAAATTCATCCAACGTGTCTTCTGCAATGGCTTGACGTTGAGCCGGGTCGAGGGAGAAAAGCCGGCCGAGTACCCTTATTCTGCGGATGGGATATCGCTGTCGATCATATACAGATAATAATGCCTTGAATACCTTTGTTTGAAGATTTAAGGGCGGATTTGGACTGCTTGACAGTATGTCCAGGATATGCTCTAGAATTGCACCTCTTTCATCGTCGGACCATGAACCATCAAGAAGAGAGGTTTGTGGTGAAGAGCCTAGATACTTGATCTGAACTTTTACGAGGGATTGTATTGTACGGCCAAGGACAGTCGTGTCCTCGTCTTGGCTCCAAGCAGCCCTGACTGGCCTCGTTGCTGCGGCAGCTGCAACGACAGATAACGCACCGTTGAGAATCATTTCGTCCCGAAGATTTAGCAACGTCTTGAATAGTTCGTCGTATCGGCCAGTGACCTTGCAATTCTCGGCCATCCGCTCAAGCTTCGTTGACAATAGAGCTGCCTTCCTTTCATGTTGTGGCCTAGACCGGACAGAATCGATCGATCGTCTTAAAGCTCGTATTTGTTGTCCATCTTTCTGGTCCTTGGAATCTCGTCGCATGTTGAGGTACTGTGTGAAGTAAAGATTTGAGATCCTAACATAGTAGGATGGGGTCGAGGGTCCATTTTCCGGTAGGGGCTCTTTGGAATTTCCATCCAGTCGTTCGAGCAATAACAGACACTCCTGAAGCTTGGAGTCCATCAATTCCCATGTCAATCGTCCCTCGCCGAGAAAAGTTTTTATTAAAAAAAGCGTCGAATCAATGGCGTGCATGCCCCCTTTCATGATAAATTGGCGTCGCTGCTCGTACCGGAGGATGTCCTTGGTAGGAGCATTGAGGTCAGGGGGGCTGCCAAGGTATCTTAATGATAATCGAGGACACATCAGGATCAGAGACTCGCACATCTCACGCATACCATCCGTGAAATCGTAGCCCGTCAAACCCCTCTTGGCAATAATGGCGATCCCCGCTCTTCTCACCATGGAGACTTCAGTAAGGAGGTCATCTATTTCGGACGAGTCCCCTTTAAAGGGCCGTTCAAGGGCCTCCAAGAGGTTAAGAAGTGGCTCTTCATCTTTGGGATGTCTTGTTGACCTTCGTAGAGTGAACCCTACTAATCTGGCCGCAACAGCACATCGCTTCGCGTCAGAGTCGACCTTGGGGTCTAGGAGACCCATGACTTTTTGCGTCCAGTCGATAGCCTCATCAATAAGGTTGACTTCCTGTGCCATCGAACCAAGTAGCCTATATATACCTAGCAATGTTGATCTCGCCCTGCCTACTTTCATCTCCTCTAAATCTGGAAATACCTTCTGCAAGGACTGAAAAGCAGATACTGATAGTCGATATGTTTCGAGACAAGCACGTCGATTTCGCCGGGCAAATGCTGACAGACAGCGGAGAAATGGGTCGAATGCCTCTTTCACCAAGTCCCCTTTGTGGCCAGCAAGTTTCCACCACAAGGCACGATTGTGAAGGGCAAGCGTCTGCAATTGCATTGCGACTTCAGGTGCCACACTCAGCCTTGGCTCGAGAGCAACATCATCATCAGCCGGAGATATACTTGGACTAAGTGACAGAAGTATTTCAGACAGGGACTGAAGTTGGCGGGCACACTTGTCTGATTTCAACTCTTTTGCAGCTAGGAGCAGGAATCTCGTTGGCGATGAGGAATGTGACGGTTGTAGAAGAGGGAGAGCAGCTTCGGCATGCTTGCAATTTCGTGAGGAAACTATGAGTCGTAGAACCTGTAACTGAGTTGTGATGATGAGTCCCAGTTTTGCCCCTGAAAAGGATCCGTCCCCAAACTCCAGAAGTTCAACCAGGGTTTGCGGTGCCGGTACCGTCGAATTCGGTTTCGATAGAGGTCCGCCTTTCACAGGCTGTCTATCGTCTGAATCCAACCTCTTTTTCAATATCCTGATCTCTTTTATAGCCAAATCATTCAATCCCAATGAGATGAGTTTTCCAATTAGGACGGACATCCCATTCTCAAGTTGAAGAGGTGGAAGATCCAACGCCGGTATTTTTGAGGCCTGCAGTGCCCGAAGGCAAGCGAATGCGGTTCTGGCGCATTCGGCGACAGCCCTGGTCCCGGAAGAGGTCGTAGAATCGGAAGATGAAGGTCTGCTACCTTTGGTAGATATACTCGGCGAACTCGTTACTCGGTTGAGAGACCTTGGTTGTAACGGGGACTGGGGGAGCGAATTCGATCGGCGGAGAGCTTTGCGCGCAGGACCTTTAGCTAGGTCCTTGGAGGAATCTTTCTTCGACGAAGCCGCTGGAGACTTGATAGCTTCACTGAGGGCCTTAAGCGTGGCATTGATAACTTCCGTAGCCAATATCGAGCGTTCCTTTGGAGATAATTGGTTTCCGTGCTCCTGTGCGTTCTCCTTTTCCGCCTTCCTAACACGGGGCTTCGCTGGGGTTTTTATACCTTTCCCACCTGGAGTTTTCGAGGCCTTCTCGGGGACTGCGACAGTGGCTGTCTTTGAGCCATTCGATTTTGGGAGCAAAAGATCGTTCAGGATTGTCGCCGTCGCGGGCGAACAGGTCGATGTTGACGCAACAGCCGCGCGGATCGAGTCCGCAGTTGCTTGTAAGGAGGCCATTATAAAACAAAACACAATTACAGTGCTATTGGAAATTAGACATGGTCAAAATAGCTGAGAGCGACAAAAACATGGACCTTGAAGTGGTGATATACAGTTGGAGAGAGTCCTGAAAGACGTCAAGAAGGGTAAATTTGGAGTCAGGTTGGTCGGCACAGCAACCATCATCGGCAAAGGCTGAAAGGGTCGTAACGCGGTGAATGCCGACCTGGGATTCAAGAGTGAAAAAAGCCGAATGTACAAGAGACTGAGTAATTTACAGCGCCCATCGATCTAGCACCGAAGTCAGTGACAATGAACAAGTCAATTACATTGCGGCGAATACTCCTCGCGCCTCCGAGCCTACGGACTTCTTTATTTCCCCTTCGAACATCCTCCCATCCGGCAGCCTTAAATCCAAGAGCATATTCCACTCCAAGCGTCACTCAAACCTCATTCTGGGCGAGTCTGATTCCGAAACCGCTTCGACAAGGCACACTTCTCAAAGCTGTCAAGAAGAACAAGTCCAAAGAATGGAACCCGGCGACTTTCTTCATCTTCATATTCCTCTTTATAGGATCAATGTCTATTCAAATGATCGCCCTACGGAATGAGTATACGGCCTTCATGCGGAGGGCAGATGCGAAGATTGGGCTGCTGAAGGAAGTTATCGAGAGAATACAGAAGGGGGAAGAAGTAGATGTCGAGGGATTACTTGGGACGGGTGATGCGAAGAGGGAGAAGGAGTGGGAAGAAGGTATTCATGGCATGCTTCAATTATGGATAAGGGCTTTATCTAACTGGTTTACTGCAGTGCTACAAGAAATTGAACAAGAAAACGAAGTTTGGGAACAATCACGAAAACCAAAACCGAAGCATGGCCAAGAGAGCAAGGAGGCTAGAGCGCCAATAGTAGAAGCAGTTGCTAGACCACCTACGGAACCAAAACCGAAGACCAATGCGCCCTCAGGGTTCTTTTAGATTGTTGGAAATTCAAGTTGTGAAGGTTGCGATTATCGTTTCTGGAACGCTGTCTTGGTCCGTCTCTTAATGATCTAGATAGATAGGAGTCAATATGGAAATCACCCTTCTCAAATGTCTGACTTGATTCTGGTGCTTCGTTGGGAAAACAGGTATTATATTCTGGGTAAATTCTATGCCATCTCTCAAAAATCTATACAACAAACTCGCTATATTAGGACAGCATGTCTTTGAACATTCTACTGTTCTTGTGTTCTTCGTCTATGGCTCTTGAAACGTTGCCACTGTGTGTCTGGGCATACCCGATGCGCCTCAAGTGATCAAGAAGTTCAGGAAGGACTTTGTCTGTTCCCATGTCAACTCGGACTCCTGATTCTCCCTTTTGACCTATAGGCAGATTGCTGAAGAATGCCTCCTCGCCTCTAGCACCCCCAAGGTTTAATATTGCAATCGGCATCCCTCTCTCGTGGGCCCGCTTTGCAAGTCTCCAAGCTGAATATGTGGCAAGAGAGGTTCCTAGCACCAGCAATCTCCCTGATCCGTCGATTGCCTGCTCAGCGGCTTCCTTAACGCTACTCGCTATGCTCTCTCCAAACATAACTACTGCAGGCTTCAGGACACCTGCTGTGCTGGTAGGTTTCCAGGCCCCTTCATGGTCAACCTCAACTTTCGTCCGCGTGCCATCGGCTGCTATGGGTGGATTGGCCAAGCAATGAGGACAAGCCGGGTATCTAAATGTCGTGTAGGGGGCGTCCGGAAGATCAACGTCTCCGTCCGGGTTCATTTTCATGCCCTTTGCTCGTCTCTCGTCCGGATTCTCTGTGTCCAGGGCGCCCGCCTCAATTGCCTCAGCTAGGAAAGCAGCCCAGGCGGGGTTCAGTCTCGCGAGAGCATCTTGGAATGACTCTCGAGGCAGGTCATTGTGACAAGTCACACACCTCAAGGCGCGAAGGTATCCGTGAAGTTCAAGGGTTGGAATTTCCGGATGAGCGATAGAATGGAAAGAATCGACGTTTTGCGTAACGACGCTGCGCACAAGTCCCAGCTCACCGAGACTTTTGATAGCGAAATGTGTTTGGTTCGGCTTAGCCTTGTGTAGAGTTGGCCAGCCCAGAAAACTTCGGGCCCAATACCTCTTCCGCGCCTCATGGTTGGCCAGGAACTCATGGTAGTATATCGGTCGATACGACTTGTTTTGCCTATATGTCCCATTCGTGCCTCTGTAATCTGCCAATCCCGATGCCACTGATATGCCAGCCCCGGATAACACGACCGTCGAGTGAGGATCCCCGGCCGAATCGCGCAAGGACGGAGAGGGCGGGGCCGTGAGGAAATTGGAGAGAGCAGCGATTGCACCGATCAGGGTATTGGCATTGCGCGGGATGATGGTCGGCGGCGGCAAGGGGCCCGTATAGGGGATTCTCAGGAGAGGTTTTTGCATTGAGAAGGCATTCTGGCACCGAAGTGCTCGATGCTATAACCGTAGAAGCTATAGCTATAGCAAGGATTGGATTCAATGGCGGCACGATTGGCCGAGCTGAGCGAGATGAGCGAGATACCTGGCAACACCGCTATTATCATCGAACGATGAACCACCGGGCTGCTTGCCGCGGTGGCCTGATTGCCGCCGGGCACCTTAGTAATAGCGGCGTGATCCGCCCAAAGCCCATTCTTATATCTTATATCCGCTTCAGAATCGCAACTCTTCCCCCCCCATACCCGCCTCCCCGCGCTCTCCATAGCCATTTGTTGTTGTTCGTACCGCGGACTTCTTGATTGATGCGCATCAACGCCCTTCCCGCTGGCAGGTTGACTCCTGTGACGGATCTTTCGGCCGGAAGATCACCTTGATGCCTCTGCGGATGTCGAGAAATGGGGCGGCGCGCTTAATGCTTACAGCGGGCATGCGGACGGGCCTGAGGAGAACAGATTGCTCACAACAACTCCGCGTCCTCCAGACAGCAGCAGCATTGGACTCCTCCACGGCGGCTTCCCTTACCACGTCCTGCATTGCCTCACGGTTACGATCACGCTCTTTTCCCCGTTTACAATCTCTTACGAATTCCCTTCATCACCCCGGGCATCCCGCAATGGCGTCTCTGGCCCAGACACAGACCCGCACCCATATGGGCCACTCGCACCACCATCACCACGACACGGCCTACCTCACGTCCTCCAACAAGAATGATGCCGGTGTGCGGATAACTCGGATTGGCCTCTACTCCAATCTGGGCATGGCTCTTGCGAAAGGGGTAGGGGGGTACCTTTTCAATTCCCAGTCCATGATTGCCGACGCGTGGCATAGCTTGACAGACCTGGCAAGTGATATTCTGACATTGGCAACTGTGTCGTGGAGCTTAAGGCCACCGACTGCTCTATTCCCTACTGGTTTTGGGAAAGTAGAGAGTCTTGGTTCGTTAGGAGTGAGTGGTATGCTATTGTTCGGAGGGTGCTTCATGTGCATGAATAGTTGCGAGATCCTATACGCTCATTTCTTCCTTGATGCCCATGCTGCTGCAGAGGCAGCAATACACGCACACGGCCATAGCCATATCCATGCCGCAGTTGGTCCCAGTCTCCACGCAGCATGGTTAGCTGCAGGAACAGTGATCCTAAAAGAATGGCTGTACCAAGCAAGTAAGCTATTCTCTCAGCTCTTCCTTGTCCAGATTCTAACGTGACGTTTTTCAGCAATGAAAGTAGCCAAAGAACGGAAATCTTCAGTCCTAGCTTCAAACGCAATCCACCACCGGGTCGATTCTCTTACCGGTATTGTCACTCTCTTTGCAATTCTCGGGGCAAATTTCCTACATGATGCAGCATGGCTAGACCCCGTTGGTGGCTTCCTGATATCTCTCCTGGTGATTAAGGCTGGTTGGGGTAACACTGTATCTGCACTGTATGAGTTGGCAGACAAAGGAATTGACGCTGAGATCAAGGCGTCTGTTACCAAGGCGGCCAAGAAAAGTTTGGCTAACTTGAGCACTGGCTCGGAAGTGGAATTGCGCGAGGTCGAAGGTGTCAAATCTGGACAGAACTATCTTGTGGATCTGCTACTTGCTGTCCCAAAATCCTGGACAGTAGAGGACGTGAGAGAGGTTGAGGATACTGTTAGAGGGATGGTGGGTACAAAAGTACGAGGGGTACGAAGAGTCAAGATTCGATTCGTACCAAAAGATGAACCGTCAACATCTTTGTTTGACGAGTTCATTAGTGGCGAGGTGACTGCACGGGCAGACCCAGAGCCAGAGCATGACAATAACCATGACCATGACCACGACCACGACCACGACCACGATCATGGTCATCTTCATGGTCATAGTCATAGTCACGATCACGATCACAACCACGGGCTATCAAATGGGAATGGAAATGGGAAGAAAAATCTATAAAAAGCTCCAGAGGCGGTTAGCATAGGAAGCATCGAGGAGTTCACGACGTCGCAATGTCTGCTGCGACGCTGGCGTTACAGAGGAGGCAGGAAAGAATACCTCCCGTGTCTGGAAAGATTTGTAGAGTCAATAGGGCGTTCAAAGGGTCACCACAAAGAACAGGAGCTGTAGAAATAATTCATTGTATTCAATACAGGAATTCCTATCTAGTCTTTTATGAAGCTCGTGTGATGCAAAACAATTGGTGCGCATGGAAGGACAGCCACAAGTGGGGGCGTTGACGTTACTTTTGGCAAATCTGATAACCGGTTAAATACAGGATAAATACGCAGTTGGCCTAACAATTCATGCTAAGAGCTACCCCTGCTTGGTGACATACGCCGAGTAAGCTCAACCCCGCCATGGCTTTCTCTTTTGCTGGAAGAGACGATGTCTCAATACATAAAGTCGGGCTGAGCGCGAGAGAAGGTTCTCCTCCTCCCCTGAAGCAACAGCACCCCTTGCCAATATGTCGACCAACGATGGACCCCTCTATCTGGGCTTCGACCTCTCCACGCAACAGCTGAAAGGTGTGGAACCCCCTGCTCCCTATGAGGCATTCTCGCAGCACAACTAACTCCCGGCAAAGCAATCGTTATAGCATCCAGTTTAAAGGTTCTATACGAGGCCAAGGTTGATTTTGACGCTGATCTGGCCAAGTATGGGATCAAAAAGGGCGTCTTTATTAACGAGGCGGAGCGGGAGGTCTACGCTCCAGTCGCTATGTGGTTAGAAGCCGTGGACTTGGTGCTCCAGCGATTGAGAGAGAAGGGGACACCGTTTGAGAGGATCAAGGGCGTTTCCGGCGCCGGTCAGCAGCACGGCAGCGTTTACTGGAGCAGGACTGGGGAGGAATTGCTCGGTGCCCTGAAGCCGGAAGAGACCTTGGTTGGCCAGCTGAAGGACGCGTTTGCCCACCCGTACAGTCCCAATTGGCAGGACGCCAGTACGCAGAATGAGTGTGATAGCTTCGACGCTGCACTGGGCGGGCAGGAGGAGTTGGCAAGCGTTACGGGTAGCAAGGCTCATCATGTGAGTGTGCACAAATTTCGTGGTATGCGGGAGCCTCTAGAGTACTGATATGGCCTCCCAGCGTTTTACAGGGCCGCAGATCATGCGTTTCCATAAGAAACGCCCGGAGGTCTACCGTGCTACCTCACGCATCACCCTCGTTTCCTCCTTCCTAGCCTCCATCTTCCTTGGCCGTATAGCCCCCTTTGATATCAGCGATGTCTGCGGTATGAATCTCTGGGATATCAAAGCCGGGACGTGGAGCGAGCCGCTCCTCGAACTTGCTGCGGGGGAAGATGGCCTCGACTCGTTGAAGCAGAAGCTAGGAAGCGTTCGAGAAGACGGGGGAGGGAGCATGGGTCCCATTTCCAAGTACTTCGTGCAGCGGTACGGCTTCCACGAGGACTGCGGCATTGCCCCTTTCACTGGAGACAACCCCTCTACGATTCTTGCTTTGCCTCTCCGCCCACTTGACGCCATCGTCTCTCTCGGAACGTCCACCACATTCCTCATGTCGACCCCGAGATACGTCCCCGACCCCGCATATCACTTCTTCAACCACCCCACCACTCCCGGCCTCTACATGTTCATGCTCTGCTACAAGAACGGTGGGCTCGCCCGCGAGCGTATCCGTGACGCCCTTCCCAAGCCCGACCCCCCCACCTCCGACACCTGGAGCACCTTCAACTCCCGCACACTGTCCACGCCGCCCCTCGGCCAGCACAGCTCCTCCGACCCCGCCAAACTGGGTCTCTACTTCCCCCTCCCGGAGATCGTCCCGAACGTGCGCGCCGGCACATGGCGCTACACGTGCTCCAGCGACGGCTCCGACCTCCAGGAAACCGCAACGGCCTGGGACGCCGCGGCCGACGCCCGCGCCATCGTCGAGTCGCAGATCCTCTCTCTCCGACTGCGCTCCCAGAAGCTGGTGAACCCGCCATCGGCCTCGCTGCCGCCGCAGCCGCGCCGCATCTACCTCGTAGGTGGGGGCTCGCTGAACCCGGCCATCGCGCGGGTCGTGGGCGACGTGCTGGGCGGGGCGGAGGGCGTGTGGCGGCTGGACGTGGGCGGGAACGCTTGCGCGCTAGGCGGGGCCTATAAAGCGGTGTGGGCGATGGAGCGGCGACCAGACGAGACGTTCGAGGAGCTGATCGGGGCGCGGTGGCGGGAGAGCGAGGCCGTAGGGAAGGTGGATCAGGGGTATAGGGAGGAGGTGTGGGGGAGGTATGGAGATGTGCTGGGCGCTTTTGAGGAGATGGAGAAGCGGGTGTTGGCGGGGGAGGAGAGGAATAAAAAATAAGAATAAGGACGAAAAACAACAAGAAAGAAGAAACAAGAAACAAGAAGAAATAGTATCTAGATCAGACTAAAAGAAAGAGAGAGATATAGACGACAGACATGTCCTATAGACCAATCTTACCATAGTCTAAGATAGATGATGATAAGCCAAGTAAGCCCCTACCTAAGCAAACATCTGCGTTGTGACGATTTAGGGATGCGTAAAGTAAGTAAGTCAGGCAAAAAGGTCGGGCAAAATAGAAAAGGGGGAGGGAAGGAGGGGTCTAATAAAGAATGGAATAAAGGCCACACACGTATATCAATCATGTGCTGTTGTTCACTCTTGTTCTTTGTATCAAACTAGGTAAATAAGGTAAGTAAAGGAAACCCAACTACAGGCTCAGACAGACAAAAAGAAACAGCAAACAGATAGACAAACACAAAGACACATGTGATCACCAGACCGGACTAGTTTTTTTTAATCTGAAGAAGTTGTTTTTTGTATCTACCATTACAAGCAATGCGAGATCCGACCCAAAGCAGAGGCGCCCAAGTCGAAACTCCATACCCTGAAGGACCGATGCAAGCTCTCGGACTGAGGGAAAACAAGTAGTGGACGTTCACATGCTTTTGCGAGAAAATCGACGCTCCATTAATAGACTGCAGACTCAACCCGTATACTGTGACCCTCCATTTTTTTTTCAAAGATTCTACCCACTACACTCAATTTTTCGTCGATCTGTCGTGATGTCGTCAAAAAGATTCACACCGTACGAAGATCGGATTCGCGTTTTAGACTAGGCGTCTACGCTGCTCCCAGGCTGGGGAAGGCAGAGGGGTCGTTGGTGTTGATGGGGGCAGCGTTGCCTCGTGGTCCACGGGGTCCGCCTCTGTGGGGACCATCGCCACGGCCACGTCCGCCTCGGGAACCATCTCCACGTCCTCCACGGAATCCCTCGCCTCTGCCGCCTCGGGGAGCTCCATCTCCACGGCCACCGCGGCCACGGAAACCGCCACGTCCGCCACGCTCAGGGGCTTCGACGAAGCGTTGGTCAATCTCAAGGATCTGCTTCTGCTTACGCTCACGCTCACGCTTGGCCTTTCCGCCGGACCCAGCAACGAAGTCTTCTTCCTCATCCTTGACAATAGGCTTGGCGTTTGCCCACTTCTTGTCTTGCTTGCTGCCCTCGTTTGGCTTGCGGGCCTCGGGGATACCGGTACCAAGCTGGAGCTTCTTCTCAGCGAGCTGAGCAAGGTAATCAGCGTAGGAGATGCTGTGATCCTCTGGCTCGGCCGCCTCGCCATCGGCAGCTTCACCGGTCAGAGCTTCCTTCTGTTCGGTCTTGGCGATAGCCTCGCCAGCCTCCTCGTCGGCCAGTTCAGCGTTACCTTCGGTCGCGCCCCAGCCGTGGCTAGCCTGCTTCTCGGAGTCACTGTGCTTGTCAGAAAAGAGTTCTTTCTGATATTGACATGGATAGTGGTCTTACCCGCCAACAGTACGGCTATGTCGGTCGAACTGGCGACGTCCTCCACGGCCCTCATAGGTTCCGCGGGGTCTTCGCTCTTGCGCACCATCATCAGTTGGCTTTCCTCGGTTGTTTGCGCTGCCAGCGTTGCGGTCACGGAAAGCTGAACAAAGAAGTTAGCACGGTTGCAATCAAGATCTAACAAGTGATCATCAATGATGAAGGTGAGCCATGAATTGGCCGGCTTACTAACCTCCCTCATTGCCACCAGGGCGGCGAGCGCCTCGGCCATCAGTTACTGGGGCCTTGGAAGCAGGCGCCTCTGCAGGAGCATTGCGCTTGGTCGTCCGGGCAGGAGTCTTGTCAACGACCTTGACAGGGGGCTCAGGTTCCTTGTCGGAGTCTTCATCGTGAGTGTTTCCTATGTTTCGCGTCAGTCGCGTGTCCTGTTTTGTTGACTTCTTGTTGACCTCATCATACCGAGAAGCTCGAAAAGGTTCTGCATCGCAATTTGTCAGCCTCGGTACCTCTGCCATCAATGAACAGAGATTGAAAAGATGCGTGCGCATTGATATCGCGATATCTGTCCCCGCGAAGATGCAGAGAGAAGAGAGGGAGAGAAAGAGAGAGACATACCTTCGAGGCGACGGCTGACATTTTGCCTGCCTGTTCAAGCGCCTCCGAAGAAGGCCTAGCTATCGAGAGAACAATTCGAGAATTGGGGAATTGGAGAATTCGAGATGGACAGGTTCCTGCGTGCGAGGAAGCTGTCTCTCGAAAGGAATCGGTGGTACCGGTGAGGTTTCTTTGGGATCGTTGGGCGAACCTGTTCGAAAGCTGAGGTCCGGAAGAATCAGCTTCAACCATTGACTCGCGTAGACTAGCTAGCCGAGAGCTTGCTCGCCCAACGCACGCCAGGGCTGCAACCCCAAGGTCTTCTGCTCCAGCATTCAGGGTTCAGGAAATGAAAAAATCGATAGTGGAAATCGCCCATCATCTCGCCGCTCTCAATTGCAGAGCTTTGAAGGGGCAAAGATCGCGGCAGATCTCGCGATCGCGGTCGAGTTCTGAGCAGGGCTGAATTTTTGCCATACCGACCGAATATTAGCTATTGTGTGGGTAATCCCACTTGTGGAAAATCAATGAAATCATGAAAGTATCCCATAGATTCATTGCATAGAATAGCAGTACGGCACCCTGGGGGGCGCGAAACGTATTACAGATAGAAGATGGATAATTCACAGTTTGTCCCTCCGTGATTCTTTGGAATTCCCTATTTTTTCTTTTTCATGGTTGACGAGCGGTGCTTGGTACCGTGGATTTCAATGAGCCGTATAAATAAACCTTGTCTTTCCCGGCCGAGCTGAGATGCTGAGATATGGTTTAAGGTTTGAGACAAGATTCATTTGCAGCGTTTTAGGTCAAATGAGGACGCCACCCAGGAAAGTGATTGATGATCATGGAATTGAGAGGCGCTGCTTCTATACAAGGCCTTTCCGGGGGGCTTTTGGCCATTGTATATCAACGTCCTTTCCTTCACTGTATCATTTACTCGTGTAACGGACAGACGATTCCAGTATTATACAGCTCTGGCAAGCTGTCTTTCATTGCTATATCAGCCTACATAAGTACATAAATAAGAGCACGTCGCAAGAGCAATATTCCTGGTCATGTGAGGCTTGTCAATATTTGCGAGGACGTCTGAATGGGTGCCCCTTATGGGTTTGTGGACGAACCCCAGAAAGACAGCCGCTTGAAGATCGGCAATGATCCTCCAAAGCAAAGTATTTTGCAAAGCGCTGTAATGCGTACCAAACCTTCCCTCCTCGCCAAAGCCAATATCCCAACAACGCCGTGTAATTTGCCTGCGCCATAGGCTTCAATTACCCTACCCTACCCTTATTTTCAGAGTGCACCGTTGTCCCAGGGGTATCAATAAGTTTTTCATCTCATCGAGCTGGTGTCAAAGGAAAATTGCGTCGGAAACTGCATACTAGCTGAGAGGCCGAAAGGATCGAACTCAGGGTCGAGCATCGGATCGTACGGACCAAGAAGTTGCGTCATCGAGTTGTATCCCTTGCTGTGTCCACCCATTTGCATATTTTGGCCTGGTTGGCCAAGCTGGTGATGCTGATTAAGCGCTTGTTGCTGATTCATTTGCTGTTGTGAGTTCGGGAACGCCTCGGGATATGGGCCCGGGCCAGATTCAGACGGGTCTTGGTCATCGACCATATCGGCTTGGGCATCGTACTCCTGTTCTGTACTCACGGAATTAACCTAGGACGAACAGAGCTCTTCCAAAGAAATGAAAAAAAAGGGGACGGGTTAACTTGCCGAGTTGCTCCATGTGATTCTGAAGATGATAGGGTGGGTAATATGTGGTAGACACTGGAGTGCTTCCTGCGCTCCCTGTCCCGCCGCTTCCCCGGCCTTTAGGCCCTACGGAGGTTCCAGCCCCTCCAGCGTTGCCTAATAAGCCGGGGTTGCCGGGCAATCCGTGTGCTTGTTGGGGCTTGGATGCGTGAAGGCGCTGTTGCTGCTGATGTGGAATCTGGGAGTCCGATGCGGGAGGAGTCATCACCCCGGGGTTATTGTAACCTGGTGAGTTCGATGTGGGTGAAGAGGCGTGAGAAGATGGTGTTGGCCGCAATTGCGGAGATTGAAGTGGGATCCCCGGCTCGAGCTTTGGGGCGATATTGGAGTTCGATCGTCTGGCTTGCTGATGCCTGTTCATGATAGCACGTTGGACTGTTGGCGCGTGTGCCATATTCTGTGCCATGGGTGTTGGGCCGAGGTGCGGGCTTCCTGTTTTTGCTCTTAATTCTCCCTGGACATCGATACCTTGGCGATAGAGTCAGTCAATTATACTTCACGTGGTAGATTCGTATTTCTGGTACCTTTTTCTAGCAGAATTCTTTCCAGGAGCGAATTCTTGTATCGCAGCATCAGACACTCATCCGCGGCACTCCGGTGGGCCGTCTGAAGGTTATGAAGGTTAGTTTCATGAACGCGGATGGTCTCCTCCAGCTGCTTGATATATTCTGTCCGGCGCTCTCTGAACGCAGCTTGAGCCTGACGATTGCGCTGTTTACGTTCCTCAGATGTCGCATAGATCTGTAAGGTGCAGAATATTAGCAAACAAACACGCATAACACAAGGTAGCGGTGAAACGTACCGGCTTGCGGCCACCCTTCCTCTTGGGTTGGCCAGCAGTATCTTTGGGCGCTCCGGCCATCTCGGCCTCGGGGGTCGAGTCCATGGAGTCATCCGAGCCTTCTCGCTCAGGTTCTTTCTTCTCTATCGACATGTTGTTGTCGGCCATTGTCTGCCAACAGGGGGGAGCTGTGTATTATGTTCGGTTCGAGGGCAGTAATGCTACCCCACCAAAACAACCCCAGCGCCGCGACAGCCGTGCCTCAGAAGGAGCGCCTCGACCAGCAGCACCGGTTGGTCGAAGCGTTGTAGATGGGTTCAGCAGCAAGGCCGATAGCTGCTGCTATTCCGTACCCGTCGAGCGTACGGAAGATATCGTTTGGGTGAGCGGCGGGCAGAGGCAGCGGCGAATTGGATGCGCTCTTCAGACAGATTAGACGCTGTCTGACGGGGGAAGGCGGCCCGTCTGCGTGTCACTGGGACCCTGAAAGCCGGGGGGGAGGGGTGGCCAGGCACTGGAGAACGATAGCGTGTAGATACAGCACAGGTCGCGGGCAGTAGTGGAGGGCTGTGGCAATGAATAATGGATGAAAGACAGATTATTGATAGAGGCGATGTGACAGAGAGGTGAGCGAAAGAGTATGGTAATGAGAGAGGAAAAGAGTACCTAATGAAAACCTGGGCGGGCAGCTGGGCATGAAAAGCCTTTTACACCCTTTTGACCAGACCTCTGGCTCGCGGAGGGGGCCGGCAGCGCCTTTCCTGATGCGCCGATGAGCTGTCGGGCCCGCGGCAAGATGCTAGACCAGATGGGGCAGCATTCTCCTAGACGGGCAGGGCCTAGGACGGGCTAGGACAAGGCTGGAAAGGGCAGAGAAAAGAAAAGAAGAGGGGGACGGTGCTTCGGAGAGGGGTCGAAGGGCCAGAGAGAAAAGGGACGTCTGGAGAGCGTCGTCGGCCCTCGCGCATTGGCCGAGGCTCGCGTCCTTCTCCTTCCGGCCTACCGCCCTCCGTCACTGCTCCGTCGCATCTCCGTTCTCCACTGCTGATCATCGCTCGGCTAGACAGCTACCCGCCCAATCTCGGCTGCTCTGCCAATCGGCTGAGAGAGTTATCATTACCTGAGGCACCCATCCTTCCCAGCCTTCCACGCTTCGACGCTTCCAAGCTTCCATTGCTTCTAGCCCTTTACCAACTGCGGCTTCGCAGGGTGCCCCGCCTTCATACACGGACGTGCCCCATACTGCGTCAGAGCAGGGAAAATTTTCATCTCTAAAGAGGCCTTTTATACGAAGCAGATGTTCTTTGCGGCCTTTGAAGACGTCTTTTAATAGCAACACGGCAACAATTGTGCTGGTGTCAGGTGATATCATGATGATGCATACCTAGTAGAATATGTCCCCTTCGTCTCTCCATATCATACATCAACCAACTACGGGCTCATCCTCCGCACTGAAAGCCCCCTCAGGTACTCCGGTACTCCGTGGTCGACTGTAGTGTCACAATACTCCTGTATGCAGCACCCCCTCGGGATCTGCCTCTGTCTGGGACCTGGGCTCTAGTTCTGAAATGCTGAATCTCGGATCATCTGATGTACGTTGGATCGGGCCCGCCTCTCGCATCATCCTTCATCACATGAGGTGAGGAGTCCTTCCTTGCCGACCTTCTTATGTGCTCACTACTGGCTGTCCGCGGTGCGCTGCGTGCTGGGCGCTACATCCTGTCGTGTCGTGTCCACACAGGCGTCGTCGATTGGCCTTATACTTGCTCGTCGCCTGGAAAGTTTCGCTGGAAGGAGTCTAGTGGGACGCCCTAGGATGCTCAGTGCTGGCATTATGGCTGGGGTGCAGCACGCACTGCAGAAAACTCTAAAACTTAAGTTTTGCGAACTCCGCGGAGCCTCCAGGGGCCCTGCCTCCTTTGAGAAAGCCTCCCTGCCCCGTGCTGAACTCCGCCAATCTGTATAAGGCTACCCGCCAGGGCTGTCAGGGCTGAGGGAGACAAAGGTCAGTTCTGGCTTCAGAAGGCGGGGACTTGGAACATAAACTTTGTCCTGTCCGTCTGTTCAAAACTGGACATATCATATACTCCAGATGAGTTGCTATCTTATCATCCAGCAGCGGGCAACGTCAAAATCATGGCTTCAGGTTTCACCCCTCGTGGGAGAACCGCCGGTGACGGTAATAGGTAACATCAGGACTCTTTTCTCTTTATTTTTCCGCCTCTTTATTTTCCTCTTTTCCAAAAGAGTGTATAGGAGAAGACTTGTACTTTCCTGAGCATCTGTGAGGTAGAGGATCAACAATGGATGTGCGTTGGTTTGGTTGGCGTACAAGTACAAGCTGAAGGGAGGGAGAGCTGATGTGTCTCGCAAGGCTGAAGCAAATCAGGGCGAGGTACAGGCCCTAAGCGAGTGATGCCTCAGTCATCAACAACACGAAGTAAACAACCGACGTCAACAACGCCTAGCTCTCCCCGTTTCTATCAAGTGTCCCCCGCTATCTGCATCTCCCCCATCACCTCTTTGCCGTGCAATTACTAGGGCAGGCTGCCGATACTCTTGAGATACGATAGCCAAGTCGGCCTCTTCGAACAGCACAGCCTTCACCATGCCGCCTCGTCGTCGATCAGCTCGACTTCGAGGGAGCACTGCTACTCCAGCAAAGGTATATATATATCTCTATATTCGCTGTTATCTAAAGATCCACAGCAGAGCCTATTGCTGACATCTCCCTTCGCATAGCCAGCTAACTCTACCCCGAACCGTCTTGAGCCCTTGACCGAGCACGATGAGACTCCCACCAACGGGGCACAATCAAACCTCGATGCCACCGTCTCTTCACCTTCAGCGCCGAGAACACCGGCCACAGCAGGTCGTATCAAACCACCCTTGGAGGAAATGCATCCAAGTAAGGCCCATCAGAGCACTACACAGGAGCCCGACTCCGGCCTACGCCTCGGGTTCACCGACATCAATCCAAAGGGAAGTAATCAGCCTTCGGGACTCACGCAGCAGACACCTAGCAAGATTGGCATCTCGTCTCCCTCCTTTGATTTTCGCTATGCTCGTCCTGCCCCACAACTCGGACCTGAGGCTCAGCGCATGATGGATGAACTGCGGGAAGAGGCATTACGTATTAAGGCTAGACTTGCAGCTGAACGAGAGGAGGAGAAGCGCAAGAATGGGGACGGAATTGGAGGTCGAAGAATTGCTCAACCGAAGGGCAAGGCTGGTCGATTTAGCGACGTTCATATGGCAGAATTCAAGAAGATGGACTCGATTGAGGGACATGCCTCTTCGTTCAGGGCTCAGCCGGGCCGTTTGACACCAGCTACTAGCAGCTTGAAGCGATCACAATCCAAAGCAAAATTGGGCGATAGAGAGGAGGTCAGCATTGAGCAGGGTCTTGAGGAATCAAGTCACACGGAGAGGCTGGAAAACTCAGCTCCAGCGAAGCGTGCTCGAAAACATATCTCGGACGATATTTCCTCTGCCAGGCCTGTTTCTCGAGACGACGATCATTCAAGAAAGCCATTCCCATCCACACCGACTATATCACGCTCGCAGTCAAACATGGTTTCATCTGTCACAACTCCTACTCAATCATCTCTGGCTCGAGCAGCAAGCATTAAGCAGCTTGGCACGCAAATTCCCACCTTGTCCAGATCTCCGTCGAAGGCTCATCTAAGCGGCACGCCTCGAAGTTTGACAAAATCCGCAACTGCCAGCAGCATAAACACCATTCCGCGATCCTCATCCAGGAGTTTCTTGCATAGCCCTGGAAAATTGGATCGGGTCAAATCCATCCTGAGATACACCAGCAGCTCCAAGAAGGATACAACCGCACCGTCTTCAATTCCGACCTTAGTTAGGAGCCCTAGTAAGCCAAATCTCGAGAAAGCTCTTCCCTCCATTCCCACGACCCCAACTGGTCTTGAGCGCTCCAAGAGTGTCAAGCGTGTCAATTTCACCCCTGATACGGTCAACCGACATGCCACAATGGAAGCAAATTCCCCTTCTCCTGTGAAATCAGCCATACCTCGCTCTGCCTCAAAGAAAGACTTCGTTGGTACACCTCATCCTGCAGCCCGATCACAAGCTAGGGAGGTCAAGTATCCATCTCTTGCTGGTCATCCGGACCTAGAGAAACAATCTTCCGATGTGGAGGAACCTTCTTCGCCTAACCCTCGTCCTCTCCCTGAGCCTCCTCGTCAAGTCAAGTCCGGGTCGCGTCTTCCTCCTTCTGTACCTGGCACCTTTACTTTCCGTAGTGATCATACTATCAGCTTCGGTGCATCTCCGAAAGGATTTGGATCGTCCCGTGGTCAAGCGAGTGTGCGACAAGTCCGCCCGAGTATCTTCCCCGGAGCTATGCCCGGCAGCTACCCGGATAGTAATAAGGAAAACACCGAGACTCTCCCTTCTGTGCCTCATGGAATGCCCAACAAGAAACGCCGTCGTGTTGACTCCGATGATGAGGAGATGGGAGCCGATCGTTCTCCTAAGAAGCACAAGGCCAACGTGGCTGAAGGACCAATGCTCATGGCCCCCCGGCTTCTAGCAGAACAGATGGCCCCGAAATCAAGAATTCCAAGTCCAGAAAAGAAGAAGCCTGTCTTGAGCCTGAGTCGCCTTAACATGTTGGCTCGGCCTAAGATGCGGAAGTGAGCATACCCGGATTTGGATGGTACGGCGGCCAACTTCTGTGACATGACTGACATTCATTACTAATTACTCGTCTGTTTGTCTATTTGGAGAACTCACTGCGCTTTGGTTGATTATTTGGAGTTGAGATGGCCGGGCGTACATTATGTTCTGGATGGTCACTTTATGGATGCAACGAGTTAATGGTCGGATGACGTTGACCTACTTCTTACACGTTCAGACTCATATCTGCTTCCTGCCCAACGGGGCTCGCATGCACTGCTATGATAGGACCGTTTTTCCTTTCCTTTCTTGTCCTTTTATGGATAGTTTTCATGGTTGCTCTTTCTTTCCTTTCATGTCTGAGTACCTACTTTGGCGAAATGCTCCTTCCTGATACACCTATCTGTGGCAGATACCCGATGACAGTGAACCGGTAGTTTACCTACTTTCCTAGACAAATGAGACTTCGATTTGTGTACTTTCCCCCCTTTTAAACTTTAGAGACACGTGACCATCGACTTCTTTTGTTCATTGTCGAATCCCATCTCCGTTGCCTCCTCACGCATACCTACCTCCTAACATGCCATACCCATTATATTCAGCTCACACCAGGCTGAGAGTTCAAACTCCGGTCTCGTGAATATTTATTTCATTCCTATCGAGCATCGAGCAGCATTGAGCACTATACACATCCGATTTCCTTCCCCCCGATTCCCCGGTCCACCACGGCATCCCCTGCCGTGCCACAGAACCCCGATGCCTCCACGCAGCATTATCTCCTACCCCGCCTTATTCTTCCAATCAACATGCGTGTTCCCCTTTTCCGTCCCTCCCTTCGTCGAGAACCTGGTTTTGTATGCACGCTCTGCTGGCAGGCGCAGGACAGCGCGCCGAAGCTGCTCGGGGCATCGCGCATCGCATGTCGGCGCTGCTGGAAAGCAGTCTTGGATCTGAGTATCTGCTGGGTGTGCGGTGAGTGGATCATGCGCGGTGAGGAAGTAATGAGCCTAGGGTGGTGCTTTTGGCATCGAGGATGTTTCGGGTGCTTGATGTGTGGGATGAAGATAGACCTGCCAGGGGAAGAAGGTAATAGAAGGAAAGATAGGGGTAAGGGGGTGGAGTTGAGTAGTGTGCCGCTGTGCCATGTGTGTTGGATTCAGACTGCAGGGGAGGGCGAGGGGACGGTTTTCGAGAGGGGCTTTGAAAGGTTGAGGAGGTTTGATGGGGGGTTGAGTCGGGATAGGATAGAGAGGCTGGCTGAGGATGATGGGTTGGATGGGTTTGAGGATGGGCCTTTTACGCATAATGGTCAAGTTAGGAACACTGTGCGTCCAAAATCAAAGTAGCTGACAAGTGATAGTGGAACAACTCTGTCGAGACTAGAGGCTCTGGTACGCAGACTTCCTCACTCGACAACATTGCGCGAATTGGGATGTCAGAAGAGGGAAGTATGGGCGATGGTGCTCATCACCACAGCATTGAGGAACTGTGCGAATGTCGGGAGACAAAGGATATACCCCACAAAATTTACAACTCAAACCTCGATCCTATCGGTGACCCTGCTTTCAGACCGAGTAAGACAAAACTTTTCCCCAAATGGATGTCGCTGCTCCCAAAGAACGTTGAGAGAGAAAGAGAGCACCAGCAGAAAGGTTCAGGGCCTGGATCGTGTACTCCTAACACACTATCAAGACCATCAACTGCATGTCCATCTCCTAATATACCGAACTTCACGAGACACCGTCCTGCGGCGGTACAGATTCCAATTGACCCGTATCATACAAAGCGTGTATTTGGGAACAACAGGCGCCGGGCACGGCAATCTCAGACTACTGAGTCCATATACATGACACCTCCAGAAAGCCCTCAGGTTTGCCTGTCACAAAGACAAGGAGTTTCTTATCCCGGGGCTTCTCCTACTCCTATGAATCGAATATCCAGAAGCGTGGATTTCCCCTCTATTCCGGCTCAAGACCCTAACATTCACAACATAGTCCAAGACTCCTATTACTCATTGAGTGCCGAATCGCAAGCAGCCGACCCTTCTATAGATGAATCGCCTCCAATCATGAGCCCATCACTACATCAACCCTCTGCGCCATCTGTATCAAAGTCTTCTGGATGCTCTTCTGAATACTTGGATAGGTACCAGCAGGAAAGCTCTGGTGCTAGATATCAGAGATACATGGCTAGGTCAGCTGTGCCTGTAATTGAAAGGATCAGGAGACAGGCGCTCGAGAAACAGAGCATGACACAGGCGGCTAAAGGAGTCGCAGGAAAGATAGGTTATAGCGAAAGGAGGGTACATCTGGGCAGTGAAGAATATCATCTGAATCAGACAAAGGAGGACTTGAGAAAGGAACTGAGGAGTTTGTTCTGTGAGGAATAGCCGTTTTGAAATATTCCAGAATGAAAAACTGATATCCCAAAGTAAGAATGTAGTCGGCGGGGAGCAAGGCAAGGCAAGGCTGACAAAGCCAAGGCTGCAAGCAAACGCCCAGTCCGGTCACCGTATCAATACAAAGTGAAACTACCTACCTGAGTTACAGTACATATCAGGCAATTCACACCAGATTTCCACCAGATTTCCACCACGCCTGTGTTTCCTTCAACTCTAACACAATTGGAATCATGGCACCTGTAGGCCAAGCTGATCAGACCGCCGTCGAGAGTAAGCATCGCAGTCCCACAAACCAAAGGACGCCACTGACAGACCACCAAGACCAACTCAAAGATGTGATCCAAGACCTCTACCAGATCATGGTCCAAGTCTCAGCCTACGATCTCGCAGGGCGACCAACCAGAGACGTACTCGAAGCCAACATGTAACTCTTCCTCCCTCCCCCGACCCCGCTCCCAAAAAAAACCCATCAAGCAAGCAAGCAAAGCAACCAACTAACTAACCAACCTCTTTCCCCCGTGATAGCAAGCAACTGCACAAATCACTCCAAAGAGTGCACGCGACAGCGAGCTCGCCAACAGCGGCGCTGCCCAGCATCCCGCCCGAGCTGATCCAGTACGTGGACAACGGACGCAACCCGGACATCTACACGCGGGAATTCGTGGAGCTGGCGCGGCGCGGCAATCAGTTGATGAAGGGCAAGATGACGGCGTTTGCGGATTTCCGCGACGTGCTGGCGGGCGAGATGGGCAAGGCGTTGCCGGAGCTGAGGGAGGATATTGGGAGGGTGCTGGATGAGACGGGGGGGAGGAAGGAGGTTGTTTTGAAGGAAGATGAGAGTATGAGTGGATAAATGAATGGATGAGGGAGGGAGGGAGGGAGGGAGGGAGATGGAAAGAAAGAAAGAAAGAAAGACATGGATGGAAAGATAGATACCTGGGCATGTGAATGTGCGAGATGGGCGTTTGGCTGGGTTTACGATTATGTGCGAGGGAGGTTTATACCCTTCATTCAATTGAACTGCCCTTATCAGGGCTGGAGTATCGGACACGCAATGGGGGATTTCGATATTGAGGGGCGTTTTGGGGAGGGTTAAAGTTACCAGATTGTGGTGTGGTTGGGTTGTTACGAGACCGAATGCATGTTGAACGACGGGAGGGACTGAGTGTTAGCAGAGCAGAGCAGAGCGCAATAATGCACCCCATCTCGATAATCACGACAATTTATATCCCTGGCTTCTACCTTATCTACTGCAGAATGCAGCCTGACGATTCCCAAGATCTCCATTCAAAATCTATATCAAAGGGGGGGGTGAGCGCAGCAAAACCCAGAACAGAGCGTCTCTGATCTTGCAGGCCTCTCGTCTCAAGGCGAAAGAAAAGAGATCAATCACAATCGTGTACGCGGTGTATCATCTTGGCTATCTACCTTCTCCATGGCCACTCGGGAAATCCAAGTATTATGAAGAGAGAGTAGTGGGCTGAATTCTTTCCCCCGCCAACACGCCAACACACCAAGACATGATTCTGTCATGAGATAGATGCAATGCGATGCGATGCGAGTGCTTCTTCTTCACCTTTTTCCCCTGCCCACTCACACTCACACCTACAGTCAATCCCTTGTCAGAAGCCCCAGCGTCACCATCCATCCATCCACCTCCATCCTCCTTCCCCCTGATCGCGCCTGGTCAGGGATCTCTTACCGCCGAGACCACAAGCCTTGAAGTCCAGTCCAAATCATCAATCATCACTCATCAGAATGACATACCTTACCTTATTCCCTAGCGCCCCCTGAAGCCGGTTCATTATTCCCGCGCCGCGCCCCCCCTCTTTCTGGACTGTAGAAAAGTTAGTGGCTATCGAAGTGTCAATCTTGCCTATCAAGCCTTGGATGACGTTTCATGCTCCTTTCCTCTCTCGATCGTCTAAGCGAGCTTCCCGACTTTCGGACCGCTCACGTGCCCCGTCGCTCGGCCCGATCGTGCGAGTCGGGTCGGCATGCCGAGATGCTCGGCTGATGGTGGGGCCAGATCCTCGGGAGCGCCAAGGGGGCTGAATTTAGTTGGCGAACGGGCGCGTGGTTCATGAATCATGACGGAGGTGGTTGATAACAACAGATTCTATCTTGATTATTGTGCAGTACTTGAAGAACTGCGTGTCTAATGTAGATGTGATATGTGATATATCATGTAAAGCATAGGTACCTCACCTAGGTACAATGTACATTCAAAGAGGTTATCCTTTCCGATGGGGGACAGGAGATGGTTAGTCTACCGTATACTTTCAAGAAGAGACGAAGCGGTACTGCGCAGTCTGTACTATACGGTACTATACAGCAGTCGTCATCTCAAGACGGATATATGGATCCTAGCTGAGGATGAAGATGCATCACTCAACGGTAAAGACGGTGAAGCCCTATCCGCGATCTTACAACGGCCGGTCTGCATCTATGCACGCTGCCGTCGAGGGCGCGTGATTTGCAGCATCAGGGAGTTCCCGGGCAGTTGCCGTCGGTGAGGCAGTAGATGATCTCGAGGATGCGCATCGAGGAGCAGTCGTCGTTGTTCAAGTCTTCGCGTCACAATCCATGTCGTTGGACCTGGGGATGAAGCTGATGAACGCAGGGAGTCGACCTTAAATCGAACTGCACTGCACTGCACTGCGCACCCACAGCCGAGGCCCACCAGCCGCTCTCGATCCTCCCCTTTTCCGCGGATCGGAGTCGAGCTGGTCAACTAACATGTCCAGACTACTTCCTCCTGTCGACCGACGTCAAATGAGAACAGCGGGATGCCACTTCGTAACAGCTTTCCAAGCGTGGTCGAATCCATCGCGCACCACGAGACGGCCAGATGCGCCATGTTCCTCGAATCCGAGAGGCCAGACCTTCTCTCTGCCCCCATAGCTTACCGACCCCTCTCTCTCTCTCCCCTCTCGACTGCCGCTCTTCGTCCTGCTTGATGGACGGTGCACCCGCTCTGGGGACGATGTAGTGTCCCACTGCCGGGCATGGCATGGAAATGGCGAGGGGATCTTGACGGAGGACCAGGACTCCTCGGCAGCCTGCATCGATCTCAGATCATACCACACCCAAGATGACATCTCTGCTCTCTTGTCCCAGGAGACCCAAAATACCGGGGAAAGCCGTTCCCGACGTGGGTCAGTCAGTAGTCACGCTGAGCATTTTGCGACACGCTGTTCTCCTACCTACCTACCTGACCGCTCTGGCCTCGATACGACAGGGCATCTCTGTCGGTAAGTGGGTACATACCTTGGCTTCCTTTGCTCTGACAGACAGTGCTGGATCAAAGTCGTTATTGGTATCGTCCTGTCTCGTTTCGTGTCGCCACATCAGCCAAGAGAATATGATCAGTGGATGAGACGTTGAGAGGGCCGTTGAACTTCAAGGCCTACGGTCAAGGGAACCAATTACTGCCGAGAGGCCGAGTGCTTCCGGGACGGGAGGGAGGCACGGAGGATTATATGATCTGTCTGCCGGCGGGCAGGCTGCTTGACGAGTTCAAGCTGGGCCGAGAGTCGAGTCGACTTGAGGTTCGAGCGGTGGTTGCCGGTGCCCCTAAAGAGGAGAGAATCCTTACCTTGGGGAGGCACCATCTCCTTTCTTGGACGGAACGCTGTCTCTAGTCGCTACGGAGACAGCTGGTGAGTCTTTGGTCCCTTGGTTCCTTTGCGGTGCGAGGTTCATGGCAGCATGAGTCTCGAAGGACGACGGACTGAGGAAGGAGGTAGCTACGGAGGTACCGAGTACTTAGCACCTTCGGGCTCCTCGCTCGGCTCATAGGTACCTAAGCCTACCTAGTACGAAGTCGTTGGGCCCTTCGGGTACCTAACGGCCTTCAGACCCGGAAAGCACGATAAGGCCTAAAAGTTTAGCGTCAACCGTTGTCCCCGAGGGGCCTGCTAGGCCCTTGCCGTCCCGAATATGATTCCGCCGGGCTGTTCTTCCGTAGTATGGAGTCTCTGGAGTAGAGTCTAAAGTTACCTCCTGCCTTAAGGGGTACTCCCTGCTTTACTATTACGCGGCTATGCCCAAACCTGCCCTTTCCTCCTTCTCCCCACATCGGGATTGATCTAGTTTCCCGCCTTATGAGGTATCATGTTCCCTTCTCATTCTTCCTCCCCTCGTCCCGATCCCGACGGCTACAGTGACTCAAGTGTCCGGTTCCATACGTCGTACTGGACTCGAGTATATTAAGGCCCAGCCTAATCCTCTTTCCTCCCTCTTTGTCACCTCTCACAGAGAGACAAGCACTTCCAGTCTCCTCCCAGTCTACATCTATCCTGACGCGTTGTCCTTTGTTGCTTATATACAAACCACCTTTGCTTGCCAGCCTCTTTCTACCGCTCCCCTCAGATTGATTTCCCAGTCATTCCGCCATGTCGCCATCTGCTGTTACAGAGCCGGGTTCCAGAGACCCACCGGATTCCAAATCCCCAGCCATCACCAAGGACGGTCAGAAACGAACCATATATCACCTAGATCGGCACCTGCACAAAGACTTCCCAGTAGTAGTGTCCGGAAAAGGCAACCACCTCTTCACAAAGGATGGGCGGACCATATTCGATACTACATCCGGAGCAGCAGTTTCATGTTTGGGTCATGGTAACGAGAGAGTCATAAATGCCGTTCACAAGCAAATGACCACTGGGATACCTTACCTTGCGTCCAGTTACTGGGGCTCTGAGATAGTTGACGATTTATGCAAGGAACTTATCAATGGAACTGACGGCAAGATGGCAAAAGTCTATTTGACCGGTTCAGGTATGCCTCGCAAAAACTCCAATGATCATGTGAACCCGGCTCAAACTTGTCCCAGGTTCCGAGGCAATGGAAGCTTCAGCAAAGCTTGCCCGACAGTACTTCTACGAGAATGACAAGCAAACTCCACGGGTGAATTTCATCGCGCGCGAAGGGTCCTATCATGGAAATACGATCGGTGCCTTGGGTATTTCTGGGCATGTTGCACGGAGGGCGCCATACCTACCGTTTCTGATGCCGAACGTTCATCATATCCCAGCTTGCAACGCATACCGCCAGCGGAAAGAAGGCGAGACAGACGAATCCTTCGTCGCCAGGAAAGCGCTCGAGCTTGAGGAGAAGTTTCTGGAGTTAGGCCCAGAAACAGTCATTGCATTCATTGCAGAACCAGTGGTTGGTGCCGCCCTGGGTTGTGTTCCATATGTCCCTGGCTACTTGAGAGTGATGCGTGATGTTTGTCATAAGTATGGCGCACTTTTGATCCTTGATGAAGTGATGTGCGGCATGGGACGTACGGGAACCCTCCATGCCTGGCAAGGCGAGGGTGTCGCCCCAGATCTTCAGACGATCGGAAAGGGTTTGGGTGGAGGGTATCAGCCAATTGCGGCCGTCTTGATATCAGAAAAGGTGGTGAATCGGCTCTCCGATGGCAGTGGCCAATTTGTCCACGGGCAGACATATCAGGGTATGCCCGTACAAGCTGCCGCTGCGCTCGAGGTTCAGACAATCCTGCGAGAGGAAAATCTGATGCAAAATGTTGCGACTCAGGGTGCATACCTGGAGAAACGCCTGAAGTCACTATTGGCGGACCATCCTCACGTTGGTGACATCCGTGGGAAGGGCCTTTTCTGGGGCCTTGAATTTGTCCGAGATAAGAAGACGAAGGAACCTTTCGATCCGAAGTTGGGCGTTGCGCAGAGAGTCAGTGATCTCGCTCTCTCCCCTTTGTATAACATGACACTCTATCCTGGCGGTGGAACCGTTGACGGCGTGTCTGGCGACCACGTAATCTTGGCCCCTTCATACATCGTTACAAAGGATGATATCGATTACATTGCCAAGGTGACCTCAGACGTGGTCCATCAAGTTTTTCAGGAGATCGGTAGTCTGTAGGCGTCTGTCAAGGGAGCTACGCTACCGAAACAGAGCACAAATTCTCTAGGGCACTAGGTATCAGATTGCTGGAAGAGTCCTAGCAATTGATACCCCGTAATCAATTCTCCGCTATGCGTTCTGTATTTAAAGCCGGGGAGCGACGACTGTGGATAGGGAGGAGCCAAGCTCAACATAACCCATTGTGGGATCCAGGGTCTTCTCCGGAGCTCGAAGGGTGGCTGAAGCCTTTATACCATCATTGTGTCTAATACCAGGAATCTTCCAGACCCATGGTGGCATTGACAGGCACACATTCCAAATATACCGTCATCTTCGAGTTTAGAGCCCCAAATTGAAGAAAGTGAATACATATCGACCCGTTCAATAAGTAGCGATCTGGATTTTCCATGTATTTCGTATATTCAATCCTACCTAAGATCTATACCACCCATCTTCCTTGACCCGCAAGAACACAACAACAAGACAGACACTCACTCAACCACCTCCCCACGTACGATGTCCAACCTAGCATCCTCCCCCATCACCTACCCACGAACGATGTCTAACGCATCCTCCCCCATCAAAGCGGAGATCCACTCGGACCCCTCCTTGAGCTCCAGCGCCAACAGTCCCCACTCCCCATCTCCAATGCCCAACGGAGTCTCGGGAATCTCAGATACCATTGAATATACCGTCGAATCCCTGCCCAACGGAACCATCAAGAGCGAAACCCACACTCTGTCCCCGAAGACTGAGCGCGCGTCTCACGATTCTTCCACCCTCGATCAATGGTCTGCAAAGAGCGAGGAGCCAGCCGAATTCAAGATGGAGCCCAGTCCAGAGCAGCAGCCAGGCGGGGTCAAAGTGAAGCACGAGGGGAGGAGTGACGAAGAAGAAGAAGAGAGCAACGACGAGAAGAACAGAGCCGAGCTGAAGCAGCTCGCCAACATGTGGATCGACGACCTGATCGAGCTGACGATCGACATCCCCCAGAGAGTCACGCAGGGCATGCTCGCGCTCCGGATGTGCATCGAGCTAGCTAGGACGGGCCAGCCTCTCACTGCGGCCCAGGAGATCATGCTGCGGGACGCGGTGAGGAAACTCGAGGCCGAGGCTGAGGAGTGGGAAACTGGGGAGTGGTACGTCGCGGAACAGAGCACGATTGATGGGAGTGATTCGGATTGAGTGGGCTGGCTGGGTGGAGGAGGTCTGTTGTTGTGTTGGAGGGGGGAACTAGGTACTCACTCGCTCGTCTGGAGGAAGTATTGAAATGGCCTGCCTGGAAGGCTGGAACAGGGCGGGTTTGAGAGGGGCTATGAGTTCCTTAGGATATCCTTCTCTCTGAGGTTCCATTGCCAATACAACAGTTTCTGTCTGTCTCTCATGAGGAAAGAAGTGATATAATACAACAGGTTCTCTACATTTCCCTCTTCGCCCGCAGGAGCTCGGCTTCTTCATTCGGACTTCAGATTGAGCCACAAGATTTGAACTCACGAATTGCTTTTGCCCGTGAAGTCTGAAGAATCGTGGAGGTATAGTTTGATCTTAAAATGCGGAGAGCTTTCTCGAAATACTGAGTATACAGGGACGCCCCTTTTCTTGATCTGATGAAAACGTCTTTACTGGGAAATCCCACTTGATAGGGGGGGACAACGCTAGTCTAAATAGGTATTAGGCAGTGCATCACCCAACGTATCACGTGAGACATATATATTCGTAGGCTGGATTTGATGATTTCAAATGACTGACAAGACAGGTTTTGACAAGTGTAGAGAGGTTATTGTCCCAACACCAACCCACAGTTGAACCTTCGACTTACTTCGACGTACCTCTATATTCGCGTCAAGAACAAGAGCAAGGCACGAAGTGGCTCCGTAGCATACAGAAGACTTTGCCGTCCTTGACGCTTGAGAACAACGATTGGCTGATCAATATTAGACCAGTCCCTCTCTATCTAGACATAATAGATAAGCTGTTTGCACTTTACCATCCCATTTTTTCCTGCCATGCATGAGATTATTACGCTTCAGCTTGGGCAAAGGAGCAATTACCTCGCTACCCATTTCTGGAATACTCAGGTAAGGAAGTCTTCACGTTACGTTCCTGAAGCCTCAAACTAAAATCCTATCGAGGAATCTTATTTCACGTATTCTCCAGACGAGGAGTCGCTGGTTGATCATGACATCCACTTTCGACCGGGCATAGGTGCTGATGGGTCTGAGACCTTCACGCCAAGAACCCTCATCTACGATTTGAAGGGAGGATTCGGGTCTTTGAGAAAGATCAATGCGTTGTATGAGATTGATGAACCTGTGGTTCCGGAAGGATTATGGCAAGCATATGTGAAGTATCAGTATTGAGACCATAGCCGCTGACGTTCTTTCCAGGAATGGCCCGACCGTGGTTCAGAGACAGGCTGCGATTGAGCAAAATGCATACCAGAAAAGTCTCGAGGAAGGCCTCGCTCCTCCCGAGCTGACAACGGAGTCAGTAAGGTATTGGTCTGACTTCAATAGAGTATACTTCCATCCAAAGTCAATCATCCAGCTGAACGAATATGAGTTGAATTCTTCACTCATGCCGTTCGAAAATTGGGATGCTGGAGAAGATCTGTTCAGCTCCTTGGACAAAGAGCATGATTTGTTGGATCGTGACTTGCGCCCCTTCGCTGAAGAAGCAGACCAGATGCAAGGAATACAATTGCTTGCAGGAATTGATGATGCTTGGGGTGGGTTCGCCGCTAGGTATATGGACAGACTGAGAGATGAGTATGGGAAAACTGCAGTCTGGGTCTGGGGACTTGAAGACGATGTAAAGACAGCCCCACGGGTATGTCATTTCCCTGGTTGTATGGGATTTTGTGATCAGTGCTGAATTTCTCTAGGAGAAGCGGTTTTTGCGGCTATCGAACACGGCCAGATCGTTCTCGGAAATTGCGACACAGGCGTCCTTATTCATTCCTATGACTATGCCATCAGCAACATTGCCAAGTTACGTCGCCCTCGATCCTCGCTCTCAGTGGCACGTATCTGGACTCCTATCCACTGCGTTGGAGAGTATGACCTTGCCTTCCCGACTGAAAAGACAGAATACGGCACTGCAGACACTAGACCAACTAGCAAATGCTTTGAATATCAATGGCAAGCAAACTACCGCGAAGCTCCGGATGAGCATAGACCAGAAATCCGCCATTAATGGACACCAACAATCAGGGGGGTCGGAAGTCCTCTCTCAAAGTAGAGACATGAGACTCCCGTCACAGGAGCGGTATTCGGATGAAGAAAATGCTGCAGATAAGGAAGATTTGACTATGTTTGACATGGACTTCTTCCCAACCGAAGGACCTGACCAAAGCCGTGGACGTCGACGCGGTATCACAAAGATCCACGTATTCGGTCAGGCAGAAAATTACCGTGTTGATGGAGATCTCGAAGACGAGGTGGCCAATGGCGAAGATGAAGGCCATGAACGCGCTCGGCGGCGTGCGGCTGGTCTTCCTATTACACACACGTAAGCTCCATTTGGTCTCTTTCTCCCTATATCAGTCGATCAAAATCTTCGCGATCTCGTGCTTTTACAGGTTCTTTGCTGTTTGTGTTACTCACCATTGACATCCACAGGTCACGAATACCCCTGCCGTTTCCTCTGCTCGACAGCTTTCCGCGCATATTCTCACAACCTAGCCCCTCCTCGTCATCCGTCTCAGTAAATACATCTCTATCGACCGATACTACCGTAAGTCTACGGGTCAAAAACTTGCAACACATTGTAAGCAGAGCAATTGGTATAGCCGAGCGCGAGGCTCTCAGCAATTCCCTAGGTGAAATTGCCGAAGCGTATGAAGAAGGTTGGGATAGCGGGTCGGACGAGGACGACGATTGATAGGATGCTATCACTTACTACGGGGCAGGCACGTTACACGGACTAGTATCAGTGCAAGATGCTTCCGCCATCTAGCCGCTCACGGGTTGAGTACCGGGGAAAGCTTTCAGAGCGTGGCAAGAGTCGCTACAAAAGAAGCGGAGTCTCGCGACATGTTTGATCCGCACTTCTGCTTCAGAGGGAGCGAGACTCGTTCTCATTTTCTTAACTGTGGTGCTTCCTTGCTTACCTTGCCTGAAGGGAGGGGGTTGTGGCTACTTTCGAGCGGAAATGCTCCTGAATATGGAAGCGACGGTGTTGTACGTACGCTGGATGAAATGTACAATTTATGTACAAGGATAGGTCCTCTAGTGCTGTACCTAAACTCTTAACTCTCCCTGGATATGGGGCAGTTGTCAATTTATGCCGTCTCTAAGGTGACCCGGCGTTGACACGTTTACAAATCGTACGTTTTCGCCTGGAAAGAATGGTGAATCGCGGCGGAGATCTCAAATTCATCTCTTTTTGTCATTCGGTCGTGAAATATATCCCCAGATATAGAGACGACCAGCTGGGACGCCAATTAGGTCTGACCACAAGAAAGCAGGATTTTCATATTATTAGGGGCTTCTGACTATATCCTAAAGCTGGAAATGTTATCAAAACGATGTTTTTTTGACACTCGTACGGCGTAGTCACGTCAAAATAATCATCCGCCTGACCAAGCGCAACCTCGAACAAACATGACTGTTTCCTTGAGTCTTTCTGCATCATGAACATTCAACATGACAGGTAGGACTACATACGATGTGGGGTGACGACCTTGTGATCATACTATATTCTCTTCCGGCTGCTTGAGCTTAACGGATTTCATCCTTCTCTCCTTACGCAGGTCAACTTTTTGTAAGCTCTCTCCAATAATCTCCGGAAATAAGTAACTCCCTCGTTTTGCTTGGGATCTTTGTTATTCTTGCATTTTTTTGAACAACCGCTATCTTTCGACATCTATCTGTCTCGGATCTCAACCTTCCAGCATGACGGCAGTCTTCGCTCTTTTAGCCTTGACCATGTCGGCCCTTGCTCGAACTCTCGCACCTGGCTGGAACAACCCCAAAGGCACAATAACTTCGACGACTTATACAACCACGACGTATTGTCCTATTACATCAGCCGAGACCAAAGTAAGTTTCCCGGTGACCTACCTACCACACTTTCAACAGAAAGCTAACAACATGTTCAGTTAGCGACTGCCGTGATCTTCACGGCCTGGATTACTTCAATAGTCACGCTAACAAGTTGTGTTGGCGACCACGCAGGTCCAGGGGGGTTCCTGACCGTAACTGGTCCGACCGGCCTTCCTACTTCCACAACTAAAGTATGGATTCGCAGCCTATGGAGGTCTGATAGAAAAGCTTATCATTCTCATCAGGTTTTTGTCACTTATACAACCACTTTCTCGGTTACGGAGACTCTGTAAGTCATTATTTCTGTCACCCCGGATCTATATATTCGGGGTGCATGCTACCGTGGGATTTCTGATCTAATCGACTCTTCAGAACGGTATCTGGAAGCATTTCTCCAAGCATATACACGACTATCTCTGTGGTTGAGACTGGTAGATTCTTACTCAGTGTAAATCTCGGCTTTACTAATATGATGTGAAGCTGTCCCAACCACATATCATGCTGCTGTTGCAATTCCTCAATGCACTTCGTAAGTATACGCTTGTTCTCCTAGGGAAATATTCGTGATCCATTACTTACAGACCAGTAGTGTTGAAAGCGAAGCGTGTGAGACGTACACTACGATCTCTCCCGTCACCCAAGCGATGGGAATTATTGGGCAGGTAGGCTCAAGTCAGCAGATATATATGAATTCAGACCCTAATATCAACAGGTGATTACTGGCACCGACACGTACACCACTACCTCGATTGTTAGCTCCCACATCCCATCCAGGATCCAAGAATAGTGAGCACTTCATGTATGTTCTTGTAATGGTTATCTGCTGACAATTCCAAGCAGTACCCTTACCAGAATGACTACTTGCATTGAATTGTCCTATGAAACTTCTAGCTTGCGACATTCTATCACGGATATCGAGGCTTTCTATATAACTCTTGGCTCACGATCAACAATTACCATTCGGGAAATCCTGACTAGTACCATCCAAATTACATCTTGGAATGCTAGTGTACCTACCTCGGAACTTCCGACGACCGAAGCAACTATCTATGTCTCACCTACTCTCTCTACAACTTTACCAGAGACGGAGGTGATTACGTACGTATAGTCACCCCTTTTTTTGCTTTGCAAGGCATCATACAGCTCTTATGGGCATTCGAGAAGCTAGAATTGTCCTAATTCTTTGGTCTCTGCTACAGATCCATTTGCACTGGGCTAAAGATGACACTGACGCTATAATAGGGTTCCGTCTGATATAACCATGAAAAGCAGAGAAGGGGAAATCTACACCTCCATGGCCGCGCCCATGATATCAACATTCACAGGGCCTCCCTCAACACCCACGACAATCATCCCTTTTATCCAAAATTCAACGATCATGCCTTCTCTATCAAACTCAACAACATCCGCTCATCTACAAGTGTCTTATAACACCACAGCAACAACGAAGGTGCCAACTACTAGAGCTACGGCTCTCCTGGGATCTGCGTAGATTCTCGACCTATGTTGTTCGGAAGACCTCAGAACAGATTAGGAGAATACGGGAACTCCCCTTTCAGTGACATACGGACACCAATTATAAACGGCTTAACACGTTTCTCTTGGCATAGATTGGTACAGATTCGGAACCTGGAAAAGAACTCCTTGGCAAGTTGTGAACAGATGATAGGGTGCCTTCAGGGTCGAATCGTTAACTTTGTAGGCTGATGTCACTTGAGTTGGATATACCTAGGTACAATGTATTGTATGTAAAATACTCCTAGCTATCGCTGGTTATAGGCTTTTTTGGGGGGGTTAGCATGTAGTGTAGGGTAATCAGAAGTTATAATTACTGTAACTCTCGAGAAGGGAAAGTATTCATAGGCTCTGTGAAGCCAACCCCTGAGTAGAAGCTCTGACATTGATTCCAATAGATGCCGTGTATAATATAGGTATCAGTTACTTATATCTTATCTACCTAGGATTGGGTTATCCGTTGATTACCTATCTGGGAATATTCAGTTAAATAACCAAGAGGTTTGAAAAATGCCTCTGAGCCTCGTATCAGGAGACGCCATATAAGGGTTAGGAGGGAGGGGGAAAAAAAGAGTGGGGGGGAATAGATAAGATATGCACCGTACTGCAGATAAGGTACATAGGGAGGTACAAAGCAATGAAACGGAAGTCAACCCAGCTTTGACCCAAAAAGCACCTAATCTTAGTTGGATGCTTATGCTTCTCTATTTCACATCAAACCCAGACAAAGTTTATAAAAACAAAAATCCGTGCGAGATTTGCTTCAATAATCCTGGCTCATCCTACCCAAGTATCCTTAGTAAGCAAGATCGTCATAGACACCCGGAAACTCGACGGTATAAGATGTAAACCAACAGTCATGATTTCAAGAGTCAATTGAGACAGCCAAGCAGGCAAGAGAGCAGAAACGAAGGCGCAGAAATGTCTACAGTATCCAAATATCTCCCGTTTGCGCCCGCCACCACAACCGCTCAAGCCGGAACGTATCTCTTCGCCGTTTGTCTGTTCTCCATCTCCTTCCTGGTCTTCCTCAACAGCAGCGTATCATTTGTCATTACGGATTTAATAGGGCGGAAAGACTCTGTCGGGGATCTGGTGGGAACGCTCGGCTTCGCAGATGAGTTGGTTGCGCTGTTCGCGTGTCCATTGTGGGGTATACTTTCGGACAGGCTTGGTGTACGCATTGTATGCGTACTAGGATATACAATTGTGGGAGCGGCCTTGCTTCTGTTTGTACAGGCTCGAAATGTTTACCCGCAGCTTCTTCTGGCAAGAATGCTGTTTAGTATTGGTGGTGCAGCGACGTGAGTACTTTGTCACTGCAGACCCGAGACCATTGACTGACTTGTGTTCCAGTGCCACGATGGTGACAGCCATACTCCCCTCAATGACCGGCAACTATGGAGACCAAGCAATTGGAAACACACCTTCGACAATAGATGGAAGTGTACAGAATAGCGTTGCGCCATCTCTCGATTCCGAAGCTACCATTACTCCTGCAACATACAATGGCAGACCGAAAGCCACGCATACCGATAATAACCCATCTACAACGAAATCTTCATCAAGTACCCCGAGACTGGCAGGCTTGGTTGGCGTTTTCACCGGCTGTGGGGCCTTAGTAGCCCTGAGCCTTTTTCTTCCACTGCCTACACAATTTTCCCGTATTGATGGGGTATCGCAGGGTCAGGCCGTAGCAGACAGCTTTTATGTTGTTGGTGGAATATCATTTCTAGTTGCTTATTTCTGTTTCCTTGGGCTCCGTGGACTGCAGGGTGAAGAGGGAAAGGGCTGGCGCTTACTCCTTGGAAAGTCTCCGGTCTCTCAAGGATATCAGACCGCGTCTCAGTCAGATGACTCGGAAGAAAACGTCGTGCGAGCTCCTTTCCTACCATACTGGAGACTTCTGTTTGATTCTACAGTACTTGGGTTTACAGATGCTCGGATTGGGTTGGGCTATCTTGGAGGCTTTGTAGCCCGAGCTTCTTCTGTGGGGATCTCCCTCTTCATTCCGCTCTTCGTCAACTCCTATTTCATTCACGAGGGCTTCTGCCAGGGCTCCCCCAATGACCCATCTCCTGAGCTTAAGAAAGAGTGTAGGGCAGCGTACGTTCTCGCTGCTGAACTGACAGGGGTCTCGCAACTTGCTGCCCTTCTCTGTGCGCCGCTGTTTGGATTCCTTTCGGATCGCTATCGTAGATTTAATGTACCGCTTCTTGTGGCTAGTGTCTTTGGAGTCATTGGATACACAGCCTTTGCGATGCTTACTAGCCCGGAACCAAAGGACATCAATGGCAGAGGAGGAAGTCCAGCGGTTTTTCTCATCGTGGTCCTTATAGGCATTAGCCAGATCGGTGCCATTGTGTGTAGCTTAGGTCTCCTTGGCCAAGGTGTTCTTGGTGGTGGTGGTGGAGGCACTGACGTTCCTTCTCAACTTGATTATTCTCACTCTTCGGCTTCCGTTACTGCTGACTCTGTTGAAACGACGCCGCTCGTGGCATCTCGATCGCCAGCTACAGCTCACTCCTCCAGAAGCCATCTCAAAGGTTCCATTGCTGGCGTTTACAGCCTTTCAGGGGGGGCAGCCATCTTGCTACTAACAAAGCTTGGAGGATACCTTTTTGACAGCTTATCGAGGTAAGAACTTCTAAAGTTTGAAAGCGTATTTCGAACCGATCATTGAGCACCGATGCATACATTTCTCTGGTGACATGTCTGGAGAGTAAAGTTGCTTCACGTCTCATGGATCATGTTTCATATCTCTCTTTCAATACATAATTGCTGACTTTCCGGCTATATAGTGGAGCCCCATTTTACATGATGGCAATTTTCAATGGGATCCTATTCATCGTGGGTATCGGAGCTGGAATTTATCGCGAGGTTCGGACTCGTAAACAGAAATCCTGATCCTACCCAGTAGTGTCGGATTTTCAAGATGTTTAATAAAGCTCTGCCATAATGGGGCATTGATTCTCAGCAGGCCAGATCACATGGTGGTTCAAAAATCTTGAGGGGGAATGAACTTTCATTGCCTTCTATCTCCTAAAGGGTCTTCAATATTCCTCTACGTAGTTGACCTGCGCGCGACTGCGTGTGGATCTACGCACGACCTCCCTCGCATTTCCCATTTCCTTGGAGCTAGCATTCGGCGATTTTGACTTTCGCCTCCTTCGAACTTTCACTGGTGCCTCATCATCTGAGCATATCCGGAGAGCCCTTTCTATGGCCTTCCGAACCTCCTTTTCTACGGCCTTTCGAACCTCCTGGATAGCCTTTGCCGACTTGGGGTTTCGCACTTTGCGAACCATTACTGGTTCTTCATCATCTGAGGACGTGTTAGTAGTTTCGCTCTCAGACTTTCGTACCTCCTGGGTAGTTTTTGTTGATCCTGGCTTTCGCCCTCTACGAACCACTACCGGCCCCTCGTCATCTGAGCATAACTGAATAGCCTCTTTTACGGCTCTTCGTACCCCCTGTGCAGATTTTGCCGGGTCTGGCTTTCGTCTTCTTCTTTGAACTGTTACCGGTTCCACGTCTTCTGAGGACGTGCTAGTAGCTTCGCTCTCGGATTTTCGTACCTTCTGGGTAGTTTTCGTTGATCCTGGCTTTCGTCCTCTACGAACGACTACCGGCCCCTCGTCATCTGAGGATAACTGATTAGCCTCTCTTGCGGTTTTTCGTACCCCCTGGGCAGGTTTTGCCGACTCTGGCCCTCGTCTTCTTCGAATTGTTACCGGTTCCTCGCCTTCGGAGGATATAGAAATAGCCCCTTTTCCAATTCTTGGTTTCTTCTGGGCTATCTTTGCTCGTTTTCGTTTTTGTCCCCTAAATTTCTGGACCGGTGCCTCGTCATCTGGGGGTATGACAACGATGGTATCGTTGTCTGTTTTTGCTTCGTCTTCAAGCCAATCCTTCCCGAGTGCGGATTCAGTGGAGTAACGATTTCTTGGATACCTTGCTGGCCTTTCGTGCTCCTCCAGCGCAAATATATCGGAGTAGTGATCTCCCGCGAACATGAGCGGCCTCTCATGCTCTTCGAGTGCAAATCGCTCGCTATAGTAATCATGCTTGGGAATTATGATGAATGGTGCGAAACGATCCTTAGTGGTGATTTTCACTGCCGGCGCTGGGAGGTTGGGAGTTGCCTGATTCTGCTCAGTTAGAGAATGACTGTTATATTTTGCTGGGGAGCTGGGATTGGTAAGATGTGTTTTGTCCGCCTCTCCCCTGGAAGCGACCAAGCTGCAAGCCATGATGTCCTGTGGCACCGCGCTATGAGGGTGATGGGTACAAAGTTTTGGTGTTGGGAACGACATGTTGGGTGACTTAGATATGCGCTCCTTGGGGGGCACACAAGGAGCTTAAATACCTGGACGATATAAAGACAACCTGTAGAATAATATGGCGAACTCGCTCTTATTCTTATTCGCCGTCCCCTTGTGTGCTATTTTTGTGAACAAAGGCAGGATCGATCACAAGCCTCTATTAATTATCAATCACTATGATAGCAAGAATGCGTTTGGCGAGTCAAAGGACTGCCAGTTGAGAATGGCTTGTCTGAATGCAGCATGTTGTTGACCGTTTGGGGGAAGGGAGGATATCATACTCACGTGATTATCCAACATGTGATTGTACCTGCGGGGTATGACGTAGATGCCTACCTACACCGACCTTGGGTTTCGGCTTCTTCACACCCAGAAAAGGAAAAATACCGTCCATAAAGCGTTTTGACGGCAGTAACACAATAGATATAACAGTACAAGGTTTAGGGTCATCACGGAGGACCGTGATTCACAATTGCCTTAGTACATACAGTACCTGGGGAGCACGGCATTCTTCATGACCACACCACCAGTCAACAATCAATATCGACCTACTGGACTGTCAACTTCGAATCCAACAAAGAAAGAACATTGATATTGATCATTATGTCGGGCATTCCAGTTTGTAAGTGTATTCAAAGAGTGACTATTCTAATTATTCCATATTACGGACACAATCCATGAGGATGAATGCAACTCATGCTACTTGAAATCCTGAACTATCTCCACATCATTCTTAATCAAGATAAACCGACTCTCTGACTGTCGTCTTCTAGACACCCGAGATCCAATAAACCCGTCCAAGGCGTCTGGCGTTACTCCGCAAACTCAGCGAGGCCCTCCTCGTTCAGACGCCTCACCACCGACGACGACTGCTGCATCCTCCTCTTCATACCCAGCTGCACAGCCAGGTGCAGCTGCGGTGCCCGCGCCAACCAGTGCCGCTCAGCATTATGCACCTGTACAACCTACCTCTACCGCCAAGACCGATCTCGACATACCCCCTCCCCCTCAATCGGGCCCAGTTCCTACTCCGTTAGCAAGCTCAAGGAAGATACCCCCTCCTCCCAAAGCATCCGAAAAGTCCCAAGCCCCACAGCAACCATACCCTCCTCGAATGTCTATTCCTCCTCCTACCGCAGCATATGGCGCCCAGCCTCCTGCCTCATCGAGCAGTATGGCGACGACCTCTTCTTCAGCGTATCCTGTTAACCTACCCACTGCTTGGAATGGAGCTCCCCGACGAAGCCTTGAGCATCCACCCGGCTATCAGCAGAACAAATACGCCTCGGATTTCACAAGTGATCCGAGATGGGCACAGGGGACCAGTAATTCTTCGGGCCTAGGAGATAGTCCTGAGAAGACTGGTGGTATTGACACTGAGGACGTATGGAATACAGCCAAGCAGTGGATTTCTGCAGCGGGGGAGAAACTCTCACAGACAGAAGCTGAAATCTGGCGGAGAATTAGTAAGGAATGAATGTTTCCTCCTGATTCGGAAACATTGCCTGTTATGTACTCCTTAATGATCGCCGGGGAACTGCAATCTCCAGGCTGGGAATAACTTTATTCTCTATGGATTCCGTACTTCGTTGGGGTGGTTTCTGTAGTTCTATGCGAAGAATATGTTTCGTTCTGCTGATGGATTATAAGGTTTCGTTTCCGCATGAATCGTGTTGGTGTTGCGGCTGAATATCTCATCGTTGAGCTGCGGGAGAAATCATGAGTTTCGATAAGATACCAGGAGGGGTGGAGCGTGGCTGGGAATGGAGGCTGTCATCGGTGCGATAGCCTGAGCAGGATCAGATAGCAGGACGAGCGGCACGCGTCTGTACGCGTGGACATGTATCCGATTAACTTCAGTCCAAAATGTCACCATTGCCGCTGGATCCTCATAGGAGCGGTGCTATTGACAGGTACCACCCCCCTCCAACAAGGATGACACTTCCCATATTCAGCGGCGAACTTCATGCAAACTTGACAGGCACAGCCGGCCACACCAAGCGTGCCCCTCACCCGGCGTGTTTGGTGCGGTAGGACCACCCGGCAGGATCGCAGGGCTGCAAAAGGGGTGAGAAGCCGTCAGCGTATGCCCATCCGAACATCTTGTATCCATTGTGGGTGCGGTTCCTGAGAGTCTACGAGGTACGCTTTACACTGTAAGGTACGCTGCGTACAGAGACAAGGACAAGTACCGGTATCCCATTTATCCGATCCCGACAAAAGTCCGGCAGAACCCGGGTCGGGATTCGGGAAATCCGTAAGCGAGGCGCCGCCTATCGCTGATGGGACGGTCCGTGTTTCAGACCAAGATCCTCAAACGCGTCGCTAAGCAGCCCCCCGTCGCGCTCTACAAATGACAGCAGAACCCAACGTCCTCTCTCACACTCCATGAAACCTTTCCTCCTGTGGGCCCTCGACATCAACGCTCCATCACTCGCAGATAACCGGATACTGCGAGCACGTCTTGCAAGCATGATCAGCCTGTCAGGCCACGTCTGCTCTGTCCAGAGTCTAGGCCGGGCCCCTCATCGACGGTGCTCTGCTCCGTGGTAATCTGATCGCACTGCCGCTTTGAACCCCGGCGGCCCCCGTCGTTCTTATTATTAGGGCTGATATATCTCGGTACCAGTGTGTTGTACATGCCCAACGTCCGGGGACAGACCCTGGAGTCTGGTGGTGACAGTGGGGAAGATCCTCGAAACAGAGCCGAATCTTATAGCCACACAGACTCCTTGACCGCGACTACAGCAGGTAGGCTGGCTGTTGGAGGGGCTCGAGTAGACAGGTGCTCAGATCCGATTGGCCCCCATTGATCTCCGGCTGCTTGTGGACATCTGTCAGTTCCAGACGTTACAGGAAGGCCCCGCTGAGGTTGTCCGTTGGCTAAGTGGCACGACACAATTGTGGCGTCTCCGGTGTTCGAGACTGTGGCGGGCGGATGCTTCATATAATGGCATCCACCCTCAGCCCGCTCTTCCTAGCCTGACATACCCCAGATATGATCAATTGAGTATGGTGGCGTCGATATGAGACATGACAAGCCACCCCCGTCTGGACTACTGGATGAAAGTGCTGGTATCTGTTCCAAGAACAGTACCTTCAGGGACCGAGGAGACTGATTCCCGACAGCCCATCCGGTCTTGACACCGATCACTGAACTTCAGCCTATCAAGGTACCCTTGGGGGCCTATACAAATCGGCCAACCGGACTTTCAGACCCCACGAGTCAAGGCGCAAGTTTTGAGGGGTCTGGCTTGTATCAGGAAAACCTGGCAGGGGCCTTTAGATGACAGCCCCAGACAAGGCTGTTGACTCGATCGAGCAGTTGCAGGCCGTCGGCTCGATTGTCTTCCTCTCTTATACCTCTGGGGTCTCTGCACTGCCCCTCTTCTACCTTTTTCGCGTCGTCCGAATCGCATTTCTTGCTTTCTTTATTCGGCCAGTCACTCTTTCGCAGCCCTTTTCCTCATTTCGCTTTTCTCTGCTCTATATACTGGGAGCTGGCTCTCATCTACTCCAGCCTGCGCCGATCACCCAAAGAGTTTGTTTCTATTTTTTGCATAGAACAACTCATCACACTCATTTCCGCCCTCCCAGGTATACGATTCTAGTAATCTGTAACTACATCTTCATCACAGGGCATCTCTATACAGTTTCGGTTCAACTGGGCGGGGCACAAAAAATTTACGCACTCCTTAAACTTACCCGAAGGATAGTATAACATTTTGAGTTGCACACTTACCGATCTTATCAAGCCTGGTGAGCTATACAAAGCCTATACCCTTCAACTTAACCGGTTCACTCTTGCTACCTGGCCTATGCATTGTCCAACACTTTCCTCTTCATAATCCTTCATAAGTCTTCATAAGCCCATCAAGGCTGACGCCCGATACACCCAGCCTTAACAGGTTGGGACTTTGATTCACAATCGATAACGTGGACAACACATCACCATGGACTCCAACCAGGCACAACTGTGAGGCGTCCTCCAACTTTCTTCCACAGTACCATAACTTACACACTAGTTAAGCCATCATCGACTATCCACACCCTCCTTCACGTTCAATCTAGATAGCAAGTTTAGAAGAGACTTCCCCCCTCGATCATTTGCGCCGGCCGTCTCCATGAATCCAACCGAGTCATCAGCGAAGACTGAACAGGTCGGACTTGGGATGTGGTCTTCTCCAACCCCTCATACTGTACCAGGATCTCGGCCAGCAACGATACATGACGCAGGATTCTCCTATTGCATGCCTGAAGAATATACATCCTTACCAGCATGGGACTCTTCCACCATGCCAATGCAACTGCTCAGCGAGGGATTCCCCCAGATGTATGAAGTACAACAAGATTTGTATTCTTCCTCATCTATTGGAGAACGTAAGCCAATGTCCATTCATAAAAGAATTTGACGAGAATAACATCTAATGAAGGCACAGATAATTGGCCTTTAAAGCCCTGCGACGATGGCTTGGACCTGCAAACTCTGGATACGGACTTGAATATAGGCCAGGCATATACTACTGATGAAGCTATACCAATCCTTGATATAGGATACTCTGGATCCGCAATGGATAGTGATCGTCTTAGTCTCGATCAATCGCGCAGTTCGCGACGTATGTCTGGCTCCTCTTTCACGATGTCGACTACAGGTGCTCTCTCAGACATGCCATCATATGAAGACTTTTGCACAACATTATCAGAAGCACCATCACTTAGTTCAGATTATCCACCGACTTCAAATCGGAATTCTCTTATGTCATCGACTCAATTGTCACCTGTGGCCTCGCCGAGAATGACCCCTCAAAACCGTTCTGAGTTGGTCCGCACACATAGTCGAGGCCGAGCCTCTCCTTCGCCACGGCCAAGCATGCGCTCAGCACCGTACAGTATGGACAGCAGCCGGAGTAAGAGATGGTCGACTGGGTCTTATGCTCCTTCACAAAATAGACGGCCAGCGCCCTTTGTTTTTCACCAAGGGCATGATACTCTCACTTCCCACACCTCGAAAATATCGAAGCGATATTCGGATTCTCCAGCTCTCTCAAACAAACAACTTTCTTTTAACATCAACAGTTTACAAACGCAGCAGCAGCCGTTTTTCATGGCAAACCACGCTGGCTTCTCCCGGAATAGCTTCCTTGTTCCGTCTCACAACTACCGCGAGCCTCACCAGTTCGACACCCCACCTCCACTTCTTTCAAACGGTCTCTTTCGAATCTTGCAAAGCAATGCAGATTCTCTCACCTTGCCTTCACAATATACTGATTTGAGCGACCCGCCTGACCTGTTTGCATCTCTTCATGAGGAACAGACTCCACCCCCGCCGGAGGATATGAATCCGAGTGATCCCGATCTGATGCCGCATGAGCAAGAACTTCGCTTCGATGGCGACCTCTACACGCCCCGTTGGGTTCGTGGCCATGGAAATAAGCGCGAGGGATGGTGCGGGATCTGCAAGCCTGGAAGGTGGCTTGTCTTAAAGAACAGCGCCTTCTGGTACGACAAAAGTTTTACCCACGGTATCAGCGCTGCAACAGGCAGCCCATTTCGAGAGCCTCAAGAAACTCGGCGCATGGACGGTAATCCTGATGTTTGGGAAGGTCTGTGCGGAAGTTGTAACGAATGGGTCGCTCTCGTGAGTAGTAAGAAGAAAGGAACCACTTGGTTCAGACATGCATACAAAGTAACTTGCGATTATACTCTCAACCACTTGACGAGATGAAAGCTGACCCTCTTATCAGTGCCATACGCACCCAAAGATTAAAGATGCCCCGAAACGTCGCCGGGAATCCTCCCATACTCGTGCGCCGGGTGCTTTCCCCCCGGCAAAGCCCAAGCTGGATACCCCAATGACGCCGCAAATGACCCCTAGCAACTCGGTGTCGAGTACACCGACGCCCGGAGTCTTCCAGCAGCGCCAAACGATCAACTCTTTGGAGAATCCTCCGGGGATGATTTAATTGCTCTTGTATTTGACTATCGGCTTCTCCACGACTGACGAACCCACTTACAACGCACGAATCACATAGTCTCACCGGTAAAGTGATACAGGCGCAGGGTGCCTGGACGGCGACCATTCTTTGAGGTTGATGAACCAGCAGGAGTGTGGCTTTTGCTGATCTACGGAAGGGCAAGGATTTAATCATCTGTGGTATATTACGAATATGATAGTGTCGGTAGATACCCGCCATAGTAGTTTGGTAGACAGCTCTAATGACCGAAATGACAAGCCCCGATTGGGAAATGCGAGCATATCTTCATGATAGGTAAGAGCCCGAGCGCTTCATAACAGAACAGATTGAATGTGAAGGAGACCCAGACCCCTTTCCCGCAAGGAGAAGGTCGGGGGATCACCTGATGACGTGTCACGATTTTCAACGCGACACAGAGCTGCCGTGTTCTGAAGCCTGGAATGCCGTCTGCGTGGGAATCCTTTGTAATATTGCCGCGTGACTGGACATTTCCGTCTGTCAAAGGCAGCATCCCATTGCGAGGAAGATGTGCAGCTATCGGCGCTCGACGCCCGATATCAAGACAGCTATAATGGAGTTGAATGGGCAACGAACAGCAGCCTGCCCGGACACAGACACGTATTTATATTTATTTACTTGGGTGGGTACTCGAGAAGAAAAAACTGCCTACCTAAGGAGCTAGTAAATTGCCTAAGTTCCAGCCTAATTTTCAAGTGCCTGAGTTGTACCTGACTACTCTGATTCTAGTCGCTCGCAAGGCTGGTTGCTTTTTCTCGGAATATCAGATCCTGATGTGACCCAATCGGGCCAGTCTGCGCAGTACATAAGGTAAGGTACCTTACCTCGGATGAAACGAGATAGAATAAAGACAAATACAAGACAAAATCAAAAGAAATACCTACAAACAAACCCAGATCAAACACAACGGAGGACAGATAGAGGCCCCGTCTGAATCGTGATTAATACTTCGGCCGTTTAAGAGTCTATTTAGCTCGGGCGCTCGACTTACTCGTATGTAAGACTTATAACCTTTGCCTACCGCGCTACTCAGTCTCCGCACGACAGAACGGATTGTACCTACAGTAGCAAGTTGCCTAGGGAGGTACTTGACAGGTCCTCCATGTGTGCCTTGCGTCGAGCTACTGTACAATGTCCATACGATCCTGGCCCTTCTTCCGCCTGGTACAGGACAGGACAGGACGGAGTAATGAATAATACTCCAATGGTTCTCCATGTCCGTTATCCCCTATCTCCCTCCCCTACGTCTTCATCTATTCCGCTCTCCTCAGAACAACCCTCGCTATTTATGATGATGATGATAATGATGATGTGATGATTGTGTGTGCCATCAACGACAGAAGACCCTTTACCGCTTCGCTCTCCTCCTGTTCGCCCTGAAGCCTGTACCCCAAGTGGCTGGCTGATTGTGTAAGATCCATCCCCGCCTCTACGGCTCAGCTCTGTTTGCACATCCCCGTCGTGCTTACGACCTCATTTTTTGATTCGAACCCCTCTCGGAGACAATAATCGTCAAGAAGGGTCTTGATATTGCCGGTGGGTCGAATTGACAGCTCCCCTCTTCACCTATTCAAAAGACTAACTCCATGTTTTGCCAGTTCCCCTAGATCCTGCTCTTCCATACATTGAACTGGGTGAACCGCTGCCTGGTCCTCGACACTCTAAAAACGACCTGTATTCGAAGCTTGGAGCTGTATGCGCTTCACTGCCACACTGGCTGCGGAGGACTCAGCAATATTCGACGGAAATAAAGGGCAGAAGTAGGGTCGAAGAGGACCTCTGGAAGAGAAGCCTGCCAAGCATTGTGCAGGGCCATTTCCTCAGTGGCTATTGCCATACGTTAGCAAGTTGACCTTGCTATGAGTTGGGAGCAACCGTCGTGCAGGTAGAGCGGCAACTATATATCTCCTATGGATGATCCTGAAGGCTAACGATATGCTGACAGCTTTGGGACTCCAAACGCTCAACCACCCACACCGACCCAAACCCCAAAATCTGCCCATTTCCCAAGCCCGACACTTCTTGAAACGCCGAGGAACAATACGACTTTTGAGAACCGCAGCGGCTGGACGCCAACCTTTGCCGAGGAATACTCTGTCTTTGATACAACCCCCGGGCGTCTCACTGGCCACCATCGCTCGTTTGTGGACATCGCCGCAACACCACAGATCCCGTCTGCATATACCCAGAACAGACGACTTTCCAGCAGCGCAGGGGATGCTGCGGCTGAGCTTTCAACTCATGTTCAGTTATCGCCAGACCCGAGTATACCACTTCCTCCCAACGAACCCTCGAATCGGCGGCCTCCTTCTCCTGCCGCATACCCCACCAAAAGTGGCCGCTTCGATGACAGCACGAAGAAGGTGACACCAAGAAAGCCGAGGAAACGTCTGGAGGAGGCATTCAGTGGACAGACCGCTACTCCTCCACAGACGGCATCCAAAGGGACCAGAAAGCTTGCGCCGAAGATATCCACGGAGACAATGCAGAATGGTTCTCATGATAGCCAACATGATAACTGCGGAACGCCAACACATCCCCCTGGGCTTCTGTCATTCCCTCCAACCTCTGCTGATATGTTCGGCTATCCTATGTCGGCGCCTGCCACTGCGCCTGTCTTTTCCAATGGCAGGTCATTCTGGGACCCAGATACCAACATGAGTGGCATGGATCTGGACTTTTCAACAGAGGATTACACCGGATCTCATCGAACCAGTGACTTTGATTGGGGGAGAGATAATCAAATGTCCCAAAACGTTGTAAACGCGCCTTCGAATCAAAACCATAGCGCCCCTCTTAAGCGGCAACGACCCTTGGCCCCCAAAGCCCCCGCTCCAAAGACCGATCTCCCAACATCCCTATCTCACTTTGACTTTACCAGCACCGACAAACCCTCTGTTTCCGGTGACCCATTCTCTGCTGCAACATTGGAAGGAGGCGTAGATCCAGGTCTTTTGTTCGGCCGAGCCCATATGACTTCAGGACTCGATGATGTCTCTTTGCCCACCACGCGTCCTGCCACGAGCTATATTGCCCGAGAGCCTTATGAGCATCAGCTGCGGGAATCGAGAAGAGATCAAGAGGAGCTTCGCCGATCGCGCAGTGCCCGCGAAAGTAGCACGGGTCGTCGCTTTGAAAGAGGAACCGTGAGCTCGCCTGTCAGAAGCCATGCACGCCCAATCTTGCAGCGGAGCGTCAGTGATAGTCGTGCAAGGAGAAGTCAAGGTACGTGATTCCCTAGCTGAAGCGCACTCTCAGACTACTGACTTGTGTTCAAGACCGAATCCTTCCTCGTACTGGCCGGTCTTCACCCCTAAAGCTTCGGCGTCTAGACAGCCTCACTTCTATACCAGAGTCACCCGTACTAAAACCTCGAACGGAGGTAGTCTTCACCATAGACTCAAAGGGAAGGGCCAGGACCGAGACTGTTGTAGCCAGCGAGACACCTAGACCCAGGAGAGGCCCGTCATCTTTCTCACGAAACGAGGAGTGGGAGTCTTCGCAATACGAATCATCTTCTGATGAAGAACCGATTATTTTGCCAAGTCGAAGCACCTCATTCAACCTTCCATCTCAACCAAAAGGACCAAGGCTTGCCAGGTTCGAGACTTCTAACCATGCTACCGATATTCGAAGGCACAGCACAACTGGCAGTGTCTATAGCCGGTCTGAATCCTCCAGTCAACGGTCTATGCATCTCGAGGGAGTCGAGAGTGAAGCTGAGACGGTGGTGGAAGAGGACGAGGGCTCTGGCAATGCAACGCACGAGCTTCGGAAGGTGATGGAAAGCCGTAAGAAGATTAAAGATCGAAACCCCCGCCATCATCATTATGCCACTGGTACAACACCCCGAGCCAGCAGCATGCAATACGTCAACTATGGCTCTTCAACCAACCTATCACCAACGACTGTCACAGACCCCGATGGAGCCACGCCGTCCAGCATGAGAAGCGGTGCGACCAGGTGTGTCTGCAATAATGCTGAGAGCGAAGGCTTCATGATCCAATGGTAAATCTACTTGAACCATCGATATAACCAACTTGTCTGATATGGATATTTAACTGACGTTGTACCGTAGTGAGTCTTGCGATTATTGGCTCCATGGCCAATGCGTGAACATTGACCAACGCAGCCTTCCACCTGTTTATATCTGTGCATTCTGCGCGCAGACTCCAAACGTGCGGGGCGGTCGAATCAGAGATACGGTCAGAGGCGCTGCTCATCCTGGGTCCTCACCGCTGGCTCACAAATCATTCAAATCTTTGCGATGAAGTGCCGGGCCGATAATTCCACATCTCCACACCATCCGAGGAGCGCGTAATAAGCATTCTATCATTGGAGTCATCTCTACTTCCTCGTCCGCCCTGGAACTTCATACGAAAGCTTCAAAAGGCCAGCGACGATATTTGACATGCCCGCTACCTCTCAACTCCCCGTGTATATCAACACCTCCTTCAGTACTGAGTGTATTGATCATTCTCATTTGTCTCTTTGATACCCTCGGATAGAATTGTCAGACGTACTGTACAGCGTTCTATTTGGTCGAGCAATAGCAGTGAAAGGAACAACGGGCAATACGTGGATAGAAACAGATGAACCCGAAAACAGATTCAAATCCTACAAGAAGTGCAGTCTTTCTCATCGTGACAGAGGTAATGGATGTATTATGCTATATCAATACTACATGGAGTTGAGGGTACTGGCTATTGGCACTGACACGTTTAAGTGTAGATCCTGAGTGTATTGGCACTGTGTACCGTACGTGTAGATATACGTAGGGTGGGGTGTATGTATACATGCATAGATGTGCACGGAGTAAGGAGTGCCCATATTCCATCCTGATATATGAGGCACTTCGTGGGGGTGTCCGGTAACGGAAGGGTGCGGGGCAGGAGACAGCTCAAAATTCCACAAACTTGAACTGAACTCAACGAATCCAACATCATCAACTAACACCTTCACCTCGCTCAATTCCGCTAAACAAAAGAACAAAATGGCAACCCATAACATCGTAGTCTTTGGTGGCGACCACTGTGGTCCTGAGGTAAGTTCGGCTCGGCACAATCGTGGGAACCTAACTGACAAAGACCAACAGGTAGTCGCAGAGGCTGTGAAGGTACGATCGACCCGGCAAGCTCTAAGACCTGCATACCCGAATCCGACTGATGATTTTAGGTTCTCAAAGTGATCGAGGCAGAACGGCCAAGTGCTGGCAAGTTCAACTTCCAAGAACATCTTTTAGGTGGCGTTAGTACCGACTATCATTCTCCCCTCCAAGTGCACACAACCTGACAACAACTACCAGGCCTCGATCGATGCCACCGGTGAACCTCTGACCGCCAAAGCCCTCGAGGCTGCCAAAGCTGCAGATGCGGTGCTTCTCGGTGCCATTGGAGGGCCAAAATGGGGCACAGGCAAGGTCAGACCCGAACAAGGCATTCTCGCACTCCGCAAACAGATGGGCACATACGGTAACCTCCGACCCTGCAACTTCGCCTCGGAAGCTCTGATCGAGCACTCCCCTCTGAAAGCGGAAGTTTGCCGTGGAACCGACTTTATCGTTGTTCGCGAGCTCACGGGCGGCATCTACTTTGGCGAGCGCAAGGAAGATGATGGAGATGGAAGCGCATGGGACACCGAGGCATACTCGCGCGCTGAAATCGAGCGCATCACCAGATTAGCGGCGCACTTGGCTCTGCAGCACAACCCCCCCTTACCCATCTGGTCATTGGACAAGGCAAACGTGCTGGCTACATCGAGACTGTGGAGAAAGGTGGTTACAGAGGTTATTACCAAGGAGTTCCCGCAATTAAAGGTCGGGCATCACCTGATTGACAGTGCCTCTATGTTGATGGTGCAAAAACCAAAAGCGTTGAACGGTGTGGTGGTTACGAGCAATCTCTTTGGAGATATTATCAGTGATGAGGCCAGTGTCATCCCAGGAAGCATCGGCTTGCTTCCCAGTGCTAGTCTTAGCGGGATTCCCGACGGAAAGAGCAAATGCAATGGTATCTACGAGCCAATCCACGGTAAGTCCGCAGCCACTCAACTCTTGTATGGAGAGACACTAAAGTTTGATGATAGGCTCTGCACCGGACATCTCTGGTAAGGGAATCGTAAACCCCATCGGAACAATTCTTTCAGTGGCTATGATGCTCCAATACTCTTTGGGCCTCCCTGCAGAGGCAAAGGCTGTTGAGGAAGCTGTCCGAAGGACGATCGGGAATGGGGTCAGGACGAAAGATATCGGTGGTACCGCGACCACTATTGAAATGGGGGATGCGGTCGCTGCAGAACTCAAACTCGTCCTCAAGGAGATCAAATAGGTAATGATAGTTCGTGAAGAGTTCGGCAAGGTAGTCGAGCAATGACATCCAATACCAGCATATAAAGCACCATTTACTGAAACCCGAGTGCCCCTTTTCCATTCAAAAGACACCCTCACTGCGACACGTATCCCACAGATAGACCTCCAATTTTTTAGAGAAGAGATGATAGACATGACATACAGTAACGGCTTTCCAAACTTTGTAGATTCTTTCTCAATACCTGGCATGCAACGATGCTACGAGACTAAGAGTAGTTCACATATAACACAGATCAAGAAGACATTCGCGAACATATCCAGACAAACTATCCATTTCCCCATTTCTTTGCTTGTGGTTGCGTCACACACAAATCCTGAGCCATTTAATACCATGTGCACCTTGCACAAATACAATAGCCGAACAGCATAGAGACGTTACAACACGTAACAGCATCAAGTTTCCATGACAGTAATTTCTAGACTCCTGCTCTGACCATACTTTGATTGCTGTTTTGTAACAACACACAGAGTGTTCTGTGTCAAGGGGCCAGAGATCATGCGAGTTTACCTTCTGCCTTGGCTTCTGGAGTGATCGTTAGCTCATGTATATAATCATGTGCTATGTATAAGACAATTACCTTTGACCTGCTCAAAGACCTTCAACATCTTTCTCCGGGCCCCGAGAGCGTTCACACCTCTCTCCTCCAAGGCCTTCTCATCTAGCTCGACGAGCTCGGTCCAGTTCATGTCTTTGAGGTTGTCTGTATATTTGTGGAGCCTTAGACTTCTCAGCCAGCTGGGGATGTCCTGAAGAAGACTGGGATCCGTAGGATCCTCTGGGGGTTTCGAGCTACCCCTCCTACCACGTGGTGACCGACCTCTCGCTATCTCACTATGGTCAGACAGATAACCTTCATGCCCTCCCACCCCAAACTGAGCTAGATTCAGTGTGCCAAGACCGTTGTTGAGGAGTTGTGATGGCCCATCGTATGCTGTGAGAAAGCCGTTGTTCTGGGGAGAAGTGAACCCTAGCTGGCCAAAACCAGAGCCTTGCATGGCTAAGCCTGGGGAGCTGGGCCGAGATCTTCGGCCTGCAAAGCCAGAGTTCTGTTGAGCCTGCATCGCTAAAACCTGCTCTCTGCTCAAAACCTGCCCATGTTCGTTGATCATTACAACATTAGCTCCTGGTATGTTTCCAGGCAAACCGGGAGAAAGTGGGGCCTGACTGTTGGACCCATGACCATCATTCGACCTAGCACGGCGATATTTACGAACGTCGTCTAAGGCGAACCTATTGTTGACCGTTGAAAGAGCAGCCAGCTTCATGGCTGTAGCATTTGCAACCATGTCGGCCTGCGTTGAACTATTTGCAGTGTTGAAAGACGGGACCATTGGCGTGTTGACCATGGAGGCCCAGTTTCCATTTCCAGCATTGTAAGGGGAAAGTAGCGGCAAATCAGAGCCTTGATTATCGGGAGCTATAATAGTGGTGGTCTGCAGATTCGAGCCCTGACCAAGTGGTGAACGAAGCCCCGCTGATGGGGGAGGTTGCATAAATTGGCCCATGGGAGCCTGTCCAGAAGAAGACTTTGGCCGAGCAGCTTGGTCGTTACTCCGGGATCCCCATGGTGAGGCTGGAGGTTGGTTGTTGTTATCTGAAGCGTCACCGGGGCCAGATATGGTTGGTGCTGCAAGTGAAGAGCGTGGATCATATGCAGCGCTGTTTCGGTTGGAAGACGGCGGGTTTCCAGTCTGCTGAGTGAACTTGGCCTTCTCAGTTGCAATTGCAGCCGCAGCATCAGGAAACATGGCGTTAATTGTGGAGGGATCAAGTCCAGAATGCCTCTTCGTCGAGGGTGTCGCTGGAGGCCGGGTCAATGAGTTTCTGGAACCGTCAACGCTAAGTTTGTTCATAGCATCACTGAGACGACTCGACATGGGATCTTTGAAGAAGTTGGTTAGTTGGACGAAATTTAACCTCTCATAAACAAACGTACCTTTGTCAAAATTGGCAGGAGATAATACGCCAGACATAGGGTGGTTCTTTCCCATTTGTTGAAGTACTTGGATAAAAAATCTGATCTGCACCTGCGTTGTCTGCTGGAGTAAAGCATACAGAGCAGCGGTCCGCTCTGCCTCACTCAAAACTCTGAACCACTGCTCGATTGCACTCAACTCATCCTTGAAATCCTGATCCAAAGTCGCAGCAGCCATTTCCTCCAATGTTGTCTCATACTGGTCAATATCCGCTATCCATTGCTGGGCAATCTTGTCATTGGCATCATTCTCCGGCACACTTTGCCCCTGACCCTGTTGTGTCCCGTAGAAGTCAGATGAAGGACGAATCCGGCTGGATGAAGGCGAGCTAGAGAACGCTGCCATGTCTGCAGAGGCACGAAGATGATGGCCAGAGCCCACGGCACGCGAAGACGGTGGGCGGAGGGACGAGGTGCTGCTCGACTCGACCGGTGTGCTATTCCGATTGCCGATGGCAGACATGTTGAGCATTGTAGCGTCGGAAAAGAAGAGAGTGGGAGCTGGTCAAGGCAACTTTTCGAGAGACGCGAAGCCTGAAACAGAACTTTTCAGAACCAAGGCCTCGCTGCACGTCAATGCACTCGGGGACAAGCCACAGAAGAGCCCTGCACGCTTGGCCGGTTGGTGGCCGGTAAAGAGTATTAATAGCTGGTGTTTCGAGGCGACTTATTCCAGGATACTGATCAATGCGGATAATCGCGACTGAGGGGTCCTTGTCGCCTGATGATTCGTGAACGAGCCCTGGCTTGGAAGACGCGGAGATCGATGTTCGAGAGGAAGAGCTCCTGCAGTCCCGCTGGCCTCAAAGGAGAGTTCACTCGTCTGGAAGAAGGAGGTTGAAGGTCAGCTTGCTGTGTTCAACACTCGCAGAAGGGAGATGGATAGACAAGGCACCGCCAGCACCCAGGTCGTGGAGCTCTGTCTGTCTCAATGGCTGAGAGGAGCATTTGACTTACAGCGAACGGGGAAAGAACACAAAAGGCGACCAGCGGTTAAGTCTGGAGGACGAAAGAAAGAAAGAAGCTGCTCTTTTTTTTACTTCGTTTTCGCCCGGTTTTCTTATTACTATTGGTTTTGTAGCGGCGTGGAGCTGAGCACGAAGACGAAGACCCTCGCCGGGCGCTTGCATCCATATTGGGTTAGTCCGAGTCCTCGGTAGAGTCAGTAAGCGAGGGGAATACGGTAGAGGCACAAAAGGTACGGCACGTGCATTATATCATTCATTATATCATTCACTATTTGCCTGTTGTGGTGATTGACCTGGACTGGCCAAGGTTCTTATTATTATAATTATATGTACCTATGTATAGCCGCATCCCAGTATGCACAGCCACGAACAGTGGCCATTCTCAACTTCTCTGGGCAATATAGATCACTTTGGAATTTTATTGCAATATCTCTATCAAGCTGGAATCTGAGGCCTATGCAACTCGAAACCCCAAGCAATTCCCTTGCTTTCCATGTTCATTACCTACCTCCACACCGCTAATCACAGTTACAGGGCACTGTGGAGAGAACCTGAGAAACGTATTCAAGTGATAACTTGAAACTTCGAAATAATGAGTCAATAATCTGACCGCAAGGCCTAGACCATCTAGACGCCTAGCCTCTGGCCTTGGTGCAAACCCCACTTGGAGTCTCCCTTTGTAATATGTAACCCAATCTTCATGCACCGATACCTCGTGGGAAATCGAGAAAAGGTGTTTGGTAATGAAGGGGTCTGGAAGATAATCTTGGCACGAAGAATAATTCCTTCAGCTGATGAGCATGGAGAAAGGCTCGTAAAGCTGTACACACAAATGCCTTGTCATAATCGTCACACAATATAGTCGATTGGGGCGCACTGCGCAGATGGATGCGAAATTGCTCGTGTTGATTCTTTTGGGACCCTGGACTATCGTTCTGGGTCTTCTGTTGCGAATGATGTCGAATTGATCAAAATCCGCTTGTACAATGCAACCTTTGCCAATGCACCTATCGCAGCCAAATTCCGAGAAAATCAAGATTCATCATGATCTTCATGCCGACTCCCGCTTGCCCTCCCTGAACTCCTTCTATAAAATCAGTTGCGTTAGTACCCGTCGACAATGAGGTGTCTCAGCAGGAAGGCCTAGCTAGGATGGACGCACCAAGGCCTTCATCGTTCCGTGCAGGGCATGTCTGTGGTTTCTTCGGAACTTGGGGTCGGTGCCCTTAAGAGATGGGTATCTTGAGGTCTTTGGCTTCTTGATACTATAGGCCACATGTTAGATCAACACAGCCCATACCGGTTGACCCAGGATTCGCCCTACCCGTTGCGGTGCGCCTTTTTGCTCTGGTTATGCTGGGAGCTGTTCTTACTCTCTGTTTAATGTCAGTATAGTACAGGTGCAGCCTGGGAAGTGGTCTGAACGTACTCGCCATGGCGACGGATTTCAAGGAGCGAGCAGACTTGGACTACTCAATGATGTCGATGTTGGTGTGCGAAGTGTCGTTAATCTTTTCGATGAATTTTGAGATGGAGAATGTGCGAGGAGCTAAGATTAACGAACGCTAAGCCGAAATAGTAACATGGTATGTATACGTGCACGTGAACATTTAATAAATCGCCAAGGCTGATAAAACCCGAAGGCCTTTCCAATCAATGTCTCTAGCCCTTGAAATGGACAAGTCAGCGAGACACAGATCGAGAGCACCCAAATTAACAGAGCATGCGATAGCCTCAGAGGTGGTTGGTTCCGTCCATTGGTGTAAAGGGTTGTAAATTGCACCTGGGCGGCACCTATCGCAACTGGACCATTCATTTGAAAGGCCATCGAGAGCTGCTGACGGCTTTGTGCTCTCTGGGTCCATTCCGATAATAGCCATGCTTTGCATCGTGAGAGATGATGCCTCTGATATAATCAGCTAGTCCAGACAGTGCAAACAGTCCATACAGGCTCTGGTCGTATGGATTCGTCCTGGAAAAGCAGACCGGCTGGAAGCCGCATACGGATATATATAACGTTTCAAATAACGTCTTCAAAATTCCCATATGCACAAACTGCTTCCATAGAATAGAAAAAGCAATTTATGCCCCCCTAAAAAGCCGCGTTCTGTCGTGTTGCTATGGTACCAAAAACAGGGTTATTCTAGAACAGCCAGAACCCGCCCCCGCATTGACACCCATCACAATTACAACTACAACTACAGCTGTACGCGATTTGATTGCCCGATTCGATGGCTATGCTGGCTGCTATTCTGAAATTCATCAAAGATCAGAGCAAGTACAGGAGTAGTCTGGAAACAGGGGCAGTCTAGATAGGAACAGGAGCAACTTAGGAACTGGTCTGAACATACTCGCCATCGTGACGGTTGTTAAAGATCAGTCTTTGAGGTTTGTCCTTTGATTACATTCTGTTCACCTTGATTTCTGGTGAGAATTCCATTTACCCGGTACTTTGTATATACGTGCCATGAAAATAATATATACAAGATTCGTCATAACGCCTCGCCAGTCTACAAATGAAGCTTCCAAAATCCGATCTAGATCGACGCAAAACAGGGGAAAGGCGCCTTTAACTCTTAATGTCTACTAACATCTACTTCGCTATGGCCTTGGACGCCGCCAATTGCGCTGCTTTCTGGAGCTGGGCCGACCTGAGCTTTCTAAGATAGCGGAAGAGGAGAACGAACAATAATTCCATGCTGTTTCCAATGAGCATGTCTTCGCTAATAGAGGGGGCTATTGAACTTACCGCTCTTTCGTCATCATCAGGAGGCCTTGGACAAGAAGGCCTTTCGATATCTGCGGACCAATGCCCTTAAACAGGCCCCAGAAACCTTCGTTGCTGATAATGAACTTCATCACCTCGATGAAGCTCTTAAACGGCTTCCCTTCCCGAGCTGGGGGTGGCTTTGATTGAAGCCCAACTTTCGCAACAATCAGGGGTTGGGTTGTAATTGTCGCCAAAGATTTTGACATTGCTCCGAGCACTAAAATTCGTGAGTACAGGAGGACAAATAGGGGAGACGAAATACGCACCAAAAGCTTCCCAAGGTCTGAGGCTGACCTTGCCCGGGAAAATAATATCCTTCAGCCTTTGATATGCGCCGTACGTGATGGCAGGGTTGACGACGAGCACCAAACTGGCGTTGAGACCCCTCCAAAGGCCAGTCCACCCATCCTCACTGTTAACAACATCGCGAGCTGTATCAATTATCCCCTTCTTCTCGCCTTTGCCCTGTGTTTGCTGGCGGGTGGTGATGACGGCCACGGGAATGGTGAAGACCTGAGCTATAGCTCCCGAGACGGCCCCGAGGGACAATTCGACCGCTGTGCTAGGAGGCGCAGGAACTTTTTGTGATGAAAGGTAGAGGGTTCGAACAATCGAATACCAGTAGAAGTAGGCAAAGTTGGTTGAGGCGACCCCGATGAGGGAGCCGTTGATACCGGCGTACAGACCCGAAATCCCCTCTTCAGCAACAATCTTCGAAATGGCATCCCATGTCGAGGTGTAATGGGTAGAGTCAACTCCCGTCGGAACAGAATCTGTTGCTTTGCGCTTTACTTGGACTTGAAGACGGGTCTTGACTCTTAGGAAGGATAAGAAGATCAGCGATGAATCCTCTTGATATATACGTTGGAAAGAGCACTCACATGTCCAAAGGATAAACCAATGCATTCGCAATGACTGCGCCCGTAGCTCCCGCGACTGCAAGACCCCAGGGAGGAATGGCCTCCACCTTTGACTGTCCGGCCATGTTTGGAGAAAAAAGGTTGTACTGGACTCCGTCAAGGAGAGCTTGAGATGCGGGATGGAGCTGTCTGGGGCTGCCGTGGGGATTGGCGCACGAGGAGCCGAGGCAACGTTTACGATGGCAAATGCGGGGCGGGAGGTTGGGAAGAACAGAGGTAGGAATAGAGATTTCTAGAAACAAGCAATGGAAAGAGGTTTAAACAGGAAGATCTGGAGAGGGAGAAGGGGGGGGGCGGTACACATGTATATGTATATGTATATGTATATGTATATGGATGGATGCCGACGTGTGTATAGGTATAATATATATGTGTATGGACTTGATGGGTATATCGCGGTTCCCCGGGGAGGGGTGAAGCGTGAAGCGACGGGGGTGGGACGGTGAAGATGACGGGGACCTCGGTCAAACGTAGCTGGACCGTAGCCGTAGCCGGACCGTGCTCCGAGGCTTCAAGTATCGATCGTTATTCATTCTTGACCGGTGCTTATTGCTGAGATATCCCAGGTGGCTGTTGATCAGAGAGGTGCAGCGCTTGTGAGGCTGTTAGGGCGGTTGAAATCTTACTATATCGCTATTATTGACTTGATATGTATTATGATTTCCGGGGAGGCGGAGCGTTCAATTTTCATACTATCTACAGTAACTTTTCTTTGCCTCGTCTCGCAGTCTTTCCAGTATCGTACCACGTCAAGGGCAGAAGGAAACCCACCTCAAAAATCAGAAAAAATCCCCAATAAAAATCCCATAAAACATGTAGGCGGTCTCTATTTCCATAAGCATGCTTCGTACGCAGGAGGGATCCATCTAGATCTGAAGAGAATCCCCACACGGTCGGACCGCTCATAGTAACGAAGCAGCATGGAAGCTGAAGCTCTGGTACAAGCAGTCTCCCCCTCTTTCAGTCCTTTGACCGCGGTCTTTCACTTACACTACGTAGGCAGCTGAGTCCAGCGTGGACAAGTCGCTCACCAAAGATGAAGCCTTCAAGAACGCTGTTCTGGCCGCAGAGCTGTACATGAAAGCCGTCAAGCAGGCCAGCAATGATCACGAGAGGAAGAGGCTCCGTGCCAGGTGCGAGCGTTTACTCTCAAGAGCTGAGGAGATCAAAAAGACTGCGCACTGGGAGCCGTCCAAACGCCTCGCGGTCGTCCTCAAAGCCCCGTTGTCAGAAAGGCCGATCACTAGGAGCGAGGAGATCATTTTGCTCGAGGGATCAAAGCTCTATGGCTGTATCTTTCCTCCCTGGACAACTGATCCCGAGGACTCTATATTTGACCAAGACGACGATTTATATACGTAAGCCCCCGGGTATTCCTCAATGGATTTTATCTGAAGATCTGTCTCTTTAGAGATCCAGTAGATCTAAAATTATCGGACGCCCAGAAAGAGATATTCGCCGGATGGAGAAGGCCAAACGAGAGGTTTGGCCTCCCTTCAGACGGTAATCACGCTGCGGAAGCTGGTCATGATGCACTTCTAATGGATGCTGCTCATGAAATTGATCTGGTTCAGGACATAACAACCGACTGTTCTGTCGTAGCCAGTCTCTGTGCCGTTACAGCGCGCGCTTCGAAAGGTCATGGCAAGGTGATTTTTCTACCTCGATATCCTGGGTCCTCTGCTAAAGTTACATCTCAAGCTGCTTGCCTCTATAGTCTACCCTTATGATAAGTCCAACCTTCGGCCCCGGGTTTCCAAGAGCGGCAAATATATATTTCGTCTCCATTTCAATGGGTGTTTTAGAAAGGTAACCATTGATGATCGACTTCCGTCTTCAAATTCGGCACGTCGTCTCCACGTGATAGATCGAAGAAACCCTCAGCTACTCTGGCCCGCACTGGTCGAAAAGGCTTATCTGAAGGTGAGGGGTGGCTACGACTTTCCGGGCTCTAATTCTGGCACAGACCTGTGGGTGTTGACCGGTTGGATTCCTGAGCAAGTATTCCTTCAAAGGTGATTGATTACATTCCTCTGCCCCAACAGTGATGCGTTATTGCTAACACCAGCCATGTAGTGATGATTTACAGCCCGACCAGGTGTGGAATCGGGTCTTAAAATCATTCGGATTCGGAGATGTCATGGTGACATTGGGAACGGGGAAACTGAGCTGCAAAGAAGAGAAAGAACTGGGTTTGGCTGGTGAACATGACTACGCCGTCCTAGACATGAAAGAGACTGGTTCGCAGCGCTTGCTCCTGATCAAGAACCCATGGTGTGACGGCATGGTGTGGAAAGGATCCCGTATAGAAACACAAGATGAGTCGTCGTCGGAGCAAGCTTGGACAAGGGACCTCAGGGAGGCACTTCCACAAGAGTCACCAACCACTCCTGGGACCTTCTGGATGAGCTTCGAAAACGTCGTGCAGCACTTTGAGTCTCTCTACCTCAACTGGAATCCAGGACTTTTCCGATGTCGACAAGATCACCACTTTTCATGGACTCTCCCTGCGATGAAGAACCCTGGCTCCTTTACGCACAACCCCCAGTACACGGTGAGATCTGATGTTAAAGCAACGGTATGGATCTTACTCAGTCGGCATTTCGCTACGGCGGAACACGATATTGTGAAGGGGAAGTCCTTTACCTTGGCGGATGCCTCTGGCGCCCTCGGCTTCATCAGCCTCTATGTGTTCAAGGCAGATGGCCGCAGAGTTTACCTGAGCGATGATGCCTTTCAACGCGGAGCATTCGTCGATTCCCCCCAGACTCTGGCGCGCCTTGAAATGTCTCCATCCACACCATATACCGTGGTCGTCGCACAACATGGTCTCCCTCTGCCCAAATACTCCTTTACACTCTCAATATTCTCACGAGTACCACTCACGGCTCACCCCGCAGTCGATTCTCTATCTCACTCTATAACCCAGAAAGGATCATGGACCGTTCGTACCGCCGGCGGAAACGCAAGCGCCCCGTCCTACCCTACAAACCCACAGTTCAGTATCTCCATCCCCTCCACCACCGACATTACTCTTCTTCTCGAGAGCGAGAAACAGGAACTGGCCGTGCATGTAAAGATGGTCTGGGCCCGCGGAGAACGCGTCACGGCCGTCACGGCGCGAGACATACTCGGCGGCTCCGGCGATTATCGACGCGGTTGCGCCCTGGCTACCATACGCAACGTCGCGGCCGGGAAATATACGATTGTCTGCTCTACATTTGAGGCAGGGCAGACTGGGGATTTCACGTTGCGGATCGGCGCCATGGTGCCGTGTGAGGTTAAGCCCATATTAGCAGAGGAGGCAGGACGTCTGAGTCTACGGCTCCCGGTCCTGGTCTTTCAGGATGGCGTTGATAGGATGCTAGCCCCCTTGGTGACGACGAGGATAACGAGACTCAGGATTGTTGCGCGGTGTAGGAGTGGCGGGGTGAGGTCGAGACCTTTGCTAAAGGTTTCCCTGGAAAGGGGTCAAGGACCTAACAAGACGATTCTGGATGTCTCTGAGAATGGCGAGTTCAGTGATGCGCCTACGGGGATCAGAACAGCGGACCTTGATGTAAGTCCTGGTATGAGCCACACTGGGGGACTGTGGGTAGTGGTTGAACGCCTTGGTGGAAGGTTTAGTTTAGATAGTGTGGACGTGGAGATCTTGAGTGATAGTCCGCTTCAAGTGGGTGTTTGGGGAACTGGAGATGGTTAAACTCTGCAAACCTCGAACGCGGAGTATGGTTAATCATGAAATTTGTTTTGATTGTGAATGGTAGCCAGGTATGGATGAACGAGATATTGTATCTCAGGCCAATGACGGTTGATATGCAACTTGAAGCTCGAAGCCGCCCAAACTAATAGAACCACTGCCACTGCCACTGTCTCTGATATCCCATGCTCCCATACTCCGAAATTAATCATCAACTCATCATTTAACATCCCTCAAAACACCAGCCGCTTGTGAACGCCATTTGGTATTTCGCCCCCCACAACAAAATTGCCCATTGTTCGCCTAGCACATTTCCGACCGAAAGGTTTTTGTTCAATATTAACCAAAGCTCGAAGTGTCAAACCGGCTATTGGCTGCCGGTATCCATTATCGACCAATTGTTATACTCGGACAAGGGATACCGAGCAGCGAGAGGAAAGGTCATGAAGTTCCGCCTCGACGCCGTCTACCTCTGCTTGGTCCTTCCGGTCTCTGCGACAGCACCTCTCTCAGTTGAGGGTCATCTTTGTCCTTATCAACATGGTGAACTCTCACATGCCTTCGATAATACGTTAGCTTGACTCACAAGCAACACTTCATTCTCCTAGAAAGAAGGGCGAGCTTTACAGCATCAACCAGTGAACCTACCTCTGAAGATTATCGGGCCGTGGGTATTTGTGTTCCCTATCGGGACAGAACGGGCACACATAACCTGGCGAATCATGGACCAACCCATGTCTGATCATCTCATTTTTCCTCTTGAACCCCTTTCCGCCCTCACTCCGAGGGCAGCCTTTGACGCTGCAGTAGTGTGGTCGATTTGAGGAGTGGACGTTCGCATGGGAATTCAAAAGATACTAATCCTGCATTAAATTCTGAAAGGACGCTGTATATGCGGGAGGAGGATGGATACTAACCTGTGTCTGAAAAGGCTGGGCGGTGCACCCTGGATATGTACACTGATAACCGCCTACCTGCGGATTCGTAATCCCATCAATACTCATTCGATCGATCGCCATGGCAGGTATCGATCCTGGTTGTTCTATACTAAGGTTTTTGCTAAGGGTTTCTATATTGCCGCTACTGTAATCCCCAGCGCTTGCGTACGGAGACACGTCGGCTTGAGACGGTTTCTGATGGTTATTAGGATTGTTATAGTAAGAGCCGGCAGCCCGGCCTGGTGACGGCAACTCTCGAAAAAATGCATCATTTGGCGACTTTGGAGGTGATCCCTGGCCCGGAACAGCTTGGAATCTAGGAGCTCGTGTAGGTGGGGACTGTGAGAAGGTTGAATCACCCGTCGCAGCAGTTTCGGGGAAATGGTTAAGATCACGTAGGTGTGCTGAAATCGATGGTAATGTGATTGAGCCAGCTCCATTGCCATTCGAGAGGCCTGATTTTGGAGAGTGTTGACGAATTGGTGGCAGCTCACCGGCAGGAGATGTCATGATCTCCGTTTTAACTGTCGCATCCGGTGAAGGCTGTGGGCGGGGCGCACCCACATAAGAGGCAGTTATTGAGGGTATCGTCGGCTTCGCATCCTCCATGGGCTCCCCATCTGTTGGATGTCCGTTCAGATCAGGAGCTATAGCCCTAGTTGTCGATGTCGCCTGCGCAGGTTCAAGGCGCTCCGGAATTGCTTGTCTCTCGTGCTCCAGTGCACTAGTAGCAATGGCTGCAAGCTGGCCGACATGGTCGACAATGTCCTTCTTCTCGGCAGCCTCCTCCTTCAAACTGACTTCAAGCCCCTTTACGCTGCCCTCTTCCTCCTCATCGGGGGGCAAAGGCGATCGATGCAGAATATCCGGCCACCTTCCATCACCCATATAGGAGGCTAACACACCATCAGCTTGGCTAGGCTGGCTCTTTTGTCGGTCAGAAGCTCTGCGGTTGGGCGGGTCGGGGGTAGAATCGGGACTGACTGGGGGGAGAGGGACTGCCGGCGGAGGACTCGGCGCAGGCTGGAGGTTGACACTCATGGGTCCAGGTGGAGGCGTATCGCGCAGGCCAACATCGTCCGAATGGTATACGTCGTCGTCGGCAGGATTTGGAGGGGATTGTTTTTCGACAGTGGTCATCCTTTAAGGGTCCGGGGGGTCAAATCGCCATCGAAAGCGACGGGGGACTCGCTGCGGTGGGCCGTTGGCAGGTATACACACAAGCCGAGAGGAGAGCGCGGGATTCGAGGAGAGGGGAGGGGAGGGGAGGGAGAAGAGAGAGAGGATCACAGCATAGCAGGTCAGGTCGAGCAGGATGAGGACGATGCGACAGCTGGGGGGGGGGGTTGAGTTGCACGACGAGGCGGTTTGTGAGGGCGAGAATATGGGATGGGGGGTTGGTATCGCTCGATAGGCGAAGGGATGGGACGGGGTATCCCGTAAGGGAGAGGGACGGTTGTTGATATAAGGTAAATATGTAGATATATGTAAATATGCCGACACCTTTGAATACGGAAAATATGGGATATACGGTAATTTGGGGTCTGTGGCGTGGGGGGTGTGGTAAAATATATGTGGGCCAGCCGGGTCAGGGTGCAGGGCGGTTGGACAAGGTGGCGACTCCGCCTCAATCATGGAGGCTCTTACTGCATATTTAGACCATGTATTATCTTTCGGTTTACGGGGGTTTTTTACCCAAGGTATTCTTTGCCCCGTAAATCCAGGTAGCGTCCTCCAAGAGATCAAGACGACAATATCATCTCCTCCTCCTCCTCCTCCTCCTCCTCCTCCTCTTCCTCTCCTCCCCTCCCTCTCACCATCTCTCACCATCCTCCTCTCACCACTCCCGAGTCCAGCTTACACGCGCACCCAGTCCAACCAACGTGTACCCGCGCACAGCCGTGGCCACAGCCGCATCGATTGAGGCGTCGAGCCGCATCTGCATCTGCAATCTGCAGTTCTTCATTCGTCGACCACGCGAGAGCCAACAGCGCTGCGGACGGGATCCGTGAGCTATTTACCTGATCAGCCCGTGTCTCGCTCGTATCGTCTGACCCTGATCTTCACGTCCAGATTCCAGTAGTTATCCCTTGCGCGAATCGGGGAGTCGGCCAGTCCACTTGCGCCCCCCCACGCAGCTAGTCATTTCCGTCTGGCCATTCGCAATTTCTCCCCGATTCAAGCAATCTATGGTCTCGAGCTCTCTGGGTAATGGAGACTGTGTCGCTCTACTCTTCAGAGTTCCTCTGCCTACTGTATCAACACGCGGGTTACAGTACTGAATTGGTGGAAGTGGATCTGTTCAAGTGATCGCGATCCTCCGCAGGATAACCTTATTAGATTCTCCCTCGCTAGTACCGAATCAGGCTGGGACACATGCTTTCTGGATGCTCGCTAGAATGCACGGTATCAATCCAATACTGTGATTCTGTTGCTATCCTACGTCTATCAAACGCCGAATAGGATGTGCCTCCTAGCGCTCTACTTATACATGCTCTATTGGCTCTTCCGGAAGAAGTTCTTCTGTATCGCGTTCGGCACAACTTCTCAATGGTGGCCTGACGAGACCATTGAAGAGGAAAGTACCGTAAACCAACAGTATAAATCCCAGAACCTGGAGCCACTTAAACGTTTCCCATCCGAGAAATAATGATGCGATCCAGATGAATAACGTCCGGGACGTGTCGATAGTCGATCTGGATGTCGCACTTACAGTCCTCGTCACTGACAGTCCAAAGTAGTTAAAACCCCTGATACAATAATTAGTAAAGTCCTTGAAAGGAGATGAATAGATAGACGGCCTACCCAATACTGATCATGATCAGGACGCTCGAAATGGCAATACTCCTGTATTGAGTGATTTCTCTCCAAGTTTCCACCACATCGAAATAGCCATACCTCCCTGCTTCTGTCCTTCCAATAGCAAGATGCAGGATAATCATTCCCACAACAGTGATCGAAAAACCGAAGACCCCTTCCCACCCCACGACTTTGAGGGGTTCCAAAGCATATTTCTCCAATATATGTTCCTCCAGGACGAACTGTGATGCCGTGAAGATCTGAGCTCCAGCAATTAAGAAGACGCCAATGATGGCTCGAAGAGCCTCCGGTGTTCTTGCTTCCCTGGCAACAATAGTAACAGCCTCCCTGGCAAGCAGAAGTGCTGAGGGAGCCGCCTTGGGATCCTTATACAAGGCCCCAGCCAACCCTACAATCCCCACACCGAGCACCACGGTGACCAGTGCAAACCACTGGAAGAGGTGTAACTTCCTCCGCAAGAAAATGACACTGAATAGCCCAACAAACAAGACCAAAGCTCCTCTCGTCATCTGGTAAATAGATGGGACCACAAACAACAACCCGACATTCATAAGGGTCGTCCCGCAAATATCGCAAATGGCAGGAAGAGACAATAGCAGAACCCTCCACCCCTCCAACGGTATTCTGTCCTCAACATTCTGTTCCAATGGTTTAGCGGCTGGGTTTAGCGGCGCAGTGCTACGTATACTATCGGCATCATGGTCGTCGACGACTCCATTCTCTGTGCCGTTAACAGGCTGATAGCCATCTGCATCTGGCGCGGAGCCCTTGGTATATCGTCGATAAAGGGAAAAGATACCGACGAGAAGCCAGCAGCCCATCTCTCCTATGAACATTTGCGCTGTTTGGACAACAGGCTGTTCGAACATCTTGTGTTTTTTCGGATCGGGGTCATCGCAGTCGCGAATGCAAATATTGTCCTGGATTACTATTAGCAAAGGACTGCTTATGGATAGGCGATAGATGTACCTGGTATTTGGTGAGGAGGGTATTGCAGACGCCGGTCACCAGCATCAAGGTGACCAGCAGCGGGACGAGGGCCTTGACAGCCATGCTGATGACGAGCCTAGTCCTCGCTCTGCCGGGAAGATGGGATGGGCGTGGTTAAAAGAGCGCAGCTCCTAGGTATCATGAGCGTATTGTAAATGGCAGGAGGTGAAAGACAGATAAGAGGTCGATTAACGTGTTCTTGTGCGTGATATGTAGATGTGTAATGGATCGGGGAACGGGGAATGTGGAATGTGGATACTGTATCCCTTGTTCTTAGGCCGCGGCTACCGGGGCTATGAGGCGGCTCAGCGGTTGCCAAGGGCCTGGACGCTGCTTACTGGGTCGGCCCACAATTATTCCGACGTTAGCCGTGCCCAGGGTACCTCGGGCAAGGTACTTCCTATAGGTACTCCGGAGTCCTGTGGTCTGTATCATAAAGGAGAACAAAAGAGACCTATGTATTATTGAAACTACTGTACCTAATTCAGTGATCAATAGTGTGTTCAGTAACGATACAACGTGGTAATCCAAAGCTCTTACTGGATTGGACACCCTCAATAGCCTTTGTCCCTTTGTCCTTCCACAAAACTCACGATACCAGCACAAGCAACCACAATACATGCGAGGGCCACGAATAGACCCGTACTCCACGGCGGACGCTTATGTCGATTTAACCCCACATGAATCCCGAAAGATATTCGATACCGTATCATCAAAATGGCGAAATCGAGTTTCCACATGGCGGTGGGAGGCGAATACCTGTCAGTGACGTCTGCCATCTTGGTAATAGGAAATGAACGGTGTTCTATCCTCCGGGATGCTAGCAAGTTCAGCTTTGATATCCGCGGGACCCGCTCTGGGAGGGTTTGAGATCCTATTAGTCTGAACCATCCACAGTTGATGCCTCCAAGCCTTAGAACACCGATCTCATTCCTTCCGATCCTAAATTGAAGTAAGTAGTATAGGTAGGTCGCGGAATCGCCATCCCAAAACCCGTCAAGCAGAGGTGTGCATTCAAGATCTGGGAATCAAGTTCAATCCAGATTGTTCGGGAATATTCAACATCATTACACGTCGGCTTACACATGGCTGGTGATGCATTGCATAGCAATAAGAAATGCATTCCGCCCCATGCTATTACCAAGAGGGACCAAAGATCAACGTTAGATGTGGGGGCCATGTCCTGAAAGGAAAGACAAAAGCACAAGGAGAAGAAGGTCTTACATAGAGAGTATCAAAAGTCCATCGGAGTGGCAAAAAATTCCCAAAACATGATTAAGAGGTTTTGTGCTTTCCCCCAAGGTAATGTTTTGGTGAAAATTGATTACCATTATCAAAAGTGGTCGTACTGAATCTGGCGTCCGATTTTGATGCATCATGATTTGGTCTTATCTTCGTCTGAGACTTGATTCGATATCCTTTGGATATTGTAATTCCTGGTGTGGAAATTGGTGGGTTGGCCCCAAGTATTTGCTGTTCTGGTTCTCCCACCGTCTCTGGAGCGCTCTGGTGACGAGCTTTGGTTCCCTATGGCCTATTGAGATTCCCTGAGCCCGCCCTTCTAGTGAGGTCCTCGCTGGGCAGCGAGCTTCCCCGTTTTGAGAAACCAGAGGAGAACCTTCATGGGTTGATGCGTAGCTTGCAAGAGACGTATATACTTAAGCTTCTATGAAAAGTATCAACAAATACACGTGCTCTTTGTCTTGTTGTTTTTTTGGATCACTTATTTTCCTGATTATACTGTACCTAGGGACAACAGAGAGGTTATCATACCCGAATCTGACCTGAACGAAATCTGCTCCAGCATCCTGTTCGGAAAGGTGAGGAGAGCTGCTTTATTGGCATGAGTTCAGGTTGATAAGGTACGATAAGGTGCGAGGCAGTTGTACTGGCGAAGAACCTACCGGCATGAGGTAAGGTATGATCTGCTGAAGTGACCCCACAACACCAAAAAGCTTTGGCTAGGCGGCTGCTTACTAATCACACATATCTACAGATGCTCGAGAAAACAGAAAAGAAATCCAACAATCACACCATGACTACCACCACCGAGGCAATACTGCCGGCCAACAACGATATTTCGAATATCCCACAAGATCTATCACACCCCCCGCACCTGCATCACCTGGCGGCGTCCGTTCTCCACAACCTGCAATACCAACATGATTGGACCTCGTTGTCTGTTCATACTCATTCAACGCTGACCGGTCTGCCTCTCCCTCGACCCGTGGTCTCCGGTCTGCCACCTAAAAGGGCCTATATACATCCTGATGAGCAAGTAGAGATTCTGAAAGCGGAGCATGAGGCTGGCAAGCCCATTGAACAGTCTCCAGAGCAGGAATGGGTCTTGCCAAGTCACTGGGAAGAGAAGTGGAGCTTGGCGAAGTTGGCAGCTATCTTCGATGCCCTTGAGACTGTACCGCCAGGCGACAACGATTCACACGAGGAACAGGCAAATGTTGTTGGGCGCCAATGGCGAGGCAAAAATCGGCAGAAGAGGCTGCTCCTTGCCACGTTGCACGATGATAGCACTGTCGTTTACTACATCATGCATGATGGTATTGTCAAACCCAGACAGAACTGATACCTGGTTGGGATGAATCACAGTGAAATTCGACTATACAGAAAGCCCGCAAGCCGCAAGCCGCAAGCCGTGTGCTCGGCAGGCCACTGCATGGCTTGACTATAACTTGGGCTTCGACAGAGACCCACGCCCCAAAACCCGACATGGGAGTATCAAGAAATGGATAGGGTTGTATGGGCAAAAGGCAGAGGAACATGTTTACTTAAATGCTCTGCGAGCTCCTACGTACCGGTGGGTGGAGAGTTATCCAAGGGTTGATTTGCCTTGCGGAAGTGCAAGCCAGGTAGCCGATTATGCCTACGTAGGTAGGTTTGTATGATATATCGAAATCCAAGTCTTTCGCCAAGACTGGCACTTAATTTGTTGGTAATCCTAAAGCCTCGTGGATCGTTGAAATTGAAATTGATGGTAGGCCTGGCTGGCGTATATCCACCTCTGTGCTCCAGATGAGACTCCTTGGACGGATCTTGATTTCACGGTCATTTGGTACAGCCAACAGGCTGCAACGAGGAGGTAAACCATGAAGCCCATGCTGTTCAACGGCACGGGAAAATATAATCTTCATTAACCTGATAGTCGTCTCTCTCAAACTCGCTCAAGATCTCACATGCCACCGAGAACGCCCCAGATATGCAGAAATGCCCTGTCCTGACTCCTTGTGAGAAACCTTCCCAGCGGGCTCCTTGTTTAGCCCTTCGTTCCCTTCACGTAACATTACACAGCAATTCCGCCTCCAAAATATACTTCCCTTCCTTGTATTTCTCACTCGGCTCAAAGGCTTTGTCGTATTTCCATCCTACCGTTTCATTGCACTGCCGACATGTTATGTCCCTCACGATGTGTCTCCCGGTGGTCATATTCCTCTCCGAAGCTTCGCCTGCGGTGACGTTGACGACGGTGCTGAACAGGTAGGCCTTGCCGTGCTGGCCCCGAAAATTCTGCGGCAAGCAGTTAGTTGTGCCCCAGGAGTGAAACGTACGCAGGGGCGCGCATTTGAGGGGGGTGGATGATGGATACGTTAGGCCGGACAGATCGGCCTACACCAACATACCCGGCTTATGATGTCCTCATGATTAGCCAGATGAGCTTTGCAGTTCTTGCAGCCATAGATCTTGTTGCTGTTCAGGTAGACGTTGTATGCTAGACCCATGATGGAGGTCGGCACCGCACTGCGCAAGTTGCGCAGACTTGAGGACAGATGTTTTCCCCTCTGTGTTGTTCAGCTCGAGCTGAGATGCCTATCGCTTGGACGCCGAGCTGACTTGATCGACGAAGCTGCCAGAGACGCACTGTTGCCCGCTGGACTGTTCTATGGCTGGATTGAGATAGGTGGTTAAGATGCCCTTGAGCAAGTGGGTACTTGAGTATTTGGTTGTTGTATGCAAAGGGAGTTAAGTTGGAGGTGGAGTTGAAGGGGGAGGTGAAGGGAGGTCGGAGTGGGTGGGGCTCCTCTCTTATCGTTGTTGCAGCTGATACGGTACTGTAGCTGAGGCATGTGCGGTACAACGAGTGCTTATATAAGCCACCCAGCATCAACCACCAGAACCGGGTTTGCTCGAGCAGCAGCAGCGCAGAACAGGATGTGCCAGGTAGTGGCAAAGGATTCAAGGGGCTCTTTGGGCCCCTTCACCATGGAACTAAATAGGTGGTACTAGTTGCTCTCGTCACTGAAGAGCCTCACTTCAAGTCGACCTCATGTTCACTTCTATGCCATGTACTGCACTGCATTTTTCATGAGGAATGCCTCGATGCTACCTTAACTCCCGCTTTACCTCTATCCCTACAAATGTACAAAGAACTCATGCTTGCCCAAAGAAAGGCGTGCTGTAGTTACGGCCAAGATTGGCAAAAGCCATAGCCAAACATTCGCATCCAAGCCCTCCCTGCGTCCTAAGGGATGGCCCTAAAGTCTACCATGAGAACGCCTCCTCGACAAAGTCAACATTACCAGCATGTTGACGGACACGGACGGCCCTCCTTACATCATCTGACAAGCCGCCGCTCCCGCACACCGACACACCCATAGCTCCAATCTGGTTCTCCATCTCCTTGTCTATCAAAGTATCAATATTCGGCCGTCCAGGAAACATTTGTACAGTTGCCGAGGGGCTGTGGATCTCCTTCGTTGATCTGGGCCGACTGACAAAGAGCATGATGCGAAGTACATCACGGCGCTTATCCATAGCCAAGATTGAAGTCATCCAAGGCCGGATCCACTCCAAGTGTTCTGGGGATTGGATGATCCAGACCAAAACGATTTTTCGGACTGCCACGGTACCATTGGCATAGCCAGCAACAAGGTCACGCACATGAGGAACTTGGTGTGTTATTCCGACTCCACCTGCAAACAGCACAACTGTGCCATAACTATGCATCATATGCATTCCCCCATACGGCCCTTCAGCGAAGCATTTGGTGAAGAAGCGTCCATCAGGAGAGGCTTCCGCCTTCTTGAACAACTTGTTGGTAAATCCTGTCCTAGCACGTATGATAAACGACATGCTCGTTTGTTGCATCGCTAATATATCCTGGCGGTTCATAGCTAGCTTCTCGTCGCTGAGATTCTCCACTTCCTCGGACCAGGCAATTGAGAATGGGTGTGATGCCAACCATCCGATGCTGGGCATGTAAAGGTAGGCGTGTTGACCTGACTTGAAGGTCCACGGTCGAGGCAGATTGATAGTTACGCGACAGGCATTCCCTGGTAGAGCCTCCACCAATGCCTTCGTGCCTCCTCTGTTTCGGTACACGACTCTGAGCACTCGAGTTGCACGCTCGGCAACCCAGATCGCAATAATGCCATAGAGAAGTTTTATCTGTGGTAGACCGGCCAGTTTTAAATGGTACCAAATGGTAATTATCGAAAGTATGACCAATGCAATATGAAGGTGTTTGAAGACCTCATAAAACGCATGTCGGAAGATTGAGTTTGCCTGGATAACAATTGCAATGCCGGCGACAACAGCCTACATACTATCAGCAGAAGTTCCAGACGTTGACCATTGGTTACTCACAATGAATCCAAACATAATCATTGGGTCTTTCGTAATTGCTTCCTGAACTCCGGACCAACCAGCTGAACTGACTTCAGAAACTGCCCATGCAATGGCATGTGCCAGAACTTCCAAGACGACGATCCTTCCGAACCATCTGTGCAACAAGTTGAAGGTATCAAAAGACAGATTGAGCCAATTGATTAGAGGATTGTTTCGAGCCGCCATGATAAATAACGGAACCTAGATAAGTAATGTTAGTGCATGAACGATCAGCGTGAGCACAGGACGTGACTGACCATATTGACCATGGCAAGCACACCTGTTCGATTCCTTAACTCCTTGGCAGCCGTGATTAATGGTTGGTTCCAGTCAATACTGACGACGCAAAATGCAATGTTCGTCCCGAAGTATGACATGAGGAACAACAGTTGCAGTCGGGTAGGTAAGGTTCCTACATTTACAGCTGCTGAGAGCCTGAACTCTCTGTTGTGTCGCTTGCTTAGGACAGGCGCGTAGATGAGATGCTTCTTGAAGCTGGCATATGTTCCTGTAGGTCTGGCGAAATATCGTTGTGTTTCGTTGTTAAGGCACGTCAAGGTTCGTACGTACTTGACCGATTCAATGCCGACCCTCCAGAGCGCCAATGCTACAGTTAGAGAAGCAAGGATGACAAAGATGTAGTTGTAAAACTCCTGGTTGAGTACAGCGGCTGGCGCTTGAGCTGATCTGATTCTAGCCGTCATTTTGACGGTCAGGAATCCGGTCGAAGGAGAAGACACAATCGATGTGTCAAACGGGTCGCGTTAAGTCGAAGGATGGACAGCCTCGAAGAAATCGAGAGGAAATGAATGAGATAATTCTGTGAATGGCCAGCATAGAACAGAAGATTCGAAATAAGCTCGTGGGAGCACAGATCAAGGAGGTCAACGGAGCAGTGGTCTGGGCCGTTGACGGGGGATACTCGAGTAGGAGTGATGCGTGTCGAGGCCAGTCAGGCGCGGGGCAGGGCAGGGAAAAGAGGAGAGAAGAGAAATTGTTCCACCGGGGAGGAAAATGGGAATCAACGAAATAAAACGAAGACAAAGTCGAAGGGAGGAGGCGGAGGGGGAGGAGGAGGGAGGAGGAGTGAGGAGGAGTGAGGAAAGGAGGGAGACGAGGGAGAGGAGAGTGGTGACGGGGACTGTAGAGTAAGGAGGTCCGCTAGATCTACGCGGCCTTCCCGCTATTGTTTCTGACACATGGCGGGGCCAGCCGAGACGTCCACGGAGTGGTTGGTGCGTACCTATCAACCGTGCGCGGCTATCTCCTTGTATCCACCCAGCCCCTTGGAATTGACATTGACCCCTTGCTAGGCACGTCAACGATCGACGACTCGACACTGCTCTGCTTATGCGCGATTCAGGCGTATACAGACTGCTATACTCACTTCCTAGGTACACAGTATCTACTCCGTGTCATAACGTACAGAGTACCGTGGCGCGGTGGATGGGAAGTGAATGTACACTTGACATTGCTGGAAAAAAGAGCCGTGGAGAAATGCAGAATCCCTGGGTATTCTATTACAGCACCCTGCTCTACCTTACGCAGCCATGAAACACCGCTCATGTACCTACCTCCTTTTTTTTTTTTGCTATACACAATGTCACTAATAGTCAAGCAGCGGACGAGCGCCTGGGAACACGGCTCACATAGTCTGTCAAGTCTGTCAAGTGTCTTGCGACGAACAGTATCCATCCAGTATGTACGCTATCTGATAGGGTAAACGAGCATATGTACAAAGTCAAGCAGCCAACGCCCTCTGTACTACCTCGCCCAAGTCACCCGTATTTTTCTGGATATCGAGGCGGATTTCCTCGCATTGCCTTGGCCTACGGCGGCGCCCAATCACGGCTTAGAAACCAGACGCTTACGGTCTGTACGCGTGGATGCTGCAGAACACGTTCCAGCCAACCACTACAGGGACATGATAACCAAGAAGCCCTCAAGCAAGATTATCCTGTTCTGGGGCATCAGATACACAATTCGTCCTCGCTTTCGCCAAGGAGGGATTCTCCAAAGCCCCCAATTGACTTCAGTCGTTCTGATGACCGCTTTCCTCGGCACATAGTACTAGCATTTGCATTTGCATTTGCATTTGCACCCACAAGATTTGTGATATCTCGCAAAGCCATATTGCTTTGAGATGAGGTTGGAAAGGAACTGAGCTCATCATCGCTTTCATCGAATAGCTGCCACTGTAGACTGTCTCGGAGTATCCTTCTGCTCAACCTCGGAGCCCGGTCCACGTACCGACGACATATGGATTTGTTGCTCGAAGCCGATGCCCATGAGAGGGCAGTTGAGGAGAATGAATCATTAGCATGTAGAGTTTGGCTCTGGAGAGAACTCGGAAGGAGCTCGTCGTCAGATTCACAGTGGTCCGTTCCAGAATCAGTTTTACTTCTCGGGGAAGTAGTGATGAAATCGTCTTCAGCGTCGTAGCTGTCGTATGTTTGGGCCGATCCGTGTCCGGGAGAACTGGGAAGGCGCATGTTTCTATACTGATCAGTGCTATCAAGACCAGCTGAATCTGTCGGCCGGGCTTTCAAGATTATTGGGACTGAATCTTTAGGCAATTGTCGATAAGCCGAAGGACAAGAGGGTGTGTCGCACTCGGTCTCGTCCATAGAGTATTCTGTGGCTTTGTGGGATTTCAAGCAGCTCATGGCAGGAGTAGCTGCGACCCATTCGCTGATACCCTCCTCCCAACGAAAACCAACGCTATTCCTACCAGTAGAAGATCCTACTGGCGAGGCAAGCATCGATTCACGCTTCACAACGTGGAACTTTGCCTCCATTCTTGCTGCATATTCAAGATGTTTCCGGCCTGGAGCTTGCTGCGCAAAAGCAAACGCGCTATCGACGATTATCTCCTGCACAATCTGTCCGTCACCTGGCCCTTTATTGTCTCCAAAACCCTCCAGTAACATATGCAAATGCTGCAGGTATTCAAAACCAGAATTTGAGGCTCCTCTGCCACAGCATCGAGCTATGGAGCATACGAATGCAACAAGCCCATCAAGAGCTGCTGACAACCGGGTAGAACGATTGGTCTGGCGTAAATTTTCTAAAAGGAGATCAACAAGATCAGCATCGAAGCGTGCAGGGTCTCCATAGGAAGATTCCACAACGAGAATTGCAAACGCCAACAAAGTACCCGTAATATTAGACCCGCGACAGAGCTTCCACTGTATCAGACAGCTCTGGAGCAAGGTAACAACTTCCATATAGCTAGAAGAGGATGCTTTTGTCTCTTCTATCGGGACCATGTTCTCCTTGCTCAGGATTACGATAGCCGAGAGAGTTGTCAACAAACTTGAGAATGCTTGCTTTACTGCTTCAAGAAGACCGGCCTCTACAGTCTCGGAAACCCGCCCAGTCCTACCAGCACTGTCTCCATAAGCAGCAAGCATAGGTAGTACTGTATTCAAAAAATTGATAGCATCTGGATTTGTCGAGTCTGGGGAAATTTCCTGTATAGTTCTCGTCCAGAATGTGACAAACTCTTTGGTTGCTAACCAGCCGATGGGTAGGAGGCCATCGGCGATCATAGTTGCCAGCTGCCTATATTGATAAGAGAAGCAACTTCTGTGTTCTACGAAATTCCAGAATATTGATAGGGGTCGAGTCGCAATATCATCATCGAATCGAGTGAAAACGGTCTTCGGTTCAGGGAAAATTCCAACAGATAGGAGCGCTGAGAGTAGTATTTCGGCCTCTCTAGTTGCGGACATATTAACGCAAAGTGTGATCAAAATTCCACAGAATTCCACGTCGAGCAAGCCATCCTGCATAGCCTCGCAAATGACTTGGATCCCATGTGACCGTACAATGGTCCTGAGAGGTTTCCAACCACGTCCCATTGATCCAAAAGCTTCCAGATCATCGTAAATCTCTGTCGAAACGTCTCTCCTATTGATGGCTGACTTGCCACCAGTTTCCTCCAGCTGAACCAACAATAACGCTTCTTCCTGAGCAATATAACGTGGAACAGCTCCTAGGCACATCGACTGCAATGACCGGGGCCCCTGTCGTTTCACCTCTGGCCCATCCGATGCAGTTACTTTGAGCAACGCCTCCAGTCCGTAGTAAATTCCTTCGTAAGTAGCGTACCGAGTAGAGGGTGTATTCCTTCGTATTTCTCGCATCGTCTCGGAAAGCTGGAAATGTGCATCTCTATCCTTGGCTTTAAGGCGTTTCTTTCCCTTGTTATCTAGCGGTTGGATGTCTTGATGATCAAGAACAGAAGCAGTATATTGACTCCCCACAAGGCCCCTTCTTGCGCGATTGAGTATGGGCGTGGGCACGGAGATATCTCCGGGTATCAGACGTCTTATATCCTTCACGGACGGCTGTATTCCATCAGAAACGCCCCGGCGGTCATGACTTGCCCTCCCGCCACGACCTGAGTATGTCCGTTTGATTCTTTTTTTGGGACGAGTCCAATCCATATCACTGTGCGGAGTGTTCCCACGCTTCTGGCCTGCCCCAGTTTTCACCTCCACCACATTGTTTCTCGACGAAGCAGCAGACTGGAATCGAGAAATGTCCTTCTTGAGGATTGATATTCTAGACGTCAAGGCTCGAAGTAAACGATTACACCTCGCCGCGGTCCACTCCTGTTCTGGATCGCCATGTGCTTGTCTAGTGTTTACCGTGGAAAGACGCCGTCGTACGGGAGTAAAACCTGAAGGTTCAAATTCCAAAGCGAGTGTCTCTATTCCCATAGTAGATTTTCTAATAGGGCGTCAATACTGAGGTGGTCGTAGTCCGCAGGGCTCGAGTAGTCTCTCGAGCTGACTTACTAAGGATGATATTCTCGAGTTTCATGGCAAATGAGCAAAGAAGGTTCGTGGGAGAGCAGCAGCCAATATAGAAAAGTTGGGGAGGTAAGTAATTAGGAAAAATAGAAGCAACTGGCGCCAAGGCTGTTTGTGGGGTAATGTAGCAATGACAATGATTTGGTTTGTATGTAGATACTCGTTATGTGCCTACGGAATATATGAAGTCGGTAAATATAAACAAACTACCGACCTGGGAAATGTATTAGGGTGCCTTGGCGCCTCAGGTACGGTCAGTTGTAGACGGGAATTTTCGGGGAATGGATCTCCCGAGTCCCGCGTTTATTTATTACTCCGTGGCAACCCGGTTGCCGTAGGACCGCAGGTGGTAAGGGGAACAGTACCTACGGAGGGCGATAGGTGCCACTTATGTACATCTCGATCCCCTTCTTCCTTCTCCCATTTGGAGCTCCAGAGGGTCAGGATTGCACATCGGTACCAAGAGAAAAGAGGATGAGACCACATATGGAGCTTAAGCTGCATTCCCTCCCTGTACCTTAGAGCATTCCGCAAGGCCAACTCCCATCGGACGCGTCTGAGAATTAAATAGTAAATTGGTAAATAGAGTAAATACCTAATAAAAATCACTAAACTAACCCCCTGAATACCCATATCCTCTCGCCCCTACTCGGCTGCTTAGGTAAGCAACCTGTCCCGAAGCCGATAAGCCGGACCTCCCATGGCCCAGCAAAAAAATGTTTCCCAGTTGAAATAAAATACTGCATTTCCTTATTGGCATTGTATTATTATCCTGAGCACCGACTCTCTTCCTGTCAGGAGTCTCCATCTCTTCCTCTGAAGTCTGTGCATCTCAAGGCCCATTGTCTTTTTCTCTCTCCTTCCATTGCTTGTTTTATAAATCCCTTGGAGCGCGCTCTGTCATCGACAATGGCAGAAATGAATGACGCTCCTAATGCTTCTACCGGTATGTGCAAAATGTCCCCTCCTCCCTGGAATCCATTGCCGGACGCCCAATTATAAGGTGGAACTTTTCACTTGATGTGGCCAATCCTTTACTGAGCCTGATCTCTCCAGAAACGACGAATACCCCCACCGGGAATTCACAAAAACCTGCTGATGTTGATCATGCGACGACAAACGGCGACAGCCATGCTGCGGAGGATGGAGCAGAGCAAGGCGGTGAATGTACGACCACCCTGTGCTGGAAGTGCCATCGCTTGCAGACTCGTATTGGCATAGATGTCCCAGCTAACAATAACCAAAAGCTATCTTCCAATTGACCGTACACCTCCCCCACGAGCCGAAGAAGATTCAGATCATGGTACGCCGATCCTGCCGCCATAGGTGGCATCCTACTGACATAGGCAGGTTTCCTCTCAAGAGGCAATCCATGATGTTCGGCAATCGATCATTGAACTTCCAGGAACCTTCCAATACTCGTGCTTCCATCTCGAACACAAGGGGGAACGCATCAACGATTTTGTTCAGGTCTCCGAAGTCAATGGGTTGACAAATGATTCGGAGCTACACCTAGTGGAAGATCCATATACCGAGAAAGAGGCGAGGCTGCATGTTGTCAGAGTGCGAGAACTGATCGGTGCTGCTGGGGACCGGACAGATACGCTACATGGCATCCTGTCTGGCCTGTCCCTACATGACTCCGTCACGGCTGTTAGCTCCTCGACCAGTGAGCAAGGAGCGGCGGTGGGTCACCCAATGTCTGGATACGATTTCCAGGCTGCTGGCTCGCTCTCCACCTTATTACCCCGGGTCCAGGAATCCGCTCCGAAGACCGTCAAGTCCATATCCGTGTCCCCTTGGAACCCTCCGCCATACCATCTCAGACAGAAAGGCCACCTTCTGTATCTCCAGGTAACCACCAATGAAGGCGAGCAATACCAGATCACATCCCACGTTTCTGGCTTCTACGTCAACAAATCATCAAACAGCAAATTTGACCCCTCGCCCCGAGCCGCCCCAAAAGCTCACTCGGCACATTCGCTACTGACTCTAATAGAAGAGTTGTCGGCCTCATTTGATGCGTCATTCAAGAAACTTCAAGATTACAACAACTCGAAGGAACCACTGGCGACATTCCAAATTACAAACGCGACCCCATCTAATCCGTGGATCGTCCCGGCTTCTTCATCTCCCCTCGTGCCACATCAATCTGATATCACGCGCACACAAGAGAGCTACCTGATAAGCGGGATTGAAAACACAGAGACTTTAAGGGACTGGAACGAGGAATTTCAATCCACGCGAGAATTGCCTAGGGAGACTGTTCAGGATCGTGTTTTCCGTGAGCGGTTAACCTCAAAGCTCTTTGCCGACTATACTGATGCGGCTGCACGGGGCGCTGTACTCGTTGCGAGGGGTGAGGTAGCTCCTCTTAATCCTACCGAGGGTCGAGATGCCCAGATTTTTGTGTATAACAATGTATTTTTCTCCTTTGGGGCTGACGGCGTCGGCACATTCGCATCGGAAGGCGGGGATGAAGCCGCAAGAGTCGCCACAGGTAAAGACGTTATGGGGGTTCGCATGGTTAATCAATTAGACATTGATGGTCTATTCACGCCTGGGACCGTGGTTGTAGACTATCTAGGCAAGCGACTTGTCGGCCAAAGTATTGTCCCTGGTATTTTCAAGCAGCGAGATCCGGGCGAGAATCAGATCGATTATGGGGCTGTTGATGGAAAGGACGTCGTCGCAGCGGACGAGAAGTTTGTGCCAGTATTTGAGAAGCTCTCAAAGGCCTTGAGAGTGAAGAAGCATGCTGTCTGGGATAAAGATGGCAAACGCCATGAGCTTGAGGGAAGCGTGGAGACGAAGGGATTGCTCGGAACAGACGGCAGGAAGTACGTGCTTGATTTATATCGCATCACCCCTCTGGATATTCTATGGATGGAGGAGTGCGGAACTGCCATTCACAGTCCTGAACAAACCAATGGTGCAAGCCATACGGCCTATCCTCATAGGATGACCGTTCTGAGGCCAGAGCTTGTTGAATCCTATTGGAAGAGCAAGATGCGAGAATGGGTAAATGCGGAGTTGGAACTGAGGCGTCAAGCCCAGAAGGCTACTTCCGACTCCACCAAGGATCTTGAAGAGAAACCGACTGATGATTCTGCCACTCCTGCCGAAGGCAAGGACAGCAAGTCTGATGAGACCTCTACGGAGGTTAGCAAAGCGGCAGAATTCGACAAGGAGAGGATTGACATCTCGAACTTCCATTTCGCTCTTAACCCAGATGCGTTTAGCGGACAGGAACCACGAACCGACGAGGAGAAAGCAGAGTGGGAAAAGGATGAGAAGGATGTAAGACTTGCTTGCGAGTTCCTTCGCGATACCGTTTTACCTGAAATGATTCACGATCTCAAGGAAGGTGATGTTGGGTTCCCAATGGATGGTCAATCTTTGAGCCGATTGCTTCACAAGAGAGGTATCAACATTAGATATCTCGGCAAGGTTGCTGAACTTGCTGAAGGCAAGAAACTTGAATCCCTGCGCGTTCTCGCAATTCAGGAGATGATCTCAAGAGCTTTCAAGCATGTGGCAGGTAAATACTTGCGATACTTACCAATCCCACTGACTGCGTCATGTATCGCTCACCTTCTCAACTGCTTGCTTGGAACTGGTCTTAACCCGAAGCCCAAAGCTGAGATCGACGATAGCCTGGCAGGACTCTACCCAGAAGCCGACTTAAGTTTCCGGGACGTTTCTCCGGAGAGCTTGAAAAAGGAGATCGAATTACAGATCCTCAAGCGATACCGATACACCATTGAAGAGACTTGGGTTGCCGACATGAAGCCACTCCAACTGCTCCGAGAGACATCCTTGAAGCTCGGGCTGCAGCTCGAGATGAAGGAATACCGCTTCACTCCCGAGACTGCAAGTGGTGTGGCTGAATCGGTGCCGACTAACGGCTCTACCGTTAAAGAGAATGGCATCAACGGACACAGCACTAGCAGCAAAAAGAAGAAGAAGGCCCGTGATGGTTCTCCGGCTTCCGTCGCATCCGCACGCACCGCTCCACCGGTTACCTTCACTCCCGACGATATTATCAATGTTGTCCCAGTCATCAAAGAAGCCTCGCCAAGAAGTTCCTTGGCAGAAGAAGCTCTCGAAGCTGGTCGGATTTCCATCATGCAGAACCAGAAGAAGCTTGGACAAGAGCTCTTGCTCGAATCCCTGTCTTTACACGAGCAGATCTATGGCATCATCCATCCCGAGGTTGCCCGAGTGTATAACTCGTTGTCGATGTTGTACTATCAATTAGAAGAGAAAGAAGCAGCTGTTGAACTTGCTCGCAAGGCGGTCATTGTCTCGGAGAGAACCCTTGGCGTCGATAATGCTGAAACCCTCCTAAGCTATCTCAATCTGGGACTATTCGGGCACGCAAATGGGGATACCAAGACTGCTTTGAGCTATGTGAGGCACGCGCTGGAGCTCTGGAAAGTGATCTACGGACCCAACCATCCGGATTCCATCACAACCATCAACAACGCAGCGGTAATGCTCCAACACCTGAAAGAATACCACGAATCACGGCTCTGGTTTGAAGCATCCCTCAAAATCTGCGAGGACGTCTATGGCAAGCAGTCTATCAATGCTGCAACATTGCTATTCCAACTGGCCCAAGCCTTAGCTTTAGACCAAGACTCCAAGGGCGCTGTCAACCGCATGCGCGAGTCCTACAACATCTTCCTCAACGAATTAGGCGCAAATGACAAAAACACCAAGGAAGCCGAAAGCTGGCTCGAACAGCTGACTCAAAATGCTGTCTCCATCGCAAAACACGCCAAAGACGTCCAAGCCCGGCGTATCCGTGCCGGAATCAGAGTATCCCCTCATGTTACACTTGGGCAAACACATCCTCAGCCACAAGTTGGTCAAACCGCGCAAGCTACATCCGGTCGTGATCCGAGAAACTCCATGGGACTTGATTCCCGAAGTATAGATGAGCTTTTGAAATTCATTGAGGGCAATGATCAGAAAACCAAAACACCAGCTAAGAAACGGCCTGGAAGAAGTAACCCCAAGAGGAGAGGAGGTGCAGCTTCTGCGGGTAAATAATTGATGTATTGACATTTATGCGCATATACGTACGTGCATAGGAGGGATCCCAAAATACAGGAGAGCATGCATTGGGCGGTGTTTTAATTTCGAGGTCTTGAGTGTGACTCGAGGGATTTGAGGCTGTACATGCACTAGTCTCCCCTGTGCCTCTATATTCTCACAGCTTAGGTGCTGCTGGCTCCGTTATCTTGTTTGAATATTGTAAAATAGTATCGGGTCTTATATCCCGTTTGATCATAATGAAGAAAACTCTTCGCTCACACAACTGTATCTACAAAGACTGAAGCATACCTACATAACACGCTCTGTTTCTAGGCTCGAATACATGAATGTCTGTGTGTTGTGTATTCTCTCTGATATTGTGCAGAGAAAAGCAAGGGCTACAACAGTATGATAGATACATCCCGGTCCTGTTGACGGTCCAAAAGTTCATTCCCACATCCCATCATCATTCATCATAAAGACCCTCCCAGTTCATAAACGCCCCGGTTATCTAAATAGACCATGTCCTCGCTATGCAGGTAAGTAAAGACGAGGAAATATTCGCCTGCCTTGACGCCTGAATGTTCATTGCAAACTTCAACGATAATACCTATGTACCGGAAAAGGTGCAAAAACATACTTGAGAGGTCTACTACCACCCGAAATATGAAAAATGGGCATGTTCCGAAAGGAGAGTGTTCATTATGGAAAATGATCATCAACGGCTCCTGAGAGCACCGGCAACAGCAATACCATTATTAGCGGGTGCATGATAGGCACCGATGCTTTGGAAGCCCCTGCTTATTGCGTCAGTGATAATTACTACATGGCATGGTTGAATGTGGTATTACTTAGTAAGATCGAAACCTTGGTCATCATCATCAAGTTCCTCGACATTCGGTAAGTCTCGATTCGCAGAAAGCCCATTTCTCGTCGGACTGGCAGTTAGAGCAGGACCTGGACTACTGCTTGGCGGCATAGCAGGGGCGGCATTTGATCCTTTTATAGGACTTGAATCGAAAGTTGACCCTCTCAGGGGTGTGTTTCCGATATCGGCATATTTCCAGAATGGAGCTGGGGAACTTGTAGGCATGTGCTGACTAGGTCTCTGTGCCGTGCTTGGAGGCGCCAGGCGAGGATGGACACGGTGGGGGGCGGGTGTAACGAGAGAATTGCCGTCTTCCTGCAAATATGAAGAAGAGAGTACCGGGGGGGAGCCTGGAATATTGTCAGAAAGACCGAACGCATTGCTGTGTGGTCTTCTGTGACGTGGTAACGGGCTGCCATCACCAGGAAGGTGCTCTTGAAGAGAGGTCGAAACGCCTCCCCCCCTATCCGGTGTAAACTGCGGAGCGTTGGACGGATATGAGCTCAGTTGGGGTGACCTGGAGCGTGGTGACCGCTTTTGGGCGGATCCTGGTGTATCTCTAGAAGCTCGTGTCAAATACCCAAGACTACTGGGCGAGCCTGGTACGGAAGAACCTCGGTGGCCACCACGTCCCCCTCGGACGCAATTCTTTGCCATCTCGTCACGGACCTCAGGGACAATACACCATTTCATACCCTTGCCCGGTTCGTCGGTCGTGCGTGCCACCTTGTGGAAGGCCTTATTCAGAGACAGATTGTGACGAATAGAATTCTACCAATAATGAGCATGTAATGTAACGAACGTCCTGGATGCAAGCGCGACTCACCTGCCAGCCACCACCCAGTTGATGCCTGTAATAAGCGTACTTATCCATGATGTAATTATAAATGCCATTCAAATTCAATTTCTCGTCTTCGGTATCAAGAATAGCCTGGCTGATCATCTGTGCATAACTGTAAGAAGGTTTGATGTGCTGATTGCAATCGAGGCTCAGATCAATATCATCGGCATTCATGAGGATGGTGCCTCCATTGGCATAAGCCGGAGATTTGCCGGTAGAATATGGAGCCTTGGTGCGAGCACTGACAGGAGTTCCGGGTCTCTTGTAGTCTGGGGGAGCCGGGGCAATTGGCAGGGGGCCGGGTAAGCCGTTCTGACCACGTGAGGAGGCCACCCCGGATGAGGAGGGGCGAGCTGGAGAGGTCGATACAGCAGGCTCTCCATCGTTGGTCTCGTCATCGTCCGTCTGGACGAGGCCAGCTCTTAGCAGGTATTCGTGCTTTATCTTGAGACTTCCGTTTTCTTCGGGCAAAACAAACATCATCTCGACCCCGCCAATTTCAATTATTTCGCCGCTGACAAGCTTGTGCTTTTGCCCCCGTCGAAGAGCATCGTTGTTGATTCGAATCCCATTGCGCCCATTGACATGGATATTCCATCGCTCGGATTCGGGGTCGAAATATATCTCAGCGTGCAGTCTAGAAACCATCTTACTAGGACCAAGGTCAATATGGATTCTGTTCTCTTCGGCCGAAGCATCCGGCAGGGCTCCTCCGTTAAGCTGGGGAGAGGCCCGCTGTCCGGGTGGAGGATTGGAGCCCTCTGGCGGCCGTCCAATATTGTTCCGGAGCTGTTTCACGTAGAATGTCCAATCCTTCCCTGCAAGCTTTGCGTACGCTTGAACCCCAGCCTTGCTATGTTTCTCGTGGAGTGAGTTCGCATGATCTTGGCTGGCTTGCACAAAATGTGGCGGCATGGCTAGAAAAGGGACAACAGCAGTGATCAGTTCGTCATCAGTCATTGGAATACCAGATCGGTCTCGTGGTAGCTTGCTCGGTTCTGGAGCAGGTTTCTCGAGGGGTTCCGCGATCTTCGCCTCAGTCAGTAAATGCGGGTGGTGGTGGTGGTGGGTGGGGATCGGCCTGCCTTCTTTCTTCTCTTCGCCGGTCGGGAGGGAGAGGAGTCCGGAATATCGACGTCTTTATTAACGTCACGGCGGACTCTTTGAGCACGCTTGGATGAGGGAGGCATTATGGGCGGTCGAGGGTTGCAAGGCAGGTTATCATATATCTGAAGGGCCTAGGCAAATAGGTGGTCAGCGAAGCCTCGATGGCGAGAAGAGGGGCGTTTTCTTGCTTACAACCAGCCCGTGCGGGAGGGGATAGCGGGGAGAGCCGGTCTCTTTGTCGCTCTCCTCCTATCTTCTCTTGTGTTCTTCTTTTCAATTGTGTGCAGGCCAAATGATGGCGATTGCTGGGTCTGGTGTCGCGAGGGATTCAATCCAGACTCGCTCGCGCCGCGCGCCGTCCGTTAATCGAGCCTTCTCGACTCTGCCGAGCTTCTGCCAGTCGAAGATGCGGGAGAGCAGGGGAGTTTCGAGACGAGGGGAGTAAGACCGACAGTCCGTTGCGAGGTTAGATTGGAAGAGAGCATACAGTTCGCGATGGGCGGTTCAGTCTGGTGTCTCTAGGGAGGGATCGAAGGAGTTGGAAGTTGTAGATGCGTTCTGCGCGCGCACGTCGAAACAAAAATACAGAGTGGCTGGTGATTGGCGTGGAACTATTTACTTTTACTTTTCGGTTTATTTTCTCGCTGCCTCAGGTTGGCTGAGTCACCGGGTGCCGATGATGATGTACGGTTTTTTTGCCCTCGCGCCCGCGTCAACAAACAACAAATAATAGCAAACTAATAAGTGGGTGAATATGAGTCCTGGAGGCACCTTAGGAATGAACAAGTAAATACCTTAATAAACTGAATCAGTGCAGTTGCATACCTACTGCCGACTCCTCATCTCTACCCATACAGTCCCGTGCTGGGCAGATAAGATACCCACAGTTTATGGATAAGAGCGCAATTGCGCAACACCTCGGTGGCTGGTACCCGGATTGCAGGCTATGTTATGTAATTAATGTCTTGTTTATTAGGCATTAACGTAAATACCCGTAATCTACCACCGTAAATATGCAGGTGCCGGTAAATCTCAATACGTACACGCCTCACCGTATGATATTGATACTCTTCACGCCAAGAGGCATCTCTGCCTTAGGTATCTAGGTGGCACGGCTGAGAAACGAGGCTACTACTCCGTACAGCATCCTCCTCTCTACCCTTACCTACCTCACCTAGGGCACCTCAATCTTCCATCTTCGATTTCCTTCAGCCCTCCTCCTCTTTTCAATTTTTCACCTTCCGCCGCAACCACTTCTTGGAATCCCTCTTCCCGGACAACTCTGGCGGCCTCTCTCCTTTTTTCGTCTTCGTCTTCATCCTGTCTTCTTGTCCCTCCCTCCCTCTTCTCAATGCAGCTATTGTGCATATCGCGAACCCTACGCAACCATGCCTCAATCACATGTTCCTGGCTCGGAGTCTTCTCTCGACCCCCATCTGGCCCATATCAGCCAGTATCCAGATCCCGAGCCTAGCACAATGGAAAGTTCGGCATGGCGCTCTCTCGCACGGAACCATGCCGATGGAGAAAACACCTCGCCCCTCCAAACTCTTCAGGATGGAGCTCATGGAGCTCCCTCCCTTGTAGAATCCAGAGCCGAGTTTGAGTCATCGAGTGCTCGGCGAAGAAGTCAGAGTCGGGAGCTGTCCGAAGAATCCGACTTCCTCGGAGAGGTTAGTGATGGGTAAGCCGTGTAGTTTTCCAAGTCGTCTTGAGGTACCTTTTATGTAGCAATATCTGACATGCTGTGATATTAGATTGGAGGATATCTCAGATGCAGATTCTGAGACTATGGATTTCGCGGCCGGTATAACCAAGTTTAAAGATGATGTTCGCAACTTTAGAGCTTCCCAGACCAGCGACACCCGTGACGAGCAATCGGGCTTAGGGTTACGTCTTCCAGGTGGCCGTTCAGACAACCGAGGACATGGGAGACTTCCAGGCCGTGGACGAGGCGGTTTAAGAGGCCCTCGGAGAGCTGCGGAGCCCACGGGCGACATCAAGCTTCGATTGAGTAAAGCTAACGAAGCCTTTATTGCGGGAAAATATGATGAAGCTAGGCTCATTATATCAGAGATCATTCGCATCAACGCCGAGACTTACGAAGCATGGACCATATTATCCACTATCTTCCAAGAACTTGGTCGAATTAATGACGCAGTCATGGCTCTCATATATGCTTCTCACCTGCGTCCAAAAAACGTAGCGGGTTGGCTTAAGTGCGCGCGGTTTGCGCGGGAAGAGACTGGAGAGCATTGGAGAAATTATCTCCCCTCCGCAAACTTCTGTTATTCTTCTGCCTTACGAGCAGATTCCAAGTGCATAGAGGCCCGTCTAGGTAAGGCTATGATTTATCTCGAGAGAAACAAACTCGCAGGTGCAATTTCAGAGTACAAGACGATCCTGAAGATTCGGCCATACGATTCAAGTGTAATTAGCAACTTGGCCGCGGCCTACGTGGACAATGGCGAGATCGAAAATGCGAAGGAGCTCTACAAGGAAACGTTCGCCCATTTTCGGTCTCATGAAAGCGAATCTGAGCAAACAGTAACATGGAACGATGTCAATGCTTATATAACACTTTATGAGTATCTTGGCGAGTATGCTGTGGCGATAACAGAACTCAAGTCCCTCTCTCGCTGGCTGCTGGGCCGTGAATCAGACGATTTCTGGGATGAGATTATAGACGATGACCGGGAGTGGGATGCAGATCATTTAAGGAGAGTTGAGGTTCCAGGCTTTAGTGCTGATCGCTTCCCATTGTCTACTTATGGCAACGGCCTGCCTCTTGAACTAAGGGTGAAAATGGGCCTATGTCGTCTGAATATGGGACATCATGAAGAGGCGTTGGTAAGCTTTTTGGCCTGTAGGTAGAGATTTTTGCTAACTTGTCCAGCGACATCTAGATTGGCTTGAGCCGTTGGATAGGTCTGAGCAAAGCAAAATTCTGGAATACCCGGATCTTTACCTTCAGGTTGCCGACAGGCTCTTGGAAACTGGTCTGTACCAAAATGCTTTGGCGTTCTATCAACCTCTAAAGCGGATTCCCGAGCAGGTTACCGCGCCGCTATATATTCAGATGGGTCGGTGTTTTCAAGGTAATGGTCTTGATTTTAAAGCGGAGGAATGCTTTCAAACAGCTATCCAGATAGATGAAAACAACATCGAAGCCCGGATGGAGCTGGCAAAGATGTATGAGGAGCTGGGCGAGCAAGAGCAGGCATTCATATACGTCAACGAGGCCATGTCAATTAAGAGGTCGCAGGATCCACGGATCCTCCCGGCTTCGAAACCCCGTCGAAAACGGTCCAGGATTGACGGTCCAGCGGGGTCCAACGCGCTTCAGACACAGGACTCAGTCACGCCTACCAGAGGCCCACGGACGTACAAACCCCGCCGCCTGGCAGATCCGGTTGAGAAGCTTAAGGAAGAGACTGCTAGAGCGGAGCAGCTGCGGAGTCAGTATCATGCTATGCGGAAGGAACATCAGGGGATGAGGAATGGCGATCCCAGATCCACAAACTCCTGGATGGAAGCTGCTAGGGATCTGACAGACGACTTTAGAAGCTTCAAGACCTTCTATCCTTGGGATAAATACGTCAGGTTTCTGGGATATACAGGTGATGCTCGTCTACAAGCGGAGACCTCATTAGACAGTGATCTTACAGCCATGGCTGAGCGCCTGTCTCGGAGTCTGTTCCATCGACCCCCCTTTTATATATTAGATTACTAACGTCCGTAGATTTGGGTGCCGATGTCGCGGACAAAACTCATGGGCCAAGCCCCGACATACCGGCGGACTATCGAGGGATACCCTTCAGCGCATGGCTGGATATCTTCTTGGAGTACGCATTATGTCTTGCTCGAATTGGGAAGATGCAAGAGTCATATGAGATTTGCGAGGCGGCAAAAGATGCGATTGTCTTTTATCATTCTCGAGAGGATATGTTCTTGATCAATGTAGCATGGTGTGGTAAGCCGCCTTTCTACTTGTCTCTAGATGGCCGGTAGCTGACCGAAGTTTTCAGTTTGCGCCCTCCTTTCCAGCGACGAGGAAACCTGTGTCACTGTTGCTCGGTTCTTCATGAAGGATTATCAGTTCACTACGGATTCGTATAGGATGTTTGCAGCAGTCGCAAGAATGTGCCAGTCTCCTATTTCTTGGTATACTTCAGGCCCGACTCAAAAATACGTCCTTCGGCAAATCAAAGCAATGGATTACGCTCTTGTCGACGAAGCACGCCGCGGAAAATACTTTTCCGAGAAAGGCTCCTATTCAGCGCAAGATGAGAACGGTCGTCACATAGTCAATGATGACATGGATGTTGCACTCCTGATGCTGTATGGCCACATACTATATGCAGGCACCAGCTATGCGTATGCTCTAAGTACGTATCATCTCTGGCTGACATGATGGCAAAATACTGTGCTAACATAGCCCTGTAGATTACTTCTTCAGAGCCCACGCGCTGGACCCCGAGAACGCAATGATTAACCTGAATATCGGCCTTGCATACGTTCACTACGCTCTCAAAAGACAAGCTGAGAATCGGCAACACCTTATACTCCAAGGGTTGACGTTTCTCTTCGCGTACTACGAGTCTCGCAGCCAATCTTCTAGTATCGAGGAACGACAAGAGGCCCACTACAACATGGCCAGAGCATACCACATGCTCGGCCTTACACATCTCGCAATCCCCTATTACCTGCTAGTGTTGAAGAAAGCTGTAGGTCAGGAGGAGTCTATGCGCGAGGATCTTATGATTGATGCTGCGTACAATCTCCAGACGATATATTCGATGGCTGGAAATCCAGATCTGACAGACACGATTAACCCTAGCTATAAAGAAATAGTCTAAGGTATTGACATATACCCCTTGTAACCTTTAGAACAAACTTGTCGAAGATACAAAGGCCGAGATCAAATATGACGATGGTATTGGAGTTCGAGTTCTAAATCTGTGGGTTCCGTAGAATATCAACCATCATCAACGAATTGTGACCTTATTAAAGGTCTATTTTCGTTTCTACTAGAGATGTGCTCGTAGGTTGGTTGGGATCACGGCGAGTGACTGGATACAACGCGATACAGAGCTGTCGTGTTCTGGAGACTGGAATGCAGTCTGCTTGGGGATCCTTTGTGATATAGCCGCGTGACTAGACATATCCCTCTGTCAAAAGCAGGATTGACTAGTAGGGATGCTGCCCGCATTCCCGATACTCACTCCGTGATTAGTAGGGCTGGATGAGCCGCACTAGGAGAGAATGCGAATGCAGAGCGGCACCTAAAAGCGAGGCCGACGAACATAAAATCGTAGTCCCCTTCCATTGACACAAGGACATTCTTCTCCTCCAAACTCCTTATTTACTCTTAAACCACCTTACTACTGGACATTGCAGCAAAGCGGTTTCTTCCCCTCCCTCCTTCCTCAATGACCACTGGGCAACTCCTTCGGCCATCACATCCTTTTGTTGCCGAGATTTCAGCAACATTCAGCGTGTCGGAATCCAGTACTACTACATCCTTCCGTGATCCTCTGCTTGATCCCGATGACCTGTCGATCCTCCAATAGGAAGGCATCATCATAACGCTCTAGGGCATCAATCGTCGCCATGTACACAAACGCCGGTTATACCGCTTAAGTGACGAAGAATATAGAGATACCCCCCCCCCCCCGGCCTCTACCGAGGTCTTATCCACGAACTCATCTTCTTCTGGGGATGCGTTCGTCACCATCCCGGACTACCTTACCTCACGGGATACACTGGTCTAGGTACACCGGCTTCAACGAGGCAATGGCTGACCTCGATTCGCTGGGACAACTGGCCCGACGATGAAGGCCGGGAGATCGATGGTAACCCTGTTACTTTTCTAAGCATGGCTACTGCTTTCATCCACGGACACGACGCTGACACGTATTCCGACGACGACAGTGAATGGTCCGCGGCTATGAACGCTTGTGGCATCAACCAAGACCTACATATAATAACCTTGAGAAAACAAAGAGCTTAATAATTGTTAAGATTAAGATGAAGAGAATAAGGCTAGTAGTGTTCTGATACGTAAGGTAAGGTAAAGTACCCAAATGGGGCAGAAGAGTGAAGCAGGGATTCTAGAATAGTATTGCATTCCGGATCTCAATTCTATTATAAGCCCACATACTGCAGTTCTAGTGCGATAAACAAGGTAAGTTCGTCGCCCCGATACCCGAGCCGAGCCGAACCGACCCTAGACTTGGCGGACGTCGGACACATTGCCGACTCACGAAGGATGTTGAGTTTGTTTTTTACGTGTATGCTCGGTGTATAATATAAGGTAGATGGAAAACCCCCCTACCGTAGGTAACGTATCAGCATTTTTCTATTTATTAGTATTACTGTATTATTGTCTTTGACCGTTTGTCTAGGTATACTGGAATATCCTGAAAGTCATAAAGTCTCATGCAAAAAGTACCGATTGGTTGCCATAACGCCAAGCCGGATGGGGGGCAAACGCCGGGGAAACTCGAAAGCTGGGAAGAAGAGCGTGGGGGTTTGCGGGCAGGAGCCGGGGAAGGATGATCCATATGATCCATCAGCGAATATCCCCTTCTCTTCTCGTCGCCGTCGTCTCCTCCGTGCTCCTTGCAGGGCCCATCTTGGATCAGGAACTTACTGGTTACAGGACGCATATTACCATGATTGTCGATCGCAGAATGTCGCCATAAGGTAGGTACTGTGTGCCTGGTGAAGTGGGATGTGGATGGATGTGGTGGAATCGTGGATGCCGATAATAATTGACATGTGTCAGAGTGAGAGAGAAAAGGGCCGACGACAGCCGGGGGGGGGGGAATACTGTCCGCATTGGCGTATTTGGGGGAGATTCTACCCATCTTGCTGCGACGGACAGATGGATCATGGATCATGGGTCATGGGTGCCAGTGGGTGATGGACGATGGACGATGGACGATGGATGACGAGACAGAGACAGCGATACGATCCAGTGCACAGTACATACTGTACAATCGCAGTGGGGATAATAGGTCTCCAGATATGAGTTGCTCATGCCTATCATACGCTATCGAGAGAGCATCCTCCAGGAAGGTAAGACAATGGTGGAATAGAATGGCGATTATGCTGCTGTGCACGTTGCGTGATTCGCGAAGAAGATTGGCAAAGATAGGAGGGAGCGAAAGTTGCAGGCATTTTGACGGGGGAGGTAGAAGAAAAGGAAATATGGTCTGTCTAAGGTATGTATAAGAGGCCCATTATATACAACATGTACAGTAGGGGTCTACCTTATATCTACAAATCCTCAGTCGTCGCAGCGGGACGACTCGGAGGGGCAGAAAAGAGACGTCCCGGTGTCAAAGTAGACATACTTAAGGTAAGGTATGTAATTATTATCCATCCTTTTTCGGTATTGCTGTTGTGATTATTGTGATTATTGTGGTCTTTGTGATTATGATGCGATTATACCATTGCTTTGCCCACTCCCCTCTCGCCCCTCCTGCTTATCTCTATCCACCCACGCTTCTCAGCATAATCGCCCCATCATCCATCTCCAGACGCTGCCATACGGTATGTACCTAGATACTGATGCGGTATCCCACGTCCTCTGATCCGTCTCCATACAGTGGCCAATGTATCTATCTACTGCTCCGAGTACACCGTACAAGAGATCCACAGTACATAGTACATACTCAGCCCTGTGTTCTTCCTACGCCTGGCTCCTACATACTCCGTACTCCTCCCTGGTAGAAAGGACCCCCCCGCCCAGCTCCCGCGCGCTGTATCGTGCACACCGCCCTGCCCTTTGCCTTTGCTGGCTAGTCTGATTAACTCGCAGACCCTTCTTAAACGGCCCCGGCCCGCTCTCCCCTTCGCACGCCATGGAGCCGATCTCGACGACCACCCCCTCCCAGCCGTCCTTCAAACCCCCTTCAGCTACGTGCCGACTGAGGTCCTACGCCGAACACTGAAACAGTCCGACTGATAAGCAGAAAAGGAACGCGAAAAAGAAAAAGAAAACAATAAACGGAGAGCGAGAACACGACGGAAGAGAAGATAAGATAAGATAAGGAAAGGGAGGTAAGGGAGGAAAGGAAAGGAAAGGAGAAGCAGACACAGCAGCAGCCGGCCACTTGTCCAGTTGGCCAGTTGGCCCCTTTCGCATTACCGTTTCGTCCTCCCCCCTCGCCGTTATTGGGGAGTCTCGGTGCGAATAGTGCACCATTGCGTTCTCCCGGTGATATCGCGACTAAAGTCCCCCTCGACTCTCCTCACCTCGACCTCGATAACCCTTTCCCGGCGGAGCTTCATGCCTTCTGCTATCACCCTCTGGAGCCATCGTTCTGGAAGACCTGGTTATGAGGAGCATGTTCTCTCCTCCTCGTCGTGAAAAGGCACGAGGGGATGCCTCCCATCTCCCTAGGGGCGACTGCCGCTATATTCTGCTACATCCCGAAGTCAAGGGACTCAGATGTGCATGCGTGGGATTTGCACTAAATCGGTCATTACCCGGAAGCACTTGCGATTGCGGCCACCAGGCTTGCTATCATGTCCGGGAGAAAGAGGCCGACTCGGTCGAACGGCAAGAGCTTCGTGCCCTCAAAGACAAGATCGATCTGCTGGAGGAGAGACTGGACCGTGAGAGGCATGGCGGGACAGCTGAGATCGTTGACCGACTCGGCCGGCTAGAAGAATGCTTCGACAAGAATAGGGAAGAAAGCGATGCGGAATTCAAAAACGTCTACCGGGGCATAGGGGGGTTATGGCAGAACGTCGAAATCTTACAGAAGCGGGCGCCCTATTACGACGACCGCATCGAAGCATTGGTTGATGATGTACAAAGAATGCGGAACCAGCTGGTAGATGTCGATGATGCCTCGATGCAGTTGGAGGACAGAGTCGAAGCCCTCGAGAGCGCTGCGCCCGTTGCACTGGTGAAGGGGCGACGACGGAAGGCATCGACGCCGCCTTCTGCCGTACTCGATACCGCTGCAGACAACCGGACGAAGACTGAGGATGTGGCGCCAGTCCTGTCCCTTAATTCGAGATTGCCATCTCACATCGTGACTACAGAGGAACCGGCCCACATCCAATCGTTTCGGAAGCGGGTTGCCTCTGTAGGTTCCGGGTCTCAAGCCTGGACAGTGCATATCTCTTTGCTGCCGACATCAACGCAGCCCTTCCCCTTCGAGAAAGACACAGCTGCATACAAGCGATGCTTATCTCGAGGTCTCCACCGGGTCATCGCCGTCCCAGATACGGACTCGTATTCTTTCTGGACCGCGGTCAGTGAAGCCTTCTCCGAGATCCTTCGGAGACGGCCTTGGCAGCCGCTTGTTGCGAGGATCTGTGATGCCAAGAACCTGCGAGGTCTCCCGATGCTACGACAACTTGATGAGTCCCTGGTCGGTCAAGATTACGATTACCAGTTCTTACAGAAGAACTGTGCTGTTACTGACGAGAGTGGGAAGATCATCGATCTTTACATTGCAATGTCCGAGGACACCATTTCCTGGGCCGAGTTGAAAGAGGTGAGCCCCTTCCTTGGAGGCTTGGAGGCTGCGTGGACATATGACCCTTTCCTGGATGGTCTTTGTCTCGATAACGAAGGCTGCGACGGACAGTTGCAGGATACGGGGGGGTTGGACAAGCGGCCTGCCGCCGGCGACATCCTCCCAAGCTGGTCACCCCCAAGTGCAAGATTGAAGCGAAAGGGATCAGAGATATCGAGGACTCCGAGTTTTGGCTCGTCGACAGACGGAGAAAGCTCCAGAGCGAAGATACGGCGACAATGCAGCGGCGCTAATATCGAAGTAGTTGGGAGGCAAGCGGAAGCAGTATGATACCCTTTCTGGAATACATTAGACAGGTGCACTGGCGGGATTCCTGTGAGATGTCTTTGTTATCGGCGTACGGAGACTGGCGCATAGACGGAAGATACAAATGAGACGGATGGCTGGAGTCAGGCTTGTATACAGCGTAATGTTTTTAATGACCAGCAAGTGTTCAGATATGACTATTGGATCGCAACACCTGAATCATGAGAATCGAAGTGCTGAAGAAACCACGCACGGCACGTCTTCTTTGGCATCCTTGAGCAACTCACATCTGTTCTCTTATCAAGTCGTGCGTGCCTTGAAGTCCCTGGGCGGTGAGGTAACCAGAGGTGGGGACGGAGGGGTAAAACCGTTTTGCCCGCGCGCGCTACCAAGGTACATACAGTACCTCCAGTGCGGGACAGACGCTTCGACCAAACAATTTCAACAACCTCTAGCCTCACCTGCAAACAGCCTCTCGAATCTCGAATGTACTCAGCCTCACAATCCAACTCCTGTCGCAATAAGCAATTCACTGCCCTTCTCTGAACCTCCAACTTGGGGGCCTCTTTTGATCCTATGGTCCCTAGGGAGAGCAAGCAAGAAATGGCCCCAGCAACAGCGCCATCTATCTCTTAGAGCCATTGTCACAGCATCGACGCGCCAATCTGTGACGGCCGCGAAGGGGTTCTATGGGGAAAGAAAGCTGCGCGGCGGCGACGATGTGCGATTCGTCTCCAACTAAACGCCGAAAGACCAGAGGCCGTTTCGCCATGAAATCAAAAACAGGTATGTAGGGCGCATACTCCTACATTCCCGTGGATAGAACCTAACCTTCTTGAACCTGCAGTATCATGGCCTCCAGGCGAGCTTCCCGTCGAGATTTTCAACCTGATCATCACCTATCTCCCGCGATCGAATGTCCAGAATATGCGACTCGTCAACAAGGAGTTTGAGACAAAGGTGTCCCAGTATCTGTTCAGGGTAGTGGTTGTGCCTTTCCGGCCCGAGATATATGGTATATCCCCAGAGCCAGCTCCTACTGGTTCACAAGATGCTCGGGCAATGCGGGGCTCGGTCATGTTGCAGGACAAGGGGATGAAAGTTTTCAAGGGATTCGGGAGCAGGATTAGCAAGTTCGCCATGTCGTTTGAATTTGACGAGAACAAGTTGGCGAATCCCCCGGTCAAGAGTGACCAAGAAGCCATCACTTCCTTTTGGGGAATCTATCGCTGGCCCTTCAAGAAGTACAACAGGTACACCCAACTCGAGGGACTCGAGCAGACGGCGGATGAGACGAGTACTATGACAGAGGCATTACGATTTGTGACATGCGCCAAGGTGCTTGGGTTATCTATCGATGGCGGCTTAGGCTGGCTGGCTGGCCCCGATGTCAATCAGAAGGTTGCCGAGCGCGGCGCCAAAGCTACTGTGTTTGGTGAGTCAAGGTTCGTGCCAGAGCCGAAGCCTAGGGCGCCGGCGAAGGGAGGGAAGATGCCTATATCGAGCTGCCCAGACTCCTCTCCTGGCAATAAAGATGGCCATTATTCCTCCTTTGAGCGAATGCTCCGAGAAGCAGGATATCACGGGGAATCTCTCGAGCCATCCGTCCGGTTGCTGCTTGAAACGGAGGAGCTCCCGAGAGATTCGACAAGTGGCCAACTACTTGGCGGTTCGTCCAGCAGCACCCTCAGCTGGGGAGGGTTGAGGCGTTCCAATCATCCACAGACAGTCATCGAGGGCAATTCCCTTACGTTAGCATCGTACCAATCAGATGACGATGACAATGAAATTCAGCCCGCGCTTGCTGCTAACGGAGACAGCAAGAGCAAACCCGAAAGCTACTCGCTCAAGCCGAATGATCTTACCAATGCTCAAAGGGAGATGTTGCTTGAGATCGAGTGGGCTCAGCGTGCCTTTATGCAATCCTATGTAATTGCAGTCATTGACAATAGGCTGACCTTCCAGAACATCGAGGCGCTCACAATTGCACGTCTTCCAAACCGACATTTACCAATTCTCCGTCGCTCGGACTTCTGGGATAGTCTTCCTCAACTCACATCTCTTTCATTGGCCATCATCCCTGATTGGCGAGATGTAGTCAAGCTGCCAACAAGCTGGGTTCAGGATATCAGGGTTGCGCCGTCGCAGTCGGTATCTGGAGTCTATCAGTTGCTCGAGGATCATATTTCACATCGAAAAAACATTACGACTCTGCATTTCGAATGGCTTTGTGGTGGAGAGGAAGCGCCTGGCCTGTTCGCACGAAATCAGCACATTCTGGCTGCGCCATTGGTTTTCAAAGCCATGGTCAATAGGGTCCGGCCACCTCAGGTGTTGTCGCTCCCCTACGTGGAACACCTGTCTCTCAAAAACTGTTGGATCAGCCCCCACATCATGACCAGATTTGGCTTGTCATTCAGAAAGCTCGCCCTACAAAGCCTCACCTTGCAATCCGTGTCCTTAACCGCGTCCCTTCCTGGGAATGCACAACCTAACCCACTTGCTGGAAACGGTGTGAATCCACAGAATGCTCAGCAAGCAGTCAACCAGGCTGCTGCAAACAACCTTCTCGTGAACTTTCAAGGCTTAGCTGCGTTTGCAGGACAGGTCGCCCCAGCTCCACCAGCACCACAGGCCCCAATAGCTAGCCCCCATGATCAAGTTCCTGCTTGGCTCGAGGATCCTCGGATTGACTCATGGGCCCATATAATCAACACCTTGACGCCCGGCAGTACTCTGGCTGATATGAGATATGCTCGAGGCCATGGTGAAAAGCCGCAAACTCGGAATCGAGGCAATATTACCACCCTCCATTTCGAGTCTTGTGGATACGTTCGTCTTCCGCTCGACTTTGATCAAACCGTGCTCGACCCTCCCGATGTTCCTGACCCCCAAGTTAACGCGATTGCAAAAAGAATCAGTGATTTTGATTCTTTCATGATGAAGTCAAACGACCATGCCTTGGGCGTCATCGTCAATCATATCAGTGCGCTTGAAACGGAGACTCTCGAGGAAGCATTTAATATGACAGTTGGCTGGGACGAATCGCGGTCTCTCCTGGCTGTCGAAGCTCTGGCTGATGGCATATCACATCCAGGTAAAGGTAGATTCAATGGGACCATCGAGGTGCCTCGTACATCACCAGAATCTTATAGAGCGAATCCATGATAGAGATTTGGCTCTTGTGTTCGTGTCGACCCGAACCGGACGGAGCAGCCTTGTCCAGCGTGATCAGCCAGCATTCGTCATCTTCGGTTCCTTCCCGCTTAATCCATTCCCATGAAAACACTGCTCAGTATTACGTCTGGCTCTGGATCAGGATCTACTTGTCAGGGCACATTTCATTTATTGTTTGTGAAGCATAGCGCAGTTGGGGCGTGTTCGCATGATTGAAAATCAATCCACCATCACTCATGATTGTAAGGGGAGTTCAGAGTCTAGAGGTCTAAGGAGTTCGGTTCAGCTCAGGTTTCGAGGAGGGAGTTCATGGGAGGAAGAGATCACCAGCATTTGCTTTTTAGGCGGGATACCACATGCTCCATGTAGGAATAGTTGCATAGATGATCAACGAACCCACAACAATGCGCTTCAGTAACATCATGAAGTTTATAGTTCTCTTCTTATACAACCAATCACTACGTGACTTCACATGAAATTAGTATGGGTTCGGGAGCCGCCATACTACCTCGAACGATGCAGTGCCTGTGGTTCAGAATCTTTTTCATGAGGTGACCAGCAATATGATATTGGAGTAAAGCCATCACCCAAAGAAAGCCTTTTTCAATGATCACGCCATGATTCCCTTTGCTAACCATGCCAAACCATGAAAAAAACCATCTAAGCAGCAGTAATAGCAGCACGTTGACGAGCACCACGCTGTCTCGAGTTTAACCGCACCTCCTCACGACCAGCCACTGCCTCCGACTTCTGCACAACCTCTTCACCCTCGGTCAGGATTAATTCGATGTGGCATGGGTTGGACATGTATGGGTTAATCTAGAATCCGAAAATGTAAGTAATCTTTCAGTTGTCCGTTGATCCCTGGAGGTGCTTACACGACCGTGAGCACGGTAAGTTCGTCGGCGCTGCTTGGGTGCCTGGTTGACTTGGATGTGCTTGACGATCAGGTTGCCTGTGTCAAGACCCTTCGTATCGGCGTTTGCCTCAGCATTCTTGAGGAGACCGAGGATGAACTCGGCAGACTTGACAGGCCATCGTGCGCGGGAGACACCGAATTGCTTTCCTGTAGAGATATCCCATCAGCTTCGTCCCAAGCCTCCCCAGATAGAGGGCGTGCAGGAGATAGCGTCGCCAAATCATACCCTGTGCAGCACGTCCAGTTCCACCAGCATATCTTCTCATCGGAACTGCCTCCTTGTGCTCTTGTACGTTCTCAAGGAACTTGACTGCGCGCTGCAACTTCCATCCAGAAACCGTCTTCGCAACCTCGCGGCAGTTTTTGAATGATACTCTCAGGTAAGCACCGCGGGCGCGGGCTGACTTGGTGGGATGGATCTCAGTTGCTGCGTATCGAACCTGTGGGAGACGATTAGTAAATTTCGAAAGAATTTGGCTCCGTGAAATGGACCATAGAGTCGAGAGCGCCGCGTATAAGCTGGAAATACAAAGAGGGAATTCTGTAGATTCAAATTCGATGGGGAAGAGAGAGCTTACCATCTTGTCGTTGACGCTGAAGTCGTTGGGTGTTGCGGCGTTACGAAGGGGGACGTTGTTCCTCCCTAAAGAATTCAGAGGTTTGTGTGGGAATTTCTTGTAATCCACTAATCCTGTTTGGGGCTGATAAGCGAACCCCCGACCACGGTTCCAGTGGTTGGGCAGCGCATCATCGCAAAAAGGATTTGGAGGCGCCCTAAGTACCTACAGAGACACCTAAGGCATCCAAGGCAACCCTAGGTTACCTTAGGTAAGGTACCTCCCTAGGTACAGTAAAGCAAGTACCTAGGTACCTAGGTACCTTTATTCTCACGTGATTTGGATCTTCGTTTGCTCTACTTTGCCTAGTGCCGTACTAAGCGAGCCATCTCCCACACAGAAAGGTCTTTCTGCAAAAGGATCTTTCTGAAATCGCGAATAATCTTCAAACCACGACAACCTCAGAAGGGTCGCCCATCATGTCTCTCGTCAGGTAAGTTAATCCCATCTTCAATTGCAGAACCCATCGAACGCCGGCTGACGTTAAAATTACAGCGGCGAGAAGTCGAACTTCCAATACGTACGTATCATCACCAGCGGCAGCAAAGTGGCTAGAATCGCCTGACCAGCTATAGATTCTTCGTCTGCTGAACACAAATATCGATGGCAAGACAAAAGTAATGTTCGCGTTGACCAAGATCAAGGGAGTGGGACGCCGTTACTCCAACTTGGTCTGCAAGAAGGCGGATGTTGATCTCAACAAACGGTATGACCGGTCTTGAAGTTGGATGGAGGAGGCAGTGCTGACACTTCACAGCGCTGGTGAACTCACTTCGGAAGAGCTCGAGCGAATTGTCACTATCATCCAGAACCCTACGCAATACAAGATCCCCACCTGGTTCCTCAATCGTCAACGCGATATCGTCGATGGCAAAGATAGCCAAATTCTCGCCAACGGTGTCGACTCCAAGCTCCGTGAGGATCTGGAACGCCTAAAGAAGATCCGTGCTCATCGTGGTCTTCGTCACTACTGGGGCCTTCGTGTTCGTGGACAGCACTCCAAGACGACCGGACGAAGAGGCCGGACCGTCGGTGTCTCCAAGAAGAAGGGTGGTTAAGCATGTGCGAGAATGGGAAAATTGGGCCGGGTGGAGTATGGCTACTTGGTGTGGAATGATGCGTTGCATATGGCTTTATTGCATTTCGGCATAAAGCCGGTACTCGGTGTATCCTACTACATCTAGTTGAATGGAACAACCCATCAAATCCAGCCTCGACCGCTGTCTCTTTACCTTCAGAGCTGCAGGCTTTATGAGAAGACGGAGGAAAATGGCCAAGCTTTTTATGATTCCCATAACGCCCTTATATGCTCGCTAAGCAGGTTGCATGAAAGTCTACAGTACCTAGGTATCAATCCTCATGGGTAACAGCCATATCTAGCACCTCGACTCGACCTTGACCCCTTGTTTCGCCACCAATGAAATCTCCTAAGCCCTTGAAAGCACCAGGTTCAACAAACCCTACTACCTCCCATTCTGAACCCATCACATCCTGTGTCTCCACCTGCTCTATATAGCTCAAAATTCGATCCTTCACAGTACCCTTAGTCTTCTCTTCTCCATCCTCTGTATTTGAATCAGGTGCCTTGGGGCCAGAAGACTTGGCAGCCTGCTTCAAAACGCTCGTTGGACATGTGATGCGCAGTCTCATCCTAGCCCTTGCCACAGGTATGGGTTGGTGCAGAATCAACGCCTTCATAGCCTCGAGAGCTTGACTCTTTGCACTCTTCGTAGCGACAACGCCCGTCCAAACATGCTCCTTGCTCTTGGCTTTTGCCTCTCCCTCGTCGCCCGTAACTGGCGTACCGGACCCACTGCCAGCGGCGCTCTTGTCTTGTGTTGCTTGCGATCCCTGCGAACTCAGCATTTCCAACGCCTTCTCAATGATGCCTGTCGTATAGACTCTCTTCGTCTTCGGGTCCACCAGCTTGCTCGCCACGATCCCAATGACCTCATTGTGTACCCTCTCTAATTGAGCGTGTCTCTCCTTCTCTCCAACCTGCAACTCTCCCTTATTCAAGATCTCGAGGATGATGTCATTGATAGGGGTCTTAGCACCGAATGCCTTTGCCAAGTCTGTAGATGGGGCGGTTTGTCCTTTGGACACGTTCAGAAAGACCGAATGTATTTGCAGAACGTTGTCGAGGTCAGTCTCTATCCCGTTGCGCCATTCCAGGACCTTGTTCTTGTAGCAGGCTATTTCGAAACGCTTCTTGGCTTTCTTGAGGCGAACAAGCGAGACGTTCGTCAGTTTGATCTGGTTCGAGGGTTGGTTGATAGGCATTTTGGATTTGAGGCGTGGGACTTGCAGTGATTCTTGGAAAGTTTTGACATGTGTGAGAAGCTCGATGTTCGATATTTATCGCTAATCAACTGGCCATTCAGGAATCAGGAACAGAACAATTTAAATGGATGCTGTGCTTTTTCTCCTCGTCTGAAGGCTCGCATCCCCGGAGAGACCGTATATCTTGTACGATTAATTTTGTGAGAGAGGCAATCTTTTCCATCAATAGGACAGCAGGACCCCTCTCCCCGCATAAGTACGTAGATAGGTAGGTAATTTACAGTACGAGCCGGGGGTGTGAATCTAGCACTGCTCAAAAACTGCCTGACTTCTGGGGCATCAATTCGCTACGATGATACCTTACGTAGCTCCTTATCAGTCGGCTAAACCCGGCTATTGTTATCAGTGGTTGGCGAGGCAGCAAGGCAATCTTAGGTACCTGGGGTTACGTAGCTGGGTCGATAGGTACAGTACTTGTCCGCACTCTCTCGTCCTTCTCCATAGCTTCACAACAACACAACAGAACAGGACCGGACGGCACACATCAAACAAAGTCAGTATTGGTGTCTAGTGTCACGGAGTCTGTTTCCTGTCTCGACTAACCTCTCAACTGGCAGTTGTGGATCTGTGGTCTAGTTGCCTTATCAAAACCTTGTCGTCCCATCTACAGTATCATCCGTCATTTATCATCAGTCGTCTGTCAGCCATCATGAAGCTCCTCGTATCAACGCTCCTGCTGGGCGCAACCTCTGCCGCCATTACTCCTCATCAACAGGTCCTTAAGAACCAACCGAAAGGGGCACCTCCATTGAAGGAGGCAGTTAGGCCTGTTTCGACTGCATGGTCTAAATCACTGCACTCCCTTGGAGAGTCCATCAAAGGCATGACTTCGGAGGCACAAGCAACGTGGGACGAGGTAGCATTGCACTTCCCCGAGGCCATCGAAAAGACGACTCTTTTCTCTTCCCCAAAGCCTCATAATAGAAAGCCTGATAGCGCCTGGGACTATGTTGTCAAGGGCGCGGATGTTCAGAGCGTCTGGGTTGAGAACTCCAACGGTGAGAAGGAAAGAGAAATCGACGGCAAGCTTGAGGCATATAACCTCCGGGCTAAGAAGGTCGATCCATCAAAGCTGGGCGTTGATACTGTGAAGCAGTTCAGTGGTTACCTGGATGATGAAGAGAATGATAAGCATCTCTTCTACTGTGAGAGATCCTAGTATCCTAGCCGCCCTCAAATTGCTAACAGTAAGTTAGGGTTTTTCGAGTCCCGAAACGACCCCAAGAACGACCCCGTAGTCCTATGGCTCAACGGCGGCCCTGGCTGCTCATCCCTCACCGGGCTATTCTTTGAGCTCGGTCCGTCATCTATCGACAAGGATCTCAAACTTCACCTCAACCCATACTCATGGAATGCAAATGCTTCAGTCATCTTTCTCGATCAACCCGTCAACGTTGGTTATTCATACAGTGGCAGTTCCGTCAGCAACACCGTTGCTGCCGGGAAAGATGTCTACGCTCTCCTCACACTATTCTTCAAGCAATTCCCAGAATATGCGAAGCAGGACTTCCATATTGCTGGTGAATCATATGCCGGCCACTACATCCCAGTTTTCACATCGGAGATTTTGTCGCACAAGAAACGCAACATCAACTTGAAGTCAGTACTCATCGGTAACGGTCTTACTGATCCGCTAACCCAGTACGAATACTACAAACCAATGGCCTGTGGAGAAGGTGGATACCCGGCTGTCCTCGATGAGGGTGAATGTCAAGCTATGGAAAACTCCCTTCCTCGCTGCCAGAGCCTTATTCAGAACTGCTACGATAGCGAGAGTGTTTGGTCTTGCGTTCCTGCGAGTATTTATTGCAACAACGCTATGATCGGCCCATTTCAGAGGAGTGGCCAAGTACGTACTAGCCAGTATGGTGTGGAGATCTTACTGACTTTATATCAGAACGTTTACGATGTCCGTGAAAAGTGCAAGGATAGCAACCTCTGTTATGCTGAACTCGATTGGATTAGCGAGTATCTGAACAAGAAAGAGGTCCAAAAAGAGCTTGGAGCTGAAGTTAGCAGCTACGACTCCTGTAACTTCGACATCAACCGAAATTTCCTATTTCAAGGAGATTGGATGCAGCCATACCACCGCCTTGTGCCTGGAATTCTTGAGGAGCTCAAGGTCTTGATCTATGCTGGAGATGTCTGCAAATCCCTTTCCTTAATGAGTATACCAATGCTGACAACATTCACAGGCTGACTTTATTTGCAATTGTAAATACTTCCTCGTCCTAGGGAGATAACTTCTTCCAACTCATGATCATGCTCCGTACATCCTGTTCTACCTTGGTCAAGCAGGCACTAACATCGGTGTCTTCTAGGGCTCGGAAACCAGGCCTGGACTGAAACTCTGGAATGGCCAGGTCAAAAGGCCTTTAACAAGGCCGAGATCAAGGATCTAAAGCTCGATAACGGCGATAAGACCGGGAGGGTCAAGACCAGTGGGAATCTAACGTTTATGCAAATCTTCGAGTAAGTTGTATTACACTATTTTTGTCCACTAGGATCCGGACGTACCCTAGTAAAGAAAGAATTATGCACTAACTACTTGCGTGCGACAGAGCTGGCCATATGGTACCTGCAAACCAGCCTGAAGCTTCGTTGGACTTCTTTAATCGATGGATTAACGGGGAGTGGTTCTAGATTTAATTACCCGTGTTCTGTTTATACAGTTTTTGTGTGTTACACAAATAGCTAGTATACAACAAATACCTTATAGATGAAGCGGCGGCGTAGTAGACAGGCAATACAATAGCAGATCCCTCCTGCCTTCACGAATCCTCTCTACAGCCCTCTGTAGCCCTTGACAGCCCTCTGTTGCCCTCGACAGCCCTCTGTTGCCCTCGACAGCCCTCTGTTGCCCTCGACAGCCCTCTGTTGCCCTCGACAGCCCTCTGTTGCCCTCGACAGCCCTCTGTTGCCCTCGACAGCCCTCTGGCCCTCTATAGCTCTCGCGGATCTCGACAGCCCTCTATTACCCTTATAGATCCTTTTTACCTTATTTACCTTTACTAATTTATTGTTTTATAGGTCTCTTTATAACTACCCTTACGACTACCCTTACGACTACCCTTACGACTACCCTTACGACTACCCTTACGACTACCCTTACGACTACCCTTACGACTATCCTTACGACTACCCTTACGACTACCCTTACGACTACCCTTACGACTATCCTTACGACTACCTTTGCAACTGTTCTTATACCTGTCCTTATACTTAGATAGATAATTAATTAATTAATTAAATAACTCTTTAAATGTATTTTATTATTATTATTATTATTCTTACTACCTATGCCTAATACATGTAGAACCTCTATACTACATAAATCACGTAGTAAAACCGTACTAAAGCCAGGTAAAAACCTACGCACTACCCCTTTAACTTATATTGTCGTAGCGCCGCTAGGGCGCTAGGACCTTACTACTACCTTACTAGAACTTAACCTTCTAGCCTAGTAATACTAAATATACTAACAAGGCGCTAGTAGTACGCTAGTAAGGCGCTAGCTATTAGCTAAGATTACTCTCTCTTCTTCTTAGCTAGGTAGCGCTTAGCTAGCCTAAACTACAAGAACCGGCCGGTAGACAGTAGCTAACAGATTAGTATACGCGTACTCTTTCCTCTCTCTGTTGCCGTCGTTTAAATGTATTTTAACTCTAAGAATATAGCTTAAGGTGGCTTAAGGTAGTTTAATGTATCTTAACCTAGTTTTAAACTAGATTTTATTAGGTGTATTTCTATAGAGTAAAAGAGGCAAGGGTTAATAGATAGTCGTAGTATATTTAAAGGTATATTACTACTTTAACTATAGACTAATCTCTAAATCCCTTTTTCTTTTTCTCTTTCTTTCTTAATTCTTATACTCCTTAACGCTACTATTACTTTAGTTATAGTACATAGTTACCTTATACTTAATTTCTAAGCTATTATAATCTTATATATTAGAGTACCTAATATAGTATCCTCTCTTTTTAGCTTTTATCCTTAAAAGCTTATAAGTAGCTGTTAGGTTATAGTAAGGCTATAGTAGATATAGATAAGGCCTTTAAACGCCTTTTTCTTTTAAAATATAAGAATAAGTATATAAGAATAAATTAGTAAGTAAATATATAACTATATAACTAGTAGTATTAAGAAAAGAAGAGTAGTAGCGACTTTATAGTATAGTAAAGACGTATAACTAAGCTGTAAGATTTCTATTATATATTATACTTTTAGATCTTTACCTTATACTTCTTTTATTTACTTTTATAGTAAAGATACCTTAAAGTAAAGTACTATTATTATTATTATTCTTACTACTTATGCCTAATATATATAGAACCTTTATACTATATAAATCACGTAGTAAAACCGTACTAAAGCTAGGTTAAAACTTATATACTACTCTTTAGACTTATATTATTATAGTACTACTAAGGCACTAAGACCTTACTACTACTTTACTAGAACTTAACCTTCTAGCCTAGTAATACTAAATATACTAATAAGGTACTAGTAGTATACTAGTAAGGTACTAGCTATTAGCTAAGATTACTCTCTCTTTTCTTTAGCTAAGTAGTACTTAGCTAGCCTAAACTATAAGAACCGGCTAGTAGATAGTAGCTAATAGATTAGTATATATGTACTCTTTTCTCTTTTTATTACTACTATAAAGTTATAGAATATCTATAACGCCCTTAGGTAAAGCGCTTACTATAAGGCCTACTACTATTAATTAAGCTACTAGTAGTTAAGGACTAAGTAAGCTACTATCTTTAGGGCCTTACTATAAGAGTACTAAGAAGTTACTACCTTTAATACTTTACGTTTAAAAAAGAAAGCCTAGAGTCTAACCTTACTAGTACGTATTTATATTAAAAGAAAGCTCTTATATTTATAAAAGAGTAAGTACTTCTTAAGAGTATCTACTAAAAAGACAAGTAGTATAGCTAAGACAGTACCTTAGTAGTATATTAGTAAGCTATTATATTAGGCTTATTATGTCTTTTAGTTCTCTTATAAAGTCTCTTTTAAAAAAGAGTCCTTATACTAGTCCTTTACTTATATAGCTTAGCCTACCTTATACTTAAGTAATATAATGTTTATATAGAACATAATAAAGACCCCTTACCGGCAAGTAACTAAACAGGCGACAAGAACTAAACTAGATTTAGTATAAAACAACAATTAAGACAATAATTAGGACAGCCCTAGGCCTATATTAGGACAAGCCTACGTAACGTCCTAGCTAGTAAATAAAGGCTACGCCTAATACGCGTACAAAACCGGTACCTAAGGTAGTTATAAAAGTAATTTATAATATAAAGAGAGAAAGAGGCTTATAAGATTAGAATTTTTTATCTTAGGAGTTAAAAGAATAGTATATAAACAAATAAAGAGTAACCTTTAGGTAAGAACTAAGGTAACTATAAGTAGTTATTATTTTCTTATTTCTAATCTAAGAACAAAGTAGAGTACTAAGAGTAGTCTAGTATATATAAGGCGTACTATATCTATAGTAATATCTATAGGCTTATATAGAGAAGATAAGGACATAACAAAAGGACTAGTAATATAATAGCGCCTTAGTAAGAAGGTTTTATTTTCTTTCTTTCTTATAGAACTATATATATACTAAAACTTAGATTAAACTCTTATAGTACCTAGTATAGGTATTTAATAGAGAAAGATGTTACTACTACTACTACTTAAGTAATATATAAGGTAGCGCTATAGTAGTATTATAGTAGTGTCTCTAGTGTTATTAAAGGTAAGTTACTATCTTATTATAGATAGACTATATAAGTTTACTCTTACTTATATATTTAAAACGTTATTTAAAGTCTACTACTTACTTATTAAAGTAGAGGTTAAGTAAAGGTATAGCTATTTTAGACTTAAGAAACTAGATAAGAGTCGCTTAGTACGCCTTTATAATAACGTAAAGGTACTATAACTACTTTATAGTAAGGTCTTTTATAATCTTCTTAGCTTACTACTTAAAAGAGTAGTACTAGACCTTTATACTATATATTATTATTGTTCTTACTACCTATGCTTACTATATACAGAACCTCTATACTATATAAATTATGTAGTAAAACTATACTAAAGCTAGGTAAAAACCTATATACTACTACTTGTGTTTATACTATTATAGCGTTATTAGGGCGCTAGGTCCTTATTACTACCTTACTAGAACTTAACCTTCTAGCCTAGTAATACTAAATATACTAACAAGACGCTAGTAAGGCACTAGTAAGGCGCCGGCTACTAGCTAGGGCTACTTTCTTTCTTATAACTTCTTTACTAAGTAGCGCTTAGCTAGACAGAACTATAAGAATTAGCTAGTAGATAGTAGCTAATAGATTAGTATATAAGTACTCTTACCTTTCTCTATTACTACTATAAAGTCGTAAAACGTTTATAGCGCTCTTAGGTAAAGCGCTTACTATAAGGCTTACTACTATTAGTCTAGCTACTAGTAGTTAAAGACTAGGTAAGCTACTGTCTCTAGGGCCTTACTATAAGGGTACTAAGGAGTCGCTACCTCTAGTACTCTACGCTTAAAAAGAAAAGCCTAGAGTCTAACTTTACTAGTATAGATCTATATTAAAAGAGAGCTCTTATACTTATAAAAGAGTAGGTACTTCTTAAAGACATCTACTAAGAAGGTAAGTAGTATAGCTAAGACAGTACCTTAGTAGTATACTAGCAAGCTATTGTGTTAAGACTATTATACCTTTTAGTTTCCTTATAAGGTCTTCTCTAGAAAAGAGTCCTTATACTAGTCCTTTACTTATATAGCTTAGCCTATCTTATACTTAAGTAACGTATAAGGTAGTACTATAGTAGCGCTATAGTAGTGTCTCTAGCGTTATTAAAGACAGGTCGCTACTTTATTATAGATAGACTATATAAGTTTACCTTTACTTATATATTTAAGACGTTATTTAAAGTCTACTACTTACTTATTAAGGTAAAGGTTAAGTAAGGGCGTAGCTATTTTAGACTTAAGGAACTAGACAAGAGTCGCCTAGTACGCTCTTATAATAACACAAAGGTACTATAACTACTTAGTAGTAAGGTCTTTTATAATCTCTTTAGCTTACTACCTAAAGGGGTAGTACTAGACCCTTATACTATATACTATAGTACTTTAGATTACTTTTATATAAATCTTTCTTACGTATAGTAGGCTATATCTTTACGTAGATATAGTAAGCCTTATAAGTATAAACTACTAAGTAGTAAACTTTTGTTTAATAGTATTAAAGTAGCCCTTTTATTTAAGCTTCTAATCTATCTAAACCTCTAGAAAGTAGGCCTCTTAGACTAAGGGTATAACTTAGCCGTTAAGGTAGATAAGCGTTATTAGTATAGTATAAGTATAAGTAAAGTAAAAGAGCTTACTCTTCTTAAAGGTAAACTCTATCCTTCTTATACGTAACTACTAGCTATATGTCTACTATACCTCTTTAAGGTACTAGTATATCTCTATTATGTCTTTACTAAAAGCTAAGAGATTAAGGTCGTTAGTAAACCCTACTATAATAAGGCCTATATAACCTTATAGTAGCGTATATAAGCTAGTAGTATAGAGAAAGAAGAGGATAAGAGAGAAGGGCAAGCCTTATAGTACCCTTATAGTAACCTCTTAAGGTAGTACTACCTCTTTATTAAAGAAGAGACTAGCTGTCTAATTAGTAAGAAAGCTATATACTTACTATACGGCTTATATAAGGAACTCTAGGTACTAGAGAGTATAGAGAAGGCGTATATAGTTTACTATATTAAAGGCGCCTTTAATATTAAGTTAAAAGAGAGACGCTATAGCCTTATAGCTTTATATTATATACGTAACGTTAACTACTATTTTAACTATAAGGTCTATTAAGTGTTACGGCTAGTTCCTTATTTATATCTCTAAGAAGAGCCCTTACGACTTTATAGCGTTAGTAAAGTACTAGCTAATTACTAACTTAATTACTTTACTTATTGTATTTAAGAGTAATATTAGCCTATAGGCCCTTATAGTTTATTACTATTTAAGGGTCTTTCTAGGCTTACGTAGTACTACTACCTTTACTACTTTAAACTACATAAAGAAGTGCCCTAGCTAGAGGCTTATAGTCGCTATTAGCGTAAGGAGCTTAGCTAAGAGGCGCTTATATACCTTAAAGAAGCTAGTAAGTAGTAGGTTAAGGCCTAGTACTTTTTAAGTACTTGTCTTTTAAAGAACGTTAGTAATATCTGCCTTTATTATAGCGTTATTAATAGTAAACTATTAGTACTACTTGTCTTAAAGGTCTAGAATAACGTTACTAAGATTAGCTATTAATTCTAAAAAGAACTACTAGCTTAATACTATTACTTTATTATAGTAGCTTATAGCTAGTACCTCTCTATTAGTACCTTATAAAGACAAGAGTAAGGCCGGTTTTAAGAGTATATAGCTATAAAGCCTAGCCTACCTCTTAAGACTCTAGAGCTTTTATTAGTCCTTTAAAGTAGTAGTAAAGGCACTATACTAGCTCTTAGTTTTTATATCTTAGATTATATAGAGTTAATAAGTACTAGCCTACTAGAGGTCATACTAGTAGAGCTTAGTTAAGGTAGTAGCGTATTAATAACGCGCTACCTATACTTACTAGACGACCTTAAGGACCTTACTATTCTACTAGGGCTTAGTACGCCCTTAGCTAACCTTCTTTCTTAGAGTAGATATGTCTATAATACGTATAAGCTAAGAAGTAAGTAAGTTAACTACCTTATTAACCTTATAAGGTATATCTAGCGGTTTTAAGAAGAAACAAAGCCTTCTAGCCTTAATTATTACTAGTTCTTAGTCTATTAGGGTCTAGCTCTATCCTAGTACCTTTATAGCTCTCTTCTAGTAATCTCTTATATAAGTAGTAACCTTAATTAGTTAGGTATAGTAGTTAGATCCCTTATACCTTAGGTTACCTTAATAAGTATACTAAAGTATTACTATAACCTATATGTAGTTAATCGTTAAGTCTTGTTTATTATATTACTACTATATTAGCTCTTTCTAAGGTATACGTAGTAAGAGCTACTACTTATAGGCTAGATAAAGAAGGGTCTCTAATTTAGAGGTAGTCTTACTAGCTTTATCTTAAAGTAAGTAATAAAGGTTTATATTACTTATAACGATCTATAGCCCTTCTAGGTCTTCTCTAGTAAGTCGCTAGAAAGGGCTAGCCTAGCCTAGAGAGTTAGGAATTAGTAAGTATATTAACTAGATAGTAATACCTTATAGAGTAACGTAACACTAGTTAACGCCTGTCTTTACTACTTAAGTAAGAGGTAGGTACTACTTATAAACGTAAATAACTACTTTACCTTTACCCTTATAGACCTACTAGTACTTTACTTATACTAGGTAGTAGACTATCTTTATCTAAGTATTATACTATAGCTCTTAAATTACTATAACGTTAACTTTATAGCTATTATAAAGTACTATTAAAGTAAGGCCGTTCTTTTTTATAGTATTCTAGTATACTATTATTAATTTTATTACTAAGAGTCTAGGATCTATAAGTCTTATATTACAAAAGGGTCGCTAGACCCTTAGCTAGCTCCTTAGCTTAACATCTCTATAATGTCGTAGCTCTAGACTATTACTATATCTAGTACCTTAATAAAAGAGCGTCCTTACCTTACTAGAGTCTTTACTATAGGCTTCTTACTATTACTTATCTATAGTCTCTTAAGTACTATAATCTAGTAGCTATTGTTACTATCTTATAAAGACACTAGTATAATACTAAGTACCTAGCTAGTAAAGCTACTCTTAGATACCTTAAACTATTAAGGCCTTTGTTAATATATAGTATATACTTACTCTTTTACCTTAAGGGCCTTAAGGTACTAATAGTCTTATACTATATATAGTCTACTATAGTTAACGTATCTTTTTTTATTATTAAGTTAAGGGTACTCCTCTTTACTCTAAGAGTATACCGCTCTTATATAGTAGCTATACTAGGCCTAGTTCTTATAAAACCGCCTAATATAGCTAAACTAGTAGTACTAAAAGTATCTTTAAATTTATAGGTTAGCTAAATATAGCTTATAGTTAAAGATCTAGGCTTACTAGATTAACCTTTATTTATATAAGTACGTTACTATATTAGTACTCTAAAAGTATAGTACTATTATTATAAACTTTATTATAAGGGCCTTAATAGGCTTAACTTTAACCTTTATAATATATAGTATATAGGCTTAGATCTTTACTAGTAACGCTCTTAACTCTACTTATATAATCTAGTCTACTAGTAGGCCTTTTATAATTACTATAAACTTACTTTTATAAAGCTAGGCTATAAGCCTAAACGTCTTTTATACCTAGCCTTAATCTTAGATCGCGTTCTTTAGTATAGCCTTTTTAAACGTAAAGATAGTGTCGCTACTAAGTAGCTAGTAAGTTACTACTACCTTAGCGCCTCTAATCGCTATATTAGCTACTATTACTACTTTAATAGCGCTATAACGTACTAGGTCTTTTGTCTGTCTGTCTACTCTAATCCTTAGCTCTTTAATCTATCTCTCTAGTATAACTTATACTCTTGTTAGACACTAGCTTACTACTAACGTATAGGTAGCCTAAAGGGCTACTATTACTACTAGCTACTAAAAGGCCTCTTTTAATATCGTTCTTAATTATCTAATTATTACTAGGTTATTATTAGAAAAAGACCTAAAGGTACGTAAAAAAGTCGTTATATTTGTAGCTCTTATCTTTACTACTATTATTATTATAGTAATAAGGTCGTATAAAAGACGTAACGTCTCTTTCTCTTTACCTAGTATTACGTAAGCTTTAATTCTTTATATAATTTTCTTTATCTTATTATCTCTACTACTCTTACTACTCTTTAGCTCCTTACTATAGCTCTTAGTTAAGGTATAAGAGTACTAGCTCTTACTTATAAGTAAGTAGTATTAGTTTTGTTTAAGTCTAGTATACTTACTATCTGTTACTATAAGCTTACCTATAGTCTACTAGTACTCTAGAGAGTATCTAAAGGTACTAATTTTAATTTTATTATTTGTTTTTAAGTTTTTAAGGTAGTAAGAGGTATAGACAACTGTTTTTAAATTTGTTATCTATAAGATATATTCCTTATACTATATACTATAACAAAAAAAAAGAGAAAACTTTTTACAACAGTTGTCTACGCCTCTTACTAACCTTAAAAACTTAAAAACAAATAATAGAATTAAAATTAGTACCTTTAGATACTCTCTAAAGTACTAGTAGACTATAGGCAAGCCTATAGTAACAGATAGTAGGTATACTAGACTTAAACAAAGCTAGTACTACCTACTTATAAGTAGGAGCTAGTACTTCTATACCCTAACTAAGAGCTATAGTAAGGAGCTAGAGAGTAGTAAAGGTAATAAAGACAATAAGACAAAGAAAATTATATAAAGAATTAAAGCCTATATAATACTAAGTAAAGAAAAAAAGGCGTTACGCCTTTTACGTAACCTTATTACTATAACGACAATAGTAGTAAAGATAAGAGCTATAAATATAACGACTCTTTTACGTACTTCTAAGTCTCTTTCTAATAATAACCTAGTAACGATTAAACAATTAAGAACGATATTAAAAGAGGCCTTTTAGAGACTAGTAGTAATAGCGGCCCTTTAGGCTACCTACGCGTTAGTAGTAGGCTAGTGCCTAATAAGAGTATAGGTTATACTAGAAAGGTAGATTAAAGAGCTAAAGATTAAAGTAGACAGATAAATAAAGGACCTAGTACGTTATAGTACTATTAAAGTAGTAATAGTAGCTAATATAGTAATTAAGGGCGCTAAGGTAGTAGTAACCTACTAGCTACTTAGTAATAACACTATTCTTATGTTTAAAGAGGCTATACTAAAGAACGTAATCTAAGATTAGAGCTAAGTATAAAGGGCGTTTAGGCTTATAGCCTAGCTCTATAAGAGTAAGTTTATAGTAATTATAAAAGGCCTACTAGTAGACTAGATTATATAAGTAGAGTTAAGAGCGTTACTAGTAAAGATCTAAGCCTATACGCTGTATATTATAAAGGTTAAAGTTAAGCCTATTAAGGCCCTTATAGTAAAGTTTATAATAGTAGTACTATACCTTTAGAGCGCTAATATAGTAACGCGCTTATATAAACAAGGGTTAATCTAGTAAGCCTAGATCTTTAACTATAAGCTATATTTAGCTAACCTACAAATCTAAAGATACTTCTAGTACTACTAGTTTAGCTATATTAGGCGGTTCTATAAGAACTAGGCCTAGTACAACTACTACGTAAGAGTAGCGTACCCTTAGAGTAAAGAGAAGTACCCTTAACTTAATAGTAAAAAGAGATGTGTTAACTATAGTAGACTATATATAGTATAAGACTATTAGTGTCTTAAGGCCCTTAAGGTAAAGGAGTAAGTATATACTATATATTAATAAAGGCCTAAATAGTTTAAAGTATCTAAGAGTAGCTTTACTAGCTAGGTACTTAGTGTTATACTAGTGTCCTTATAAGATAGTAACAATAGCTACTAGATTATAGTACCTAAGAGACTATAGACAGGTAATAGTAAGAAGCTTATAGTAAAGACTCTAGTAAGGTAAGAGTGTCCTCTTATTAAGATACTAGATATAGTAATAGTCTAGAGCTATAACATTATAAAGATATTAAGCTAAGGAGCTAACTAAGGGTCTAGTAACCCCTTTATAACGTAGAACTTATAGATCCTAGACTCTTAGTAATAAAATTAATAATAGTATACTAGAACACTATAAGAAAGAATAGCCTTACCTTAATAGTACTTTATAATAGTTATAAAGTTAACATTATAGTAATTTAGAAGCTATAGTATAATACTTAGATAAAGATAGTTTACTACTTAGTATAAGTAAAGTACTAGTAAGTCTATAAGGACAAAGGTAAAGTAGCTATCTACATTTATAAGTAGTACTTATCTCTTACCTAAGTAGTAAAGGTAGGCATTAACTAGTGTTATGTTACTTTATAAGGTATTACTATCTAGTCTATATACTTACTAATTCCTAACTCTCTAGGCTAGGCTAGCCTTTTCTAGCGGCTTACTAGAGAAGACCTAAAAGGGCTATAGATTATTATAAGTAATATAAACCTTTATTACTTACTCTAAGACAGAGCTAGTAAGACTACCCTTAAATTAGAGACCCTTCTCTATCTAGCCTATAGGTAGTAGATCTTACTATATATACCTTAAAGAGAGCTAATATAGTAGTAATATAACAAACAGGACTTAATAATTAACTATACGTAGGTTATAGTAACGTTCTAGTATACTTATTAAGGTAACCTAAGGTATAAGGGATCTAACTACTATACCTAGCTAATTAAGGTTATTACTTAAGTAAAAGATCGCTAAGAGAGAGCCGTAAAGGTACTAGGATAGAGCTAGACCTTAATAGACTAAGAACTAGTAACGATTAAGGCTAGAAGGCTTTACTTCTTCTTAGAGCCACTAGACATACCTTATAAGGTCGATAAGGTAGTTAACTTACTTACCTCTTAGCTTGTACGTATTATAGATATATCTACCCTAAGAAAGAAGGTTAACTAAGGGCGTACTAAGCCTTAGTAGAATAGTAAGGTCCTTAAGGCCGTCTAGTAAGTATAGGTAGCGCGTTATTAATATACTACTGCCCTAACTAAGCTCTACTAGTACGACCTCTAGTAAGCTAGTACTTATTAACTCTATATAATCTAAGACACAAAAACTAGGAGCTAGTATAGTACCTTTACTACTACCTTAAAGGACTAATAAAAACTCTAAAGTCTTAAGAGGTAGGCTAGGCTTTATAGTTATATGCCCTTAAAACCGGCCTTACTCTTACCTTTATAAGGCGCTAACAAGAAGGTACTAGCTATAAGCTACTATAACAAAGTAATAGTATTAGGCTAGTAGTTCTTTCTAGAATTAATAGCTAACCTTAGCGACGTTATTCTAGACCTTTAAGACAAGTAGTACTAATAGTTTACTATTAACGACGCTATAACAAAGGTAGATATTACTAACGTTCTCTAAAAGACAGGTACCTAGAAGGTACTAGGTCTTAACTAGCTACTTACTAGCTTTCTTAAGGCATATAAGCGCTCTCTAGCTAAGCTCCTTACGCTAATAGTAACTATAAGCCTCTAGCTAGGGCACTTCCTTACGTAGTTTAAAGTAGTAAAGGTAGTAGTACTATATAAGCCTAAAAAGACTCTTAAATAGTAACAAACCGTAAGGGCTTATAGGCTAATATTACTCTTAAATATAATAGGTAAAGTAATTAAGTTAGTAATTAGCTAGTGCTTTACTAATACTATAGAGTCGTAAGGGCTTTTTCTAAAAACATAGATAAGGAACTGGCTATAGTACTTAATAGACCTTATAGTCAAAATAGTAGTTAATACTATATATATAGCGTAGAGCTATAAGGCTATAGCGTCCTTTTTCTAACTTAACATTAAGGGCGCCTTTAATATAGTAAACTATATACGCCTTCTCTATACTCTCTAGTACCTAGGGTTTCTTATATAGGCTATATAGTAGGTATATAGCTTTCTTACTAATTAGATAGCTAGTCTCTTCTTTAATAAGAAAGTAGTGCCGCCCTAAGAAGTTACTATAAGAGTACTATAAGGTTTACCCTTCTTTCTTATCCTCTTCTTTCTTTATACTACTAGCTTATACACGCTACTATAAGGTTATACAGGCCTTATTATAGTAGGGTTTACTAACGACCTTAACCTCTTAGCTTTTAGTAGAGATATAATAAAGATACGCTAGTACCTTAAAGGGGTATAGTAAGTATATAGCTAGTAGTTACGTATAAAAGAGATAGAGTTTGCCCTAAAAAAGAGTAAGCTTCTTTACCTTACTTATACTTATACTATACTAATAACGCTTATTTACCTTAATAGCCGGGTTATACCCTTAGTCTAAGAGGCGCGCTTTCTAAGAGTTTAGATAGATTAGAAGCTTAGATAAAAGGGCTACCTTAATACTATTAAACAAAAGTTTGCTATCTAGTAGTTTGCGCTTATAAGGCTTACTACGTTTACGTAAAGATATAGCCTACTATATGTAAAAGAGATCTATACAAAAGTAATCTAGAGTACTATAGTATATAGCGTAAGGGTCTAGTACTGCCTCTCTAAGTAGTAAGCTAAGAGGATCGTAAAGGACCTTACTATAAAGTAGTTATAGTACCTTTATGTTGTTATAAGGGTATACTAGGTAATACTTATCTAGTTCCTTAAGTCTAAAACAGCTACGCCCTTACTTAACCTCTACCTTAACAAGTAAGTAGTAGACTTTAAATAACGTCTTAAATGTATAAGTAAAGGTAAGCTTATATAGTCTATCTATAATAAGGTAGCGACTTGTCTTTAATAACGCTAAAGACGCTACTATAGCGCCACTATAACGCTACCTTATACGTTACTTAAATATAAGGCAGGCCGAGTTACGTAAGTAAAGGACTAGTATAGGGACTCCTCTCTAGAAGAGACCTTATAAGGGAACTAGAAGGTACGATAGTCTTAATACAACAGATTACTAGTATACTACTAGAGCGCTACCCCGGCCGCGCTACCTGTCCTCTTAGTAGATGCCTTTAAGAAGTACCTACTCTTTTATAAGTACAAGAGCTCTCTTTTAATATAGATCTATACTAGTAAAGTTAGACTCTAGGCTTTCCTTTTTAAGTATAGAGTACTAAAGGTAGCGACCTTCTAGTACCCTTATAGTAAGGCCCTAGAGACAGTAGCCTACCTAGTCCTTAACTACTAGTAGCTAGATTAATAGTAGTAGGCCTTATAGTAAGCGCTTTACCTAAGAGCGCTATAAACGTTCTATGACTTTATAGTAGTAATAAAGAAAGGTAAGAGCGCTTGTATACTAATCTGTTAGCTACTGTCTACTAGCTAATTCTTATAGTTCTGTCTAGCTAAGCGCTACCTAGTAAAGAAGTTATAAGAGAAGGAGTAGCCCTAGCTAGTAGCTAGCGTCCTAGTTTATACTTACTAGGCTTACTATATTTATATAAAGATATAACCTACTATATATAAGAAAGATTTATATAAAGGTAATCTAAAGCGTTATAGTATATATTATTATTATTGTTCTTACTACTTATGCTTACTATATACAGAACCTCTATACTACATAAATCACGTAGTAAAACCGTACTAAAGCCGGGTAAAAACCTACGTACTACTACTTACGTTTATACTATTATAGTGCTACTAAGGCGCTAGGTCCTTATTACTACCTTACTAGAACTTAACCTTCTAGCCTAGTAATACTAAACATACTAACAAGACGCTAGTAAGGCGCCGGCACTAGATAGTAAACTTTTGTTTAATAGCGTTAAGATAGCCTTTTTATCTAAGCTTCTAATCTATCTATACTTCTAGAAAGTAAGCCTTTTAGACTAAAGGTATAACCTAGCTATTAAGGTAGATAAGTATTGTTAGTATAGTATAAGTATAAGTAAAGTAAAGAAGCTTACTCTTTTTAAGAGTAAACTCTATTCTCTTATTAAGAGCCTTATTATAAGAGATTACATAAGGCTTAGAAATTATACGTAAAGGCTTAGAAATTAGAAGTAAGGTAACTATATTATACTATTAAGAGAACGTAAAGGATTTGTAAGGTATAAGAAAGAAGAATAGGCTAGGGAAATTAAAGAGATTTAAAGATAAGTTTGTAATTTATATAGCTACCTACCTTTGTCTATAAATATACTATATAACACACCTACAACTATTTTCTTAAATCTAGTACTTACTTAACAACGCCTTTTCCTAGCCTATAAGAGTACTATATTTAACTAATTCCTTATCTTAAGTCGTTATATTACTTATCTAGTACTTCTTACGTTACTCTAGTCTAATTATAGCGACTTCTACCCTCTAGCGCCTTATCGTTACTAAAGAAAGCCTTTAAAACGCAAACTTTATACGCTTATAAGAACCCTTCTTACTTACTAATCTTACTTACTTCTTAAAGAGATAGTATATAAGCTTTAACGTTATAGTTCTACCTTATCTTAATTTAAGTAAAAGAGCTACGACTATAAACCTAGTGTCTTAGGCTATTAGAAGCTATCTTAATACGCTTAAACAAGAGGTAAAAATATAGTATAAAATCATGTACTCTTTTACTAATACTATAAACGACTTTATAATATAATAAAAAGCGTCTAATAAGCGTAAATTAGCCCTTAATATCTATAGTAAGATTGTTAACTATATCTCGACCTTAACGTATATAGACTCTAGTAACTTTATCTTACTATACCTAAAGAGCTATCTTTTAGTACTTATATCCTTAATACCTAAGACTATTAGCTTTATAAACATAGTAAAAACCCTAAAAAACTTAAGGGCTAATATACGCCTTACTAAGTAATTAAATTTTTTATTAGCTAGCTACGCCCTTACTTTAGCCTTAAAAGGGGTTTTTATAACCTTATCTAACCCTAAGAACAAAAAAGAGAATTAACGTCTCTTAGTCTAAGTAAAGAAGACTATACTACTAAACTAACCTAAACCCTTTACCTTTTAGTAAGCCTTTTACATAAGGATTCTAGGCTTTACTCTAGTATTAATCTTACTAATTACGCTTATACGTACTAGCTAGGCTATTATACTAGCCGACCTAATAATAAGAGACCTTCTTACTATATAAGAGAATACTAAAATTATTTTCTAGACTCTTAAGGATATAACAGTTAAATAGCCTAAAGTCTAGTATAACTACACTATTCTAAGTGTCTTATATATAATATACTAGCTAACTAGTAAACTAGTTTATAACACTACTAGGCTAGTTACTAAAGAGGTTATTATATAGACATACAAAACGCTAGTTAACTATAAAGTCTCTTAGTACAGCCTTAGCATCCTAGCTAACAAGACTATATAAATCGTCTTCTTCTTAACTCTAGTACGCCTCTTTAGGCTCTTTAATATAAGTAAGCTTTTAAAGCTTATTATTAAAAAACTAGTAATCTTAAGACATAACCCTAGCTACTAGGGTTTTTATAACCTTATAATGTATACCTAGTACTAGTACTATAGTAACTATAGTACCTAGGTTAATTAATACGCTAGACTAACTAGTGCTAACTATACTTAAGAGGCTTAATATACTAACTACTACAGCCCTTACCTTACTAGACATGATTACTACTTTACAGCTTTATAAAAAAAGAATAGTAGGATTATCTACCTTACTAAAAGGGAACTTAACGCTATCTATAAGTATAATAACTATAGCTTTTAAGACGCTTACGCTATATAATCTTAGTTACTACTACTACAACTTTAATCCTAGGCTTAGGGCCTAGAGGTTAATATTATAAAAGGCTAGGTAATAAGAAAGAAGAATAAGAAGAATAGTAAGACGTTAGCTCTTTTATAGGCTTTCTTATAATCTATAGACTCTACCTTGTCCTAACTAACAAGTAGTCGACTAAAGTAAAGTACGGCCTTAAGAAGGAACCTTAATAAGGCTAACCTAGCTACTACTACCTTTAACTAGGCTAATATAAAAGATATAGACATTAACACTATTACCTTATGTTAAGAAGCTAGTCCTAGTACTACGGCCCTTACTATAATTAAACGCCTAGTAGTAAGAACAAGGACTTATAGGTCTACTAGGTAAACACTACTAAAGGTATACTAAAGTATGTTATAATCTTATATATAGCGGCTTTTAAGAAGATAGACGTAGTATATATTTAAAAGCCTTAGACTTAACTAAGGACTAAGACCTAAAGTTACTTAGTATACGACTACTATACTTTAGTCGACTTATAAGAGAGTAAGGACCTAGATTAGAAAGAAGAAAAGAGGCCTTACATTATAATATACGTCTATAAGAGCGCTAACCTTAATACGTAGTAATACTACCTAGTTTATAGCTAAGATATAGTCTAGATTAACGTTAATAGCTACGCTATTCTTAATATATATAGACAACTATAGACCTTAAAGGTTATAGACTACGTTACTTATCTACTCTTACTAATAAAGTACCTTATTAAAAAAGACTTTAATATATAACACGATATATTTAAGCCTAGTACCTAGATAGTAAACTAGGGCATAGAGCTCGCTTACTAAGTAATAAAGAATAGTATAGATTTTATTAAGAAGCTTAAAGAGGTAATATAAGGGGCTAGGCATATCTTAGACCTTACCTTTTCTAACGTCTTCTTTATGTAAACATAGATTAAGGACGATATATATAGTAGCTTAGACTATAAGACCTAAGTTACTATAATTCCTAGCTAAGAAGTAGTCTTTCTTAACTAGTACTACTTCTAAGTACTTAAGGTAGAGCTACCTAAGTTTGTAAGGCTTATTAAGAATAGCATTACTAGGCTTCTAGACCTATAAGGTATTAACGACGTTACTCTCCTTAACGCTTATATAATTAGCCTTATAAAGGTATTTAACTTAGCTATCTAAACAGTTAGTAGACTTAACTATAAAAGAGAGGGTAAGACCTTATAGTAGACTCTAGAGTATAAGAGCGCTTATAGTAACTACTTAGACGTCTAATAGTATTATAATAGTAACTTAGACAGTAAGCCTTTTCTAAAGATAAGAGAGTTTCTTAGTATAGTCTATAAGGTAAAGAAGGACTACTAGTGTTATATTATTAATAGCGTTAGTAATAATAAGTCTCTTTATAAGGTTATTAGCTAGTACAAACTTACATCTACCCTTAAGGCTCTCTTCTTAAAAGTAGATAAGACGATAATAAAGAACACGCTTAAGAAGACAAAAGTCCTTTAAAAGAGTATCTTTAAACGCTTTACTATAATAGACGACCTAGAATCTAACTTACTTAAGGGCTAAGAAGGGTCTAGAAGTCTACTATAAGTACAAACAGTTTCTCTTAAAGAGGTTAAACATAATACAATTAGTATATTAAGTATATTACTAGGTATAGACAAGGTTATAGTACGGCTCTTTAAGGCCTACTAGGATTACATTAAGTATAAGATCTACAGCCTTTTTAGTAAGTGCCTAGCTCTTAATTATTTTCTTAAATTATAAAAGCTTACTAAAGTACCTTACTGCTAACAGTACATGGTTTTAAGCTAGTTTTAAGACAAGGTTAAGATAGTTTTAAGATAGTTTTAAGTTAGTTTTAAAACTAGCTTAAAACCAGCTTAAATCACCCTTATTACCATAACTCGCCTAACGTTTTAAGGCTTAAGCTAGTTTTAAAACTAGCTTGGTTTTAAAACCAGGTTAGAACTAGCTTAGAGCTAGCTTAGAATTAGCTTAGAACTAGCTTAGAACTAGCTTAGAGCCAGGTCAGAACCAGGTTAGAACCAGGTTAGAACTACTTATGTATACAGTACCTATATTACTTGGTTAGTCTATGATCTAATTAATCTATCGTATCTATTACGCCTACTGATCTATTACCTCTATTAATTACCCATCTATCACATCTAATCTATTGTATCTATTGTATCTATCTATTACACCTATCGATCTATCACCTATCTATCTATTGTATCTATCGCACCTATCTATCTATTGTATCTATTGATCTATCAATCTATCGTATCTATTATAGTACCTAGCATAATAAGGCGGTGCCGCCGATAAGGCTCTACTAGGAATAGTTAGGGTAGGAGGAGAGGACCGGGGGTAGGTACTAAGGTATGTTGTATTTCTTCTTTTTCTCTAGTCGTCTTGTCTAGTCGTCTTGTCTAGTCGTCTTGTCTAGTCGTCTTGTCTAGTCGTCTTGTCTAGTCGTCTATCTAGTCGTCTGTCTCGATCTCTTGCTTGTCTGATTGTTAGCTTTATAGTATAAGATTAAAGTGTATGTGCTAGTACTAATATACTTGTAGTAGGAGAAGAAACATAGGCGGTCCTGTTTGCCCGCTATACTACTCTAGCCCGTCGACCTATCGCACCTATCGCATTTAATCTATCTAATCTATTATATCTACTAGTATTGTATCTATTGTATCTACTGTATCTATCGATCTACTGTATCTATCGATCTATCGATCCATCGATCTATCGATCCATCGATCCATCGATCCATCGATCCATCGATCTATCGATCTATTGTATCTATCGCATCCATCGCATCCATCGCATCCATTGTATCTATTGTATCTATTGTATCTATCGATCCATTACATCCATCACATCCATCGATCCATTGTATCCATCGCATCCATCGCATCTATTGTATCTATTGTATCCATTGTATCCATTGTATCCATTATATCCATCACATCTATCGATCCATTGTATCCATCGCATCCATCGCATCTATTGTATCTATTGTATCCATTGTATCCATTGTATCCATTGTATCCATCACATCTATCGATCTATTGTATCTATCGTATCTATCGCATCTATTGTATCTATTGTATCCTTACAGATAATCTAGCCTCTATTTAACTATTATATAAAAGGTAGTGTCGTCGTTATCGTTATCGTTATCGTTATCGTTAGGCACATTAGGCAGGGCTATCACTATGTAATCCCTCTACTACCTTATAGCAGGTAGACTACCTACAACTACCTGGTTTGTTGTACGATGTAGAGGGAAAGGTAGTACTAGATTAGCCTTACCTAGATCCTTAAGTTAGTGCCTAATAAAGAAAAGGAATCGCTTACCTTAAAAGAAGGTAAGTAAGTTAGTGCCTAATAAAGAAAAGGAATCGCTTGCCTTAGAAGGTGACTATTATAAACTAAATGATCTAGTAGATCCTCTTACTAACGTAGCAAAACTTATGTATCTTAAAAGTCTGTCTCTTCTTACTATTACTTACTAAGCTTACTACCCTCTAATACTACTATATTTTATCCTGCTGTAAGAACTATATAATATTTCGAATGCCGTAGTCCTGCTTAAATGCTTGTTAGAGTAGCTAGCTAAAGAGAGAGGTAGAGAGTATAGTCAAAAGTATTAGATCTTTTTTGACTTAGAGTATGTTAGTAACCTGTTATAGGATCTTATATCCTTTAAGTATAATGTGTACCTATATATGTTTATTGTCCTCTTGTACCTTAATGCCGCCTGTATTATTATCATTATTATTAGCATTAGTAGTATCTATAATATATCGCTCTAAGTGTAGGACAAAGCTACGTATTAGACTCGGGCAGCTAGCTTTAATTATCTTTAATAGCCCTAATAGTTCTAGAAAAGCCTTTGCCTATCTACCTACAAAGCTAAGTCAAAGTGATTAAGAGATGTTATCCTTTAAGAACAGGTATACTATTAGATTTAGGGGTACTACTACGTCTACCTATTGTTTCTATTTTCTAATAGTATATTAGTACTACTATTAATATATTAAGGAACTTACGTATAAGTAAGCTCTCTACTAAGCACATTACAATTTATTACATACCTATATTTAAATACATTATCTATAAGATAAAGGCTAACGTAGACATTTAGTAGACATCTTAGTTTATCTTATTTTAAGAGTACAGGCCTTTACTTAATAGGTTTTGACCTAAGTAATAACTTTAGCCTTAATCTACATACTCTCTGCCTGTAGATAAGTACCTGTTATCTGTTAACATAACTAACTCTACTATATCTGCGTTATTAGCGTCTGTTAGCGTTAATAGGATATATAACTAACTAGAGTGCTTAACGCCAGATTCTGCTAGATCTGCTGCCTCTACTATATTAGCGTCTACTGTGTTAGTGTTAATAGGATAGATATATAACTAACTAGAGTGCTTGGCGTTAGACTCTACTAGATCTGTCGTATCTGCTATATCTTTATCTGTATCTGCTATATTAGCGTCTACTGTGTTAGCGTCTACTGTGTTAGCGTCTACTGTGTTAGCGTCTACTGTGTTAGCGTCTACTATGTTAGCGTCTTGTTAGCGCTAATAGGATATATAACTGACTAGAGTAGTGCTCGGCGTTAGTATCTGCTGCCTCTACTGCCTCTACTATGTTAGCGTCTGTTAGCGTTAATAGGATATAACTAACTAGAGTGCTTAGCGTCTTTATCTATATGTGCCTTATTATCATCCTCTTTATTATCTTCTAATTAGCTAGGAAAGACTTTACTAACCTCTCTATCTTCTATAGGCACTATAGGTACCTTTAAGTTAGTGTCCTTTACAGCATTAATTAGTAGTAATAGATATCGACGACAATTCTAGAACGTAGTAAATACTTCTTTAGCAGATAGTAGTTCCTTAAGATAAAAGCTAGTATTAGTAATCGATAATACAATACTATACAGTAACATTAGAAGCACCTACTCTAGAGGCCTGTTCTCTTTAATGCCTTTAATACGTAAGAGAGATTAAAGAAATAGCTGTCTATACTAACTAGTACGTCTATAGTATTGTAGAACAAGGGAAAGGAGAAGTGTAGTACGGCCTGTTTTAGACAGTAACTAGGAGAAAAGGTATAGTATTAACTAGATATAAGGCTAGCCTAGAGGGAATAAGAACACTTGTATAGCCTTAATAAAGGTAGTTTGACTATTAATTAATAGTATATTGTTTAGTAGAATACTAAACACTACTCGGCTAATTCTACGCTATTTAGAATAAGGAATATTATATCTACGACTAAGGATAAGATTAAGCGTTAGTACAATAGATATAATAGATAGCGGATCTTCCCTTATTCTAAGGTCTCTAAAGAACTGATTCCTTTTAGTAGTCCTGTTAATACTGTAGCCTGTTTGTTAGAGATATATTATATCGTAATAGTACCTTCCCTTACCTACTATGTTATAGTATATGTCGCCTCTCTTATACTATATATAGAGACAGGCTCGACATCCCCTTACTATATTATAGCGTATAAACTCTAAGTTGTCTATAGCTTATAGTATATCGCTAGTTATTACGATCAGAAATGCCTTAACTAGGAGATCTTAGTTACTAACCTAAATAATCGCCTTATTACCTAGTTGTTTTATACTAGGTTTAAGGTTAGTAATGATCTCTTAAAAAGATACGCTATAAGGACTAAGTGTTAAGGTAAACTTATTTAAAGGCTTTCTTTGCTTATTAAAATCTAAGTATATAAGGGTGACATAAAAACCCTTTAGTACTCGGTACATATTACGATAAATACTAAAGTCATTAATAAACAGGATTAACAGTAATAAACGAGAAATATAGTCTGTAGTCACAAAGTCCTCTAGTACCTCTCTACTATAGTAGTCAAGTTCTAGATTACTGTAGGTTAGATACATAAAGTAAATAGATTTTATAATACTAGTATATAGATTAAGGATCTAGTAAATAAAAAATCTGGGTTTAGAGTTATAGATGTTATCTTCTTCTTTATTATTAGTTAGGTTATAACTCTATTCTATAACAATATCTAGTATCTAACTAACCTAGTGTTCTAGAACCTTAAATGTTGTGTTAAGTAGTATTATCTCCTAATCGTCTATATAGATGTCGTTAAATTTAGATACTACTAACTCCTAAGGTAATATAACTAGTTAGACAGTAATTACAATAGCCTCTTTTTATTAAAGCCGACGATCCTTACTTTAATAGTCGCGACTAACAAATATAACTCGACCTCTAGTAAAGCCTTCTTTAACTAGACTTACAAGACGGATTATATTACCTAGTATAATTATAGATCTATTAATAGTTCGAGTAAATTCTCTAGATGTTGTTATAGCTAATAATCCTTAGGCTCTTAATTCCTAAAACTCCTTAAGGTAATCGACGTAGTGTACTATACTAAAGTACATCTTATCCGTAAGGTCTTTAGTAGCTAGGATCTTAGTAATAAGGTCTACTAGATTATACTAGTAATACTATACCTTTAGTACTGTTAGTAGGGACTATAATAGTTAGATCTAGGTAATACTATACCTTTTAGATAAGAACTAACTACTGTTACTACTACTGTCGTTACTATTAATATTACTAGTCCTTTTCTTTAGAAGGAAATGTCGGTTACTTGTTAATCCGTACTATAATAGGCTTTTGTATTAGTTAAAGTAGTAGTAGGTGACTTTAGACTATTCTCTTTAGAGTGTTAAGCTTAAGGGGCAGACTTAGTAGCGCTTTATCGTTATTACTAAGAGTAGTTATACGCTAACCTAATTCCTACACCTCTTACAGGCGCTTGTAATTAGTCCGTAATACTAATGACTTCTTATACTATAGGCCGAATACTAGATAAAAGGGTAACACAACATTATTTGTAGTTAGTTACTAAATTGATTCTGTTTTAGATAGGGCAGATAGAGATAAATAGCGAGATAGTAGTTCTTTTATAGATCTTAACACATCCTTATTGTTAAGATTAAGATCTACTATATATAGGTCGTAGGGTACAGGCTCTACAGCATTAGTTGAATTAAATGTACTCTATTTATATATATTAGTTAGCTATAGTAATATAATAACAAGATGATTACCTAGTCGTGTAGATTAAAGTCGCTTATATTACTATTAAGAGGGTTAGAGTTAATCCTATAACTATTAGAGAAGGCTTTATCTATACTAATATCGCTGTCTTTGCCGTAAATACTGTTATCTAAATCCGCTATATATACTGTGTGTTCTTAACGCTTATTAGTATACGCCGTAGCTTTATTATTAACTTTACTATCAACTTTACTATTAGCTTTACTATTAGCTTTACTATTAGCTTTACTATTAGCCTCTACTAACAGCCGCCCTCTCTATACTATTAGACGATTAGTACGACGCCTTCGAACTATTATACTGTATACGATATATAGTGCTTGTGTTAATTTAAGAGGGAGGAAGGTCTTAGAGTTAGGTTAGAACTTAGAACTTAGTAGGTACTACCTAGGTAAGGTAGGTACCTTAATTTTATGCCTTAATATTTAGGACAAAATCTAGACTTACCTTACCTTTACTAAAGTAAACACTTGCGTAATTACCTATAGTAATCTGCCTTAGGGATATATAAGGTAGGTAAACTCTACTTTACTTCTCTTCTCTTCTCTTTCTTTATTATCCTACAAGAGGTCGATATACTAAGGTAAGGTAAGGTACTTACCTTACCTACCTACTTACCTACTTACCTAAGGTACCTTAGCTTAAGCGAGCTTAAGCTACTAGGTAAGGTAGGTAGGTACCTTACCTTACCTACCCTACCTTACCTACTTAAAATCTACCTTTAATCTATCTATCTACTACATTTAATCTATCTATCTACTATATTTAAATTAGGGCGACAAGAATCGTTTACTTTACTTTAGTTACGTAAGGTCTTAGATTACAAGTTAGACAAAGACCTCCTGCTCTTTATTATTAACATTAACATCGGCCTATAGGCTACAGGTATATATCCCTTATCGCGCCTCCTTTTACCTTAATTCTATCCTTGATTCTATCCTTGATTCTATCCTTACTAACGCGTTCCTACTTGTAGACAAGATTGTAGTTAGCGGCATTAAATTTAGCGTTACTCTTAAGTTAGAGCCGGTTTCTATATATAAGAAAGGAAGAGAAAAAACAACGTATAGCCTACTCTTACTACTTAATAATATAAGTAATCTAATTGTTCTAGTCTAGAATCTAGATAAACCGAGTCTAAGACAAACCTAAAGGAGTTTGCGCGTTTAATTACGTAAAGGTAAGACCTGTCTCTAAGTTTGTATTAAAGTAATCTAACAGGCTTTAGTATACTAGGTGTTTTCTATTACCTTTAACTTACTTTACATAAATATTATCTAACAAACACTATTACACATTAGGGTAACGAGAATCGTTTACTTAGCTTAGCCTATAGGTATATATTACCTGTCTACCCCTTTAGATTCTATCCTTACTAATCCTATAGACAGGCTCTCTAATCTATTACATTTATGTGCCGGGTGTCTATAAAGGCTTAACCTTTTTCTCTACTCTTACTACTTAATAATATAAGCCTTTGTAGGTACCCTTACCTAAGAGTCGATATTACTAATAGAGCGAAATCTGCCCGTAATATCGACTCTTAGAGCTGTATACACGAAGCCTGTAGGTATATATGCCCTGTCCTGCCTACCTCTCTAGATTCTATCCTTACTAATATCTTACAACCTAGTTTTTAATGTCTAAGAGCGTATTAAATAACTCTACTGTATTACTATCTCTAACTACTACTATTATAAGACAGTAACTATAGATAATATATGCTTATCCTTATAAACGCTTATAAAGATAATAGAACTAACATCTTACAGGTTATCTTTATATTAAAGAGAATTAGTTACGTTCCTACCTTCTATTACGGTTAGGCGAGACTGTACGTAAGATTAAAGCAATACCCGGGTACCTATAAAGGCTTAACTTCTCTACTCTTACTACTTAATAATATAAGCCTTTATAGGCTACCTACTTTATAACGTGTATAAAGCGGGTTATAAAAAACATGGCAGATCCTTATCTTAATCTTAATACTAGAGATAGTAAGTAAATCTATACTTCTCTAGTACCTACTAATAATATAACAGGCGAGATTAAATACTGTATCAAGTCCTTTCCTCTTGTTTAATAATAGTTAAACATTAACTAACTTAGCGTCTAGAGAGGACTTAGCATTAGTTCGAGTCCCTTATAACAAATTCTAACACTTTAAGTTACTATACTTTAACACAAAGACTAAACATAAAGAACATTCTCTTAACATAAGTATATTCTCTAGTTATCTCTCTCTCTCTCTCTCTTTTCTTTAAACATCCTACTAACCCTTGATCTAGAAATAACTATGCTACGGCTAGTAAAAGCTCTCTTAGACAATATAAACAGACAGATTTATTTAGAAAATCTAAGAGAAAAATCTTAGAGCTCTTAAGGTAGTATTAAGTAGAGTAGCGTCAAATCCTTAAAGAATTCTATACGCTTAAGACCTACAAGTTGTTTACTGTTAACAATAAGGATTTTATAAGGTACAAGACTAAAGAGCTAAATCTCTTAAAAGAGAAGCGTAGGTAGAGACGAGTTTCTTACTACGTCTAAAGTCTATAGGACACTGTTTTACAGACAACGCCTACTAGAGTATTCTCGTTGACTATAACGACGACTAAAGTACGTTATAAATTAATATAGTTAATGTAATACTATAACAACAGCTAATATTTTGACAATAGCTCGAATTTAATTTAACAACAGCTCGAATTTAATTTAATAATAGCTCGAACTTAATGTAGATACAATAGACATAAGAGATAGTAAGTAAATCTATACTTCTCTAGTATAATGTATCTCCTAATCGTGCTAATAATATAACAGGTAAGCTTAAATACTGTAATCTTATAGTTAAAGACTATAGCGAGGCCGCCTAGCGTGCCTTCTTATAGGCCGAAAACTTAAAGCTTAGCCATGCTACTAAGAGGCTACGATCACCTTACTAACGAGCCGTTTTATAGTAAGTAGTTGTTGTATACTACGGCTAAAGAGTCTAGGACTTATAGTAACAGGCTTTTTATCGATAATAATATCTGACTACATAGTTAGTAAAGGCTAGGAGTCGCTATAAGAGCTACTACTAGCTTTTAAGATAATGCGCTAGGTACCTACAAAGGCTTAGACTCTTATGTATTTGTATTAGTAGCGTAACTAATATAAACACATTAGTCATTATAATTAATTATAGCTTGTAAGGTAGAGGTACCTAGGTAGAGTAATACTAAAGTACTAAGAGGTATATTACTAGGGTAGTTATATATATACAGGAGGCTAGATACTATAAGCCTATCCTAGACTCCTAGACATAGCTACTCTTATCCTAGCTACTATTAACCCTTATAATGTTGATATATATAATCCGAGAGCTAGGCAAGTAATTAAACGTTATATAGAGGTATATTAAGTATTACACTTAGCAAGTAATAGTATAAATCGTTATGACTATACTCGAAATGTTAGTAGTACTCTAGACTAGCAGTACTCTAGACTAGCATAAGGAGAGGGCCCGACTTACTATTATTACTTAGAGACTAGAAGAAAAAACAACATCCTAGTATAGTAGAGTAGTAGCGCTTAATGTGGCTAGAGTAGGGCAGAGTAGCGTTTAATATAACTAGAGAAGGGCAGAGTAGCGTAAGGTAGAACAGCCTTAATGTGGCCAGACTAGTAGAGTAGCATTTAATGTGGCTAGAGAAGAGTAGAGTAGTATAAGGCAGAACAGCCTTAATATAGCCAGACCGCATTAATTAATCATCTAGTGTTGTACTACTACCTAAAGTAATATCCTTAAAGAAATTAGGGTCGACTTCGCTATTAGAGTCCTTGTTTAGATCAAAAGCTATATAGATAGTACGCTTAGTAATTACAGGATCTCTACATAATAGGAAATCATCTACTAACAATTCTTTAAACTCGGTCTTCTAGTGTAGTCTATTAAAGAAGTTTAGTAGGTAAACTCTATTGTACTTACTTAAGCTGTTATCTGTCTTAAGTAATTCCGTTAGCTACTAATACATAATTAACTAAATACAGGTATCTATCTTAAGTAAGCCTTTACTAGTACGTTAGGTAGGTCTTAACTTACATTTTAGAAAAGCACGTCTAAGTAGTGTAATCTTATTAAAGTCTATAGCTAGTTTTACTATAGTAAATACAGTAGGTAACTAGTAGTACTAGAAGTCTTGTATAACAAATACTTAGAGTCTAGCAAACTCCTAATAGTACAAGACGTCGTTATCTATACTACTAAAGTAGTTCTTAGTAAATTTTTCTAGTTTTACTAAGGATTAGCTCTTCTAATTCTTATAGTCGCGTAATGTCTTCCTTATTACTAATTTAAATATTATACTTGTACTTAAGAGCGTTAGAAAGGTCGACTAAATAAGAGGGATGACTTTAGTGTTATTAAGGCTAGCTAGGAATTGCTAACGGTTCTTAAGTTTGAGTTCTGTCTACGTATCCTTCTTACCTTTAGTAAATTTAATTAAAGGCCTTTTAGCACTAACTATTCTTAAATCGGTTTTACGTAGTATAGTAGGTTGTAACATATTATTATTACTCTTGTTAGTAGTAGTCTTATTATTTTGTATGATCTCTTAAGTCTTTGATTAATTACTTGATTAGCTGTACGATTAGCTGTGCGACTAACTATACGATTAGCTGTGCGACTAACTGTACGACTAACTGTATAGCTAACTGTATAACTAACTGTTTAGCGCAGCTTTTTTAACTATAGATACTACTAGTAGAGGCGTAGACGACTGTCGCGTAGCGTTAACCTAATGTAATTTAAAGTAAGGGTTTAGATCCTTGCGCTTTTCGATAATTAGTAATAAAGGGCGCTATAAAAGCCTTTGTTAGTACTATTTTTACATTTACATAAAGGTAGTAAGAGATATAGGTACCTTTAAAGGGCCGTAAGTAGTAGGTGTGTTTTAATCTAGTATATCCTCTTCTTCTTCTGTCATCTTATCTAGAAAACTATAACCACTAGTTCGCTATAGCTTAGCTAGCTAATTAGTAGAGCTAGACAGTCGGCTCTAGCTACTAGTGTTAGTTACATTCTTCTGCCGTTTTAAGGGTAATATAGGCGGATCTACTAGTCGCTTTCTGCCCTTTCTTTACGTACCTTAAGATAGTATAGTTACTAAGCTTAAGCTACTAAACGATAAGAATACTAGATAAACAGTAGAACATAGTGTTTAAGGTCGTGTTAAAGAATACATAATTAATGACTAACTTAGGTAGAGCTATTAAGGCTATATATAATATAAGGTTATACTTACTAAACTATCTAAACGTCTTGTCTTATAGGCTAGGTAAGGTATAAGTAGCGTCTACTACCTTACTAGTAACTAATTAACATTAGGACTAGTATATTAGATAAAAGAAGTTTAGTGTAGCCTACTTACTATAGGTTCTAAGTCCTTTACTACCGGCTGTTTAAGCTAGCTACAGTCGTTTCTTAATAAATAGGTTAGGTTAGTTAGGTAAGAAGGTATCTTAATACTTAACTTAAAGTTAAGGTAAGGTAGGTAAGAGAGGGAAGGCAGTTAGTTAGTAGCGCTAGCCTTACCTAGGTATAAGAGCCTTATCTTACTTTATACCTCTTAGCCTTATCGGCCTTGTTTATATTACCTTTATTTATAGTTATGTTACTAGGTAAAGTGTGTGATTAATCTAGAAAGGGTTTACTAGCTTCTATTTATGTAGTACTAGTATCTACTAACTTAAGGTAATTTAAAGAGCTATCCGATCTAACTACGCGAAGCTAAATCTATAAAGCTACCTTACCTAAGGCATCTGATCTGACTACGCGAATCTGCGAGTCTGCGTCTGCGAGTCTGCGTCTGCGAGTCTGCGTCTGCGAGTCTGCGTCTGCGAGTCTGCGTCTGCGAGTCTGCGTCTGCGAGTCTGCGTCTGCGAGTCTGCGTCTACGAGTCTGCGAGTCTGTGAGTCTGCTAGTCTGCGTCTACGGATCTACGGACCCTATATTAGTTACCTCGCCTAGGGCATCTGATCTGAATCTGCGAGTCTACGAGTCTGCGTCTACGGATCTGCGGACCCTACATTAGTTACCTCGCCTAGGGCATCTGATCTAAATCTACGAGTCTACGAGTCTACATCTACAGATCTACGGACCCTACATTAGCTACTTAAGGCATCTAATCTAACTACGTAATCTGTATAAGCGATATAATTAGTCTAGAAAAGGGTTTACTAGCATCTATTTGTGTAGTACTAGTACCTACTAACTTGATTTAAACAGTCATTTATTACTATAGATACCTGCCCTTAACGATCTTTAGCTACTAGCCTGTATAATAGCGGTAGTAATAATACTAATAACCTATTTAGGCTAGTACTATTAAATACATACTATAATTAAAAGCGACTTATAAAGGCATTAGGTCTAGGCATAATTAAAAACCTTAAGGAATAGTTTCTGTCTCTAGAATTCGCCCTAGACTTTAAGGACCTTTATAATAATGTTATTAGACTATACTAGTAAGATTATCTACGTTAAGGCCCTTAATTATCTACTGTCTATATTACCCTTACTAGCTCTAAAACAACTAGAGATCGTAAATACTCTAGTAAGAATGTTAATACAACTAGGTTTACTAAAGTTAATTAGTATGTATTATACTTGTAGCGTCTACTTAATACTAATACTTGTAACTAAAACAGTATCTTTAAGGATATACAGATGTTATTTGTAGATATAGAACACTGTTTATAGTAAGTAATGCTCTAAGCTACCTAAGACTACTATAACTAGATAAAGCGCTATTCTAAGAGACTATCTAAATCAGACCTAGATACAGATACTTCCTTATTTTACGACAACTAAAGACTAAGTAGCGTGTCTAAGAAGCGTGCTACAAATACAGCTAGGTTAATATTAGAAAAGCCCTTATTAGGCATATTAAGTATATAAAAGACGGATCTTAGTACGCCTTCTACTTCTACAAGTCTATTATTACAAGACGTGTCCGAAGATACACTAGGCCTAGTAGTTAAAGCGTTAGTAGCATTAGTAGTATTAGATCCTAGCTCTCTACTACCTGCTATAGTATCTAAGTTAGATGTTATAGTTAACAAGATAACATAGCTACAAATAACGCGTAACAACAAAGACTTATTTAATCTAAACACAGCTTATAGTCGGTATACATTAATCTACGCTACTATTAAGCTCTTTATATATAAGCCACTACTTAAGAGAATAGTTAATAGTCCTTAAATTACTCTTAACTAGGATACTAGTAAATTAATTAATGTGTATAAAGTCTAGGGTCTTAAGGTAGACGCTATACTTAATAAAGACAAGTACACTTTAGAATTACTAGAGAGTACAAAGGAGTCTGCTTACTAGAACGTTCTAGTAGAGAACTTAACAGATAATCAAGCCTACTAGTCGCTTGATTATCTAGCTATAGTATTAGCGCTTACTCTTTACCTAGAACACCCTTACTTACCTTTAATAAAGCCTAGATTTAGCCTTCGGTTATAGTAAGTAACTAGTGTCTAGTAGATGATTTAAATATTTGAATCTAAGAAGTCTTATATAGTTATCCTTACTAATAAGACAGGGTTAGGAAAAACTATTACTATTTGTGCTTTCTAGCTATAGGTAAGTCAAGTCCTAAAGAAGCCTTTACCTGTTCTTACCTAAAGAAGCCTTTACTAGTTCTTACTTACTAACATGTTACTACATTAGTTTATCCTTTAACGTATCTAAGAAGTTAAGATATATAAGCGCTTATATACTATTTAAGTTAATACTATCGTAAAAACAAATGCTTAACACTAGTAGATAGTCGAGTTAGAGCTACGTAGCGAGCTAGTGCTATAACAGCTACTTAAGCAAGATATCCCTCCTAAGCCCGTTATACTAGTAATCGTAAAACCTAAGCTGTACATTATTATACCTAATCTAATCAAGTAATAGGCTAAGTATATTACTACCTTCTTACCTTATATACGTGTTATAATATACTATAGAGATCAACAATCTAAGAAGGTAAACAGATAGCTATAAGTTAATAGCTTACTTAGTAAAAAGTATATAGTATTCTCTAACAAAAATACTAATTAGATCGTAGTCTTAACATCTCTTCTAACAATTAATGCCTAACATAGTCCTTCTACTTAAGTACGATAACGAATTAGTAAAAAGGGCTTCTCTAGGGCAAAGGCTATTAATTAGTAATATAACTTAGATAATATATAGCCAGGCAATCTTTTAGGTCTATTTAACTTCTTAGTTATTAATAAGGCTTATTATATTAAGAACTCTAATACATCTAGCTATTATACTATTAGATAGTTAAGTACTATCTTTATTATCCTTACTATAGCTTTAGTTATTCTAAATCGTATTAATGACTTTAGAGGTTATATCTGCCTTATTAAAGTCGATTTAAATTAATAGGATCTAGTAAACCTATAGCGACTTAGTATTAGTAGAGATACTAATGTCTTTAAGCTACTAGATAACTATAATACTGTTCCTCTCTACATGACTACATATACTATTAAAAGATAGATTACTAGTTAAGATGTCCTAGAGACTAATGCTAGTATACGCTTACGCTAAATATATAATGTCTATATAATTAGGCGTATATATACTAGTCTAGATCCTTAGTTCCCTTCTTGTCGAATTAGTTAAGCCTTGCCTAGCCTAATATCTAGGCGACTAATCTACTTATTTATAGACTCTAAGAAGGTATACTATAATATAGTATCTACTATACCCTTAAGTAAGCTCTACCGGCCTTAACTAGATAGGACTATTATGTAGAATCGTAGGCATTCTAGGTAGTTAGTACTAAACTCGACGTAGCTAGGATTTGCCTATCTAAGACTACATTTGCTTATAGGTATAGTCTTAAAATAAAAAGGAAAGAATCACTTACTTTTTAAGTAGCTTAGTAAATTCTAATCTCTTACTATTAGACAAGATATTAGATAGGCTCTACTAGACATAAGTGATGTCAAGGCCTAGCTTACAATTATATGTTATAGTATACCTAAGATCCGCGGGTTATTACGTATTATATCTAAGTTAGTAATTCTTAAGTAGTAGAAAATCATTATATAGTGTACTTTACTAGCTAACTAATTACTAATCTACGCTGTCTTATAAGTACTGTCTATATTATATAAGACATATTCCTCTAATCTCTCTATAAAGGAGCGTAATACAGCTGTAAAAGGCTTTACTAAGTTACCTAACACGTCTATAGTATTTATAGGCTTATACTATATAGGTTTAACTAGCCTTAATCTCTAGTATTAATACTATTATCTTATAGAATTTAATACGCTACCTAGCTGTAGTCTCTAGCTCTAGGCACGTAGTAGGGCCTAACAGATTAACTAACTGTTCTATGTCAAAAATATTAAAATATTAAACACTATAAGCTTTAACAACTGTATTATCTCTTCTACTATAATAAAGGCTATACTAGGCACTATAGCTAAGACGACTATTAACCTGTCTAATGTTAATCTATTAATAAGGGAATTAGAAGACAGTAATAAAGTCACACTACGTGTTAGGGAATAGTTTGTTATCGACAGTCTGCTTATTTAAGCCCTTAACCTACGTACAGCTAGGCATATACCTCTTACACCTCTTAAGCTTGTTAAGGCGATCTTGAATATATCTAGAGGTACTATAATTAAAATGCCTGAATAGAGAGCCGAGGATCTTGACGATAAATACATCTCTAAGTAGGTGTTAGATCAAGCAAAGGATGGCAGGGATGGCGGGGATGGCGGGGATGGCGATAGCAGGGATGGCAGGGATAGCAAGGGCGGGGATGGCAGGGATATTAAGGCGTAGTATAGCTAAACAATTATCTGCTATAGTATTAGATTATTATAGTATCGGCAGTAAGGTATGCGACGGCGAGGTAAGGCGACAGCGAGGTGAGGCGACAGCGAGGTAAGGCGACAGCGAGGTAAGGCGACAGCGAGGTAAGGCGACAGCGAGGTGAGGTAATAGCGAGGTAAGGCGACAGTAAGGTAAGGCGACAGCGAGGTAAGGCGACAGCGAGGTAAGGCGACAGCGAGGTGAGGCGACAGCGAGGTAAGGCGACAGTAAGGTAAGGCGACAGTAAGGTTAAAACCTAACTAACCCTTATATAAATCTAAAACTATAGCCAAGTCTAGCTAAAACCTAGCTAAGCTTATAACTAAAACTAGTAACTAAAACTAGTTTGGTTTTAAGCCTAGCTTAAACTATTAAAACTATCTTAAGCTAGTTTTAAGCTAGTTTTAAGCTAGGCTTAAGATACTATAGAAGGCCTGTAAGGTAGCTATACTACTTAAGGTAAGTAAAAAAGACAAGACCTTACTCTACTTTTAGAGGCTTATTATACTACTTTCTTACGTCTTAAAAAGGCTAGAGTAGGTTATTGTCTATAATATTACTTAGACAGCTCTTACTAATAGTATTCTTAGCCTATAGTATAGTAGCGTACTACTAAAGAGGTTAGTAATAGACCTAGTAGTGTCCTTTACTTATAATATAAAGGTAGCTATAGTATTATTATTATTATTGTTCTTACTACCTATACCTAGTATATACAGAACCTCTATACTATATAAATCACGTAATAAAACCGTACTAAAGCTAGGTAAAAACCTACATACTACCTCTTGTAACTACTTTATTACGGCGCCGCTAGGGCGCTAAGACCTTATTACTACCTTACTAGAACTTAACCTTTTAGCCTAGTAATACTAAACATACTAATAAGATACTAGTAAGACACTAAAAGGACGCCGGCTGTTAACTAGGATTACTTCCTCTTTTTCTTAGCTAAGTAGCGCTCGGCTAGCCTAAACTATAAGAACTAGCTAGTAGATAGTAGCTAGTAGATTAGTACGCGCGCGCTCTTTTCTCTCTTTATTACTACTATAAAGTTATAGAACGTCTATAGCGCCCTTAAGTAAAGTACTTACTATAAGGCCTGTCGCTATTAGTTAAGCTACTAGTAGTTAAGGACTAGGTAAGCTACTGTCTCTAGGGCCTTACTATAAGGGTACTAAGGGGTTACTACCTCTAGTACTTTACGTTTAAAAAGAAAGGCCTAGAGCCTAACCTTACTAGTATAAATCTACGTTAAAAGTAAGCTCTTATACTTATAAAAGAGTAAGTACTTCTTAAGAGTATCTACTAAAAGAGCGGGTAGCGCGGCTAGGGTAGTACCTTAGTAGTACGCTAGTAAACTATTATATTAGGTCTATTATGTTCTCTAGTTCTCTTATAAGGTCTTTTCTAGTAAAGAGTCCTTATACTAGTCCTTTACTTATACGGCTTAGCCTACCTTATACTTAAGTAATATATAAGGTAACGTTATAGTAGTATTATAGTAGCGTCTCTAGCGTTACTAAAGGCAGGTCGCTACCTTATTATAGATAGACTATATAAGTTCGCCCTTACTTATACATTTAAGACGTTATTTAAAGTCTACTACTTACTTATTAAGATAGAGGTTAAGTAAAGGCATAGCTATTTTAGACTTAAGAAACTAAACAAGAGTCGCTTAGTACGCCCTTATAACAATATAAAAGTACTATAACTACTTTATAGTAAGGTCCTTTATAATCTCCTTAGCTTGTTACTTAGAGGGACAGTACTAGACCCTTATACTATATACTATAGTACTCTAGATTACCTTTATATAGATCTCTTGCACGCGTAGTAAGCTATATCCTTACGTAGATATAGTAAGCCTTATAAGCGTAAACTACTAAGTAACGAACTTTTGTTTAATAGCGTTAAGGTAGCCCTTTTACCTAAGCTTTTAGTCTATCTAAACTCCTAGAAAGTAGGCCTCTTAGACTAAGAGTATAACCTAGCTATTAAGGTAGACAAGCGTTATTAGTATAGTATAGGCGTAGGTAAGGTAAAGAAGCTTACTCTTTTTAAAGGTAAACTCTATTTCTCTTGTTTATACTTACTAGCTATAAGTCTACTACGCTCTTTTAAGGTACTAGCGTGTCTCTATTATGTCTTTACTAAATACTAAAAGGTTAAGGTTATTAATAAACCTTACTATAATAAGGCTTATATATCTTTATAGTAGCGTATATAAGCTAGTAGTATAGAGGAGAAAGAGGATAAGAGAGAAGAGTAAGCCTTATAGTACCCTTGTAGTAACCTTTTAGAGTAGCGCCGCCTCCTTGTTAAAGAAGAGGCTAGCTGTCTAATTAGTAAGGAAGCTATATACTTACTATATAGCCTATATAAAGAACCTTAGGTATTAGAGAGTATAAAGAAGACGTGTATAGTTTACTATATTAAAGGCGCCTTTAATGTCTAGTTAGAAGAGGAACGCTATAGCCTTATAGCTCTACGCTATATATATAGTGTCGACTACTATTTTAACTATAAGGTCTATTAAGTATTATAGCCGGTTTCTTATCTACGTTTTTAAAAAGAGCCCTTATAACTTTATAGCGTTAGTAAAGTACCGGCTAATTACTAACTTAATTACTTTGCCTATTACGCTTAAGAGTAATATTAGCCTATAGGCCTTAGTAGTTTATTACTGTTTAAGGGTCTTTCTAGGCTTATATAGTACTACTACCTTTACTACTTTAAACTACGCTAGGACGTACCTTAGCTAGAGGCTTATAGTTACTACTACTATAAAGAGCTTAGCTAAGAGGCGCCTATATGTCTTAAGAAAGCTAGTAAGTAGTAGGTTAGGTCTTAACGCCTTTTAGGTACTTGTCTTTTAGAGAACGTTAGTAATGTCTGCCTTTATTATAGTGTTATTAATAGTAAACCGCTAGTACTACTTGTCCTAAAGGTCTAGAACAACGTTACTAAGATTAGCTACTAATTCTAAAAAGAACTACTAGTCTAATACTATTACTTTGTTATAGTAGCTTATAGCTAGTGCCTTTTTGTTAGTACCCTAAAGAGAAGAGAGTAAGGCCGGTTCTAAAGACACGTAGCTATAAAGCCTAGCCTACCTTTTAAGACTCTAGAGTTTTTATTAGTCTTTTAAGGTAGTAGTAAGAGTACTATACTAGCTCTTAGTCTTTATATCTTAGATCGTCTAGAGTTAGTAAGTACTAGCCTACTAGAGGTCGCGCTAGTAAAGTTTAGTTAGAGTAGTAGTATATTAACGTCGCGTTACCTACGTTTTTTAGACAGCCTTAAGGACCTTACTACTCTACTAGGGTTTAGCTTACCTTTAGCTAACCTTCTTTCTTAAGGTAGATAAGTCTATAATACGTATAAGCTAAGAGGTAAGTAAGTTAACTACCTTATCGACCTTATAAGGTATATCTAGCGGCTTAGAGAAGAGGTAAAGCCTCCTAGCCTTAATTACTACTAGCTCTTAGTCTATTAGGGTCTAGCTCTACTCTAGTACTTTTATAGCTCTCTTATAGTAATCCCTTACTTAAGTAATAACCTTAATTAGCTAGACGTAGTAGTTAGATCCCTTATACCTTAGGTTACTTTAGTAAGTATACTAGAGCGTTACTATAGCCTACGCGTAATTAATCGTTAAGTCTTGTTTACTATATCTCTTTTAGGTTAGCTCTTTCTAAGGTATATGTAGTAAGAGCTACTACTTATAGGCTAGACAAAAAAGGGTCTCTAATTTAAGGGTAGTCTTACTAGCTTTATCTTAGAGTAAGTAGTAAAGGTTTATATTACTTATAATAATCTACGGCCTCTTTAGGTCCTTCTTAGTAAGCTACTAGAGAAGGCTAGTCTAGCCTAAGGAGTTAGAAATTAGTAAGTATATTAACTAGACAGTAATACCTTATAAAGTAATGTAGTACTAGTCGATACTAGTTACTACTACTTAGGTAAGAGGTAAGTACTACTTGTAAACGTAGATAACTATACGGCCTTTACTCTTATAGACTTACTAGTACTTTACTTATACTAAGTAGTAGACTGTCTTTGTCTGTTTGTTATACTATAGCTCCTAGATTACTATAATAAAAGAAATAAACTTTATAACAGTCGCCTATACCCTTAACTGCCTTAAAAACTTAAAAACAAACGATAGAATTAAAATTAGTACCCTTAGATACCCTCTAAAGTACTAGTAGACTATAGGCAAGCCTATAGTAACAGATAGTAAGTATGCTAGACTTAAATAGAGCTAGTACTACCTACTTGTAAGAAGGAGCTAATACTCTTATTCCTTAACAAAAAGCTATAGTAAAGAGCTAGTAAGTAGTAAGAATAGTATAGATAATAAAACAAAGTTAATCTTACGATAAATTAAGGCTTACGTAATACTAGGTAAGGAAGAAGAGGCGTTACGCCTCTTTTACGACCTTATTACGACAATAATAGTAGTAGTAAAGCTAAAGGTAGTAAACATAAAGACCCTCTTATATACTCTTAAGACCCTTTCTAACGACGACCTAGTAACGATTAAGTAATTAAGAACGATGTTAAAGGAGGCCTTCTAGAGGCTAATAGTAACAGTAGTCCCTTAGGCTACGTACGCGTTAGTAGTAGGCTAGTGCCTAATAAGAGTATAAGTAATACTAGAGAGATAGATTAGAGAGCTAAGGATTAGAGTAGATAGATAGATAAAGGACCTAGTACGTTATAGTACTATTAAAGTAGTAATAGTAGCTAATATAGTAATTAGAGACACTAAGGTAGTAGCGACCTGCCGGCTTTCTAGTAGTGATACTATCTTTACCTTTAAAGAGGCTATACTAAAGACTACGATCTAAGATTAAGGCTAGGTATAAAAGGCGTTTAGGCCTATAGCCTAGCTCTATAAGAGTAAGTTTATAGTAATCGTAAAAGGCCTACTAGTAGACTAGGTTATATAAGTAGAATTAAGAGTACTACTAGTAGAGATCTAAGCCTATACGCTATATGTTATAAAGGTTAAAGTTAAGCTTGTTAAGGCCTTTATAGTAAAGTTTATAACAATAGTACTATACTTTTAGAGCGCTAACGTAGTAAAGCGCCTATATAAACAAAGGCTAATCTAGTAAGCCTAGATCTTTAACTATAAGCTATATTTAGCCGACCTACAAATCTAAAAATACTTCTAGTACTACTAGTTTAGTTATATTAGGCGGTTTTATAAGAACTAGGCCTAGTATAGCTACTATATAAGAGTAGTGTACTCTTAAGGTAAAGAGAAGTGTCCCTAACTTAATAGTAGAAAGAGATACATTAACTATAGTAGACTATACGTAGTATAAGACTATTAGTATCTTAAGGCCCTTAAGGTAAAAGAGTAGGTATATGCTATATATTAGTAAAGACCTAGACAGTTTAAGGTATTAAAGAGTAGCTTTACTAGCTAAGTACCTAGCGTTATACTAGCGTCCTTATAAGATAGTAACAATAGCTACTAGGTCGTAGTACCTAAGAGACTATAGACAAGTAATAATAAGAAGCCTATAGTAAAGACTCTAGTAAGGTATAAGCGCCCTCTTATTAAGGCGCTAGATATAGTAACAGTCTAGAGCTACGATATTATAGAGATATTAAGCTAGGGAACTAACTAAGGGTCTAGTAACCCTTTTATAACACAAGACTTATAGATCTTAGACTCTTAGTAATAAAATTAATAATAGTATACTAGAACACTATAAGAAGGAATAGCCTTACCTTAATAGTACTTTACAATAGCTATAAAGCTAACGTTATAATAATCTAGGAGCTATAGTATAATAAACAGACAAAGATAGTCTACTACCTAGTATAAGTAAAGTACTAGCGGGTTTATAAGGGTAAAGGCCGTATAGTTATCTATGTTTATAAGTAGTACCTACCTCTTACTTAGGTAGTAGCGACTAGTGTCGACTAGTGTTACGTTACTTTATAAGGTATTACTGTCTAGTTAATATACTTACTAATTCCTAACTTCCTAGGCTAGACTAGCCCTCTCTAACAGCTTACTAGAGAGGACCTAAAGAGGCTATAGATTATTATAAGCGACATAAACCTTTACTACTTACTCTAGGATAGAGCTAGTAAGACTATCCCTAAATTAGAGACCCTTCTTTGTCTAGCCTATAGGTAGTAGCTCTTATTACATATACCTTAAGAAGAGCTAACCTAAAAGAGACATAGTAAATAAGACTTAACGATTGATTACGCGTAGGCTATAACGATACTCTAGTATACTTACTAAGGTAACCTAAGGTATAAGGGATCTAACTACTACGCCTAGCTAATTAAGGTTATTACCTAAGTAAGAGATTACTATAAGAGAGCTATAAAGGCACTAGAGTAAAGCTAGACCCTAATAGACTAAGAGCTAGTAGTAATTAAGGCTAAGAGGCTTTACCTTTCCTTTAAGCTACTAGATATACCTTATAAGGTCGACAAGATAGTTAACTTACTTACCTCTTAGCTTGTACGTATTATAGACTTATCTACCCTAAGAAAGAAGGTTAGCTAAGGGCGTACTAAACCTTAGTAAAGTAGTAAGGTCCTTAAGGCCGTCTAGAAAACGTAGGTAGCGCGCTATTAATATACTACTACTCTAACTAAACTTTACTAGTACGACCTCTAGTAGGCTAGTACCTACTAACTCTAGACGATCTAAGATATAAAGACTAAGAGCTAGTATAGTACTTTTATTACTACCTTAAAAGACTAATAAAAACTCTAGAGTCTTAAAAGGTAGGCTAGGCTCTATAGCTACGTGCCCTTAAAACTAGCCTCGCTCTCTCTTCTTTAGGGTACTAATAAGAAGGTACTAACTATAAGCTACTATAATAAAGTAATAGTATTAGGCTAGTAGTTCTTTCTAGAATTAGTAGCTAATCTTAGTAACGTTATTCTAGACCTCTAGAACAAGTAGTACTAGTAGTTTACTATTAACGACACTATAATAAAGGTAGACATTACTAACGTTCTCTAAAAGACAAGTACCTAGAAAGCGCTAAGACCTAACCTACTACCTACTAGCTTCTTTAAGGTATATAGGCGCCCTTTAGCTAAGCTTCTTATAGTAGTAGTAACTATAAGCCTCTAGCTAGGGCACGTCTTAGCGTAGTTTAAAGTAGTAAAGGTAGTAGTACTATATAAGCCTAGAAAGACCCTTAAATAGTAACAAACCGCTAAGGCCTATAGGCTAATATTACTCTTAAGCGCGATAAGTAAAGTAATTAAGTTAGTAATTAGCTAGTGCTTTACTAACGCTATAAAGTCGTAAGGGCTCCTTTTAGAGATACAGATAAGAAACTAGCTATAACGCTTAATAGACCTTATAGTTAAAATAGTAGTTAACACTATATATATAGCGTAAAGCTATAAGGCTATAGTGTCTCTTCTCTAACTAGACATTAAAGGCGCCTTTAATATAGTAAACTATATACGCCTTCTCTATACTCTCTAATACCTAAGGTTCTTTATATAGGCTATATAGTAAGTATATAGCTTTCTCGCTAATTAGACGGCTAGCCTCTTCTTTAATAAGAAGGCGGCACTACCTTAAGAGGTTACTATAAGGGTGTTATAAGGCTCGCCCTTCTCTTTTATCCTCTTTCTTCTCTATACTACTAGCTTGTACATACTACTATAGAGACACATAGGCCTTATTATAGTAAGGTTTACTAACGACCTTAACCTTTTAGTATTTAGTAGAGACACGACTAAGACACGCTAGTACCTTAAAGGGGCGTAGTAGACTTATAGCTAGTAGGTATAAATAAAGAGAATAGAGTTTGCCTTTAAAAAGAGTAAGCTCCTTTACCTTACTTACGCCTATACTATACTAACGACGCCTGTCTACCTTAATAGCCGGGTTATACCCTTAGTCTAGGAGGCTTACTTTCTAGGAGTTTAGATAGATTAGAAGCTTAGGTAAAAGGGCTACCTTAACGCTATTAAACAAAAGTTTACTACCTAGTAGTTTGTACTTATAAGGCTTACTATATCTATATAAGGATATAGCCTACTATACGTAAGAGAGATCTATATAAAGGTAATCTAGAGCGCTATAGTATATAGTATAAAGGTCTAGTACTACCCCTTTAGGTAACAAGCTAAGGAGATCGTAAAAGACCTTACTATAAAGTAGTTATAGTACCTTTACGTTATTATAAAGGCGTACTAAGCGACTCTTGTTTAGTTTCTTAAGTCTAAAATAGCTACGCCTCTACTTAACCTTTACCTTAATAAGTAAGTAGTAGACTTTAAATAACGTCTTAAATGTATAGGTAAGGGCAAACTTATATAGTCTATCTATAATAAGGTAGCGACCTACTTTTAATAACGCTAGAGACGCTACTATAACGCTATTATAGCGCTACCTTATACGTTACTTAAGTATAAGGTAGGCCGAGCTATATAAGTAAAGGACTAGTATAAGGACTCTCTACTAGAAGAGACCTTATAAGAGAGGTAAAAGACATAATAGACTTAATACAACAGTTTACTAGTATACTACTAAGGTACTGTCCTAGCCGCGCTACCTGTCCTTTTAGTAGATGCCCTTAAGAAGTACTTACTCTTTTATAAGTATAAGAGCTTACTTTTAACGTAGATCTATACTAGTAAGGTTAGGCTCTAAGCCTTTCTTTTTAAACGTAAAGTACTAAAAGTAGCGACCTTCTAGTACCCTTATAGTAAGGCCCTAAAGACAGTAGCTTACCTAGTCCTTAACTACTAGTAGCTTAACTAATAGTAACAGGCCTTATAGTAAGTACTTTACCTAAGGGCGCTATAGACGTTCCGTAACTTTATAGTAGTAACAAAGAGAGGAAAGAGCGCGTGTATACTAATCCGCTAGCTACTATCTACTAGCTAGTTCTTATAGTTTAGGCTAGCTAAGCGCTACCTAGCTAAAGAAGAGAGAGAGTAATCTTAGTTAACGGCCGGCGTCCTTTTAGTACCTTACTAGCGTCTTATTAGTATGTTTAGTATTACTAGGCTAGAAGGTTAAGTTTTAGTAAGGTAGTAATAAGGTCTTAGCGCCTTAGTAGTACTATAATAGAGTATTTATAAGAAGTAGTATGTAGGTTTTTACCTGGCTTTAGTACGGTTTTACTACGTAATTTATATAGTATAAAGGTTCTGTATATATTAGGTATAAGTAGTAAGAACAATAATAATAATAATAGATTACTATAACGTTAGCTTTATAGCTATTATAAAGTACTATTAAGGTAAGGCTGTTCTTCCTTATAGTATTCTAGTATACTATTATTAATTTTATTACTAAGAGTCTAGGATCTATAAGTCTTACGTTATAAAAGAGTTACTAGACCCTTAGTTAGTTCTCTAGCTTAACATTTCTATAATGTTATAGCTCTAAACTATTACTATATCTAGCGCCCTAATAAGGAGGCGCCTATACCTTACTAGAGTCCTTACTATAGGCTTTTTATTATTACTTGTCTATAGTCTCTTAGGTACTATAACCTAGTAACTGTCGTTACTATCTTATAAGGACACTAGTATAACACTAAGTACTCGGTTAGTAAAGCTACTCTTTAATACCTTAAACTATCTAGGTCTTTACTAATATATAGTATATACTTGCTCTTTTACCTTAAGGGCCTTAAGACACTAATAGTCTTATACTATATATAGTCTACTATAGTTAATATATCTTTTCTTACTATTAAGTTAAGGGTACTCCTCTTTACCTTAAGGGTACGCTACTCTTATGTAGTAGCTATACTAGGCTTAGTTCTTATAGAACTACCTAATATAGCTAAACTAGTAGTACTAGAAGTATCTTTAGATTTATAGGTTAGCTAAATATAGCTTATAGTTAAAGATCTAGGCTTACTAGATTAGCCTTTGTTTATATAGGCACGTCGCTATAATAGTACTCTAGAGGTATAGTACTATTGTTATAAACTTTACTATAAAGGCCTTAATAGGCTTGACTTTAACCTTTATAACATGTAGCGCGTAGGCTTAGATCTCTACTAGTAACGCTCTTAATTCTACTTATATAACCTAGTCTACTAGTAGGCCTTTTACGATTACTATAAACTTACTCTTATAGAGCTAGGCTATAGGCCTAAATACTCTTTATACCTAGCCTTAATCCTAGATTATAGTCTTTAGTATAGCCTTCTTAAAGATAAGAATAGTATTATTACTAAAAAGCCAGTAGGTCGTTACTACCTTAGCGCCTCTAATTACTATATTAGCCGCTATTACTACTTTAATAGCGCTATAACGTACTAGGTCTTTTATCTGTCTATCTATTCTAATCCTTAGCTCTTTAATCTGTCTCTTTAGTATTACTTATACTCTTATTAGGCGCTAGCCTACTACTAACGCGTATATAGCCTAGAAGGCTACTACTACTATTAGCCTTTAGAAGGCCTCTTTTAATATCGTTCTTAATTACTTAATCGTTACTAGGTTGTTATTAGAGAGGGTCTTAAGGGTATATAAGAGGGTCTTTATATTTGCTACCTTTAGCTCTACTACTACTATTATCGTTATAATAAGGTTGTAAAAGAGGCGTAACGCCTTATCTTTCTTACCTAGTATTACGTAGGCCTTAATTCGTTATAAGATTAACTTTGTTTTATTGTCTATACTACTCTTACTACTTACTAGCTTCTTACTATAGCTTTTTATTAAGGAATAAGAGTATTAGCTCTTTCTTATAAGTAGGTAGTACTAGCTTTGTTTAAGTCTAGTACACCTACTATCTATTACTATAGAGGAACGGTCGTCCACGCCCTCTACTACCTTAAAAACTCGAAAATAAACGATAGAATCAAAATTAGTACCTTTAGATACCCTCTAGAGTACTAGCAGACTATAGGTAAGCCTATAGTAACGGATAGTAAGTATGCTAGACTTAAATAGAGCTAACACTACCTACTCGTAAGTAGGAGCTAGTACTCTTATACCCTAACTAAGAGCTGTAGTAAGAAGCTAGAGAGTAGTAAGGGTAATAAGGACGATAAGACAGAGAAAATCATATAAAGGATTAAAGCCTACGTAATACTAGATAAGGAGAAAGAGGCGTTACATCTCTTATACGACCTTATTACTATAATAACAACAGTAGTAAAGACAAGAGCTATAAACACGACGACCCTCTTACGTACTTCTAGGTCCTTCTTTAACAATAACCTAGTAACAATTAGATAACTAAGAACGATGTTAGAAGAGGCCTTCTAGAGGCTAGTAACGACGGCAGCCCTTTAGGCTACCTACACGTTAGTAGCGAGCTAGCGCCTAACAAGAGTCTAGGTTATACTAGAAAGGCGGATTAAGGAGCTAAGGATTAGGGCAGACAGACAGACAAAAGACCTAGTATGTTGTAGCGCTATTAAAGTAGTAACAGCGGCTAATATAGTAATAAGGGGCGCTAAGGTAGTAGCGACCTGCCGGCTACTTAGTAGCGACACTATCCTTACGTTTAAGAAGGCTATACTAAAGAACGTAATCTAAGATTAGGGCTAGGTATAGAAGGCGTTTAGGCCTATAGCCTAGCTTTATAAGAGTAAGTTCGCTATAATCGTAAAGGGCCTACTAGTAAAACAGATTATATAAGTAGAGCTAAGAGCGTTACTAGTAGAGATCTAAGCCTACGTACTATATATTATAAAGGTTAAAGTTAAACCTGTTAAGGCCCTTATAGTAAAGTTTGTAATAGTAGTACTATACCTCTAGAGCGCTAACGTAGTAACGTGCCTATACAAACAAGGGTTAATCTAGTAAGCCTAGATCTTTAACTATAAGCTGTATTTAGCTGACCTACAAATCTAAAGATACTTCTAGTACTACTAGTTTAGCTACATTAGGCGGTTCTATAAGAACCAGGCCTAGTATAGCTACTACGTAAGAGTAGCGTACTCTTAGGGTAAAGAAGAGTACCCTTAACTTAATAGTAAAAAGAGATACGTTAACTATAGTAGACTATACATAGTATAAGACTATTAGTGTCCTAAGGCCTTTAAGGTAAAGGAGTAGGCATATACTATATATTAACAAAGGCCTAGACAGTTTAAGGTATCTAAGAGTAGCTTTACTAGCCGGGTACCTAGCGTTACGCTAGTGTCCTTATAAGATAGCGACAATAGCTACTAGATCGTAGTATATAAGAGACTACAGACAGGTAATAGTAAGAAGCCTATAGTAAAGACTCTAGTAAGGTAAGGGCGCCCTCTTATTAGGGCACTAGACACTATAATAGTCTAGAGCTATAACATTATAGAGATATTAAGCTAAGGGGCTAACTAAGGGTCTAGCGACCCCTTTATAACGTAAGAATCATAGATCCTAGACTCTTAGTAATAAAATTAATAATAGTATACTAGAATACTATAAGAAAGAACGGCCTTACCTTAATAGTACTTTACGATAGCCGTAAAGTCGACGTTATAGTAATTTAGAAGCTATAGTATAATACTTAGACAAAGATAGTCTACTACTTAGTATAGGTAAAGTACTAGTAGGTCTATAAGGGTAAAGGTAGAGTAGCTATCTACGTCTATAAGTAGTACCTACTTCTTACCTAAGTAGTAAAGACAGGCGTTAACTAGTATTATGTTACTCTATAAGGAGTTACTATCTAGTTAATATACTTACTAATTCCTAACTCCTTAGGCTAGGCTAGTCCTCTCTAGTAGCTCGCTAGAGAGGACCTAGAGAGGCTATAGATCGTTATAAGTAACATAAACCTTTATTACCTACTCTAAGACAGAGCCGGCAGGACTACCCTTAAATTAGAGACCCTTTTCTATCTAGCCTGTAGGTAGTAGCTCTTACTACGTACACTCTAGAAAGAGCTAACATAGTAGTAACATAACAAACAAGACTTAACGATTAACTACGCGTAGGTTATAACGACGCTCTAGTATACTTATTAAGGTAACCTAAGGTATAAGGGATCTAACTACTATACCTAGCTAATTAAGGTTATTACTTAAGTAAGGGATTACTAGAAGAGAGCTGTAGAGGCACTAGGATAGAGCTAGACCCTAATAGACAGAGAACTAGTAACGATTAAGGCTAGGAGGCTCTACCTCTTCTTAGAGCCGCTAGACATACCTTATAAGGTTAATAAGGTAGTTAACTCGCTTACCTCTTAGCTTATACGTATTACAGATATATCTACCTTAAGAAAGAAGGTTAACTAAGGGCGTACTAAGCCCTAGTAGAATAGTAAGGTCCTTAAGGCCGTCTAGTAAGTACAGGTAGCGCGCTATTAATACGCTACCGCCCTAACTAAGCTCTACTAGCGCGACCTCTAGTAGGCTAGTACCTATTAACTCTATATAATATAAGACGTAAAAACTAGGAGCTAGTATAGCGCCCTTACTACTACCTTAAAGGACTAACAAAAACTATAAAGTCTTAAGAGGTAGGCTAGGCTTTATAGCTATATGCCCTTAGAACTAGCCTTACTCCTACCTCTTTAAGGCACTAATAAGAAGGCACTAGCTATAAGCTACTATAACAAAGTAATAGTATTAGGCCGACAGTTCTTTCTAGAATTAATAGCTAATCTTAGTAACGTCGTTCTAGACCTCTAAGACAAGTAGTACTAATAGTTTACTATTAACGACACTATAATAGAGGTAGATATTACTAACGTTCTCTAAAAGACAAGTACCTAAAAGGCGCTAGGCCCTGACCTACTACCTACTAGCTTCCTTAAGGTATATAGGCGCCCTTTAGCTAAGCTCCTTATAGTAATAGTAACTATAAGCCTCTAGCTAAGGCACTTCCTTATATAGTTTAAAGTAGTAAAGGTAGTAGTACTATATAAGCCCGGAAAGACCCTTAAGTAGTAACAAACCGCTAGGGCCTATAGGCTAATATTACTCTTAAACGCGATAAGTAAAGTAATTAAGTTAGTAATTAGCTAGTACTTTACTAAAGCTATAGAGTCGTAAGGGCTCTTCCTAGAAACACAGATAAAGAACTAGCTGTAGTACTTAATAGACCTTATAGTTAAAATAGTAGTTAACGCTATATATATAGCATAAAGCTATAAGGCTATAGCGTCCCTCTTTTAACTTAACATTAAAGGCGCCTTTAATATAGTAAACTACACACGCCTTCTCTATACTCTCTAGTACCTAAGGTTCCTTATATAGGCCGTATAGTAAGTACGTAGCTTTCTTACTAATTAGACAGCTAGTCTCTTCTTTAATAAAGAGGCGGCACTACCCTAGGAAGTTACTATAAGAGTACTATAAGGTTTACTCTTTTCTCTTATCTTCTTTCTCCTTTATACTACTAGCTTATATACGCTACTATAAGGTTATATAGGCCTTATTATAGTAAGGTTTACTAACGACCTTAACCTCTTAGCTTTTAGTAGAGACACGATAGAGACACGCTAGTACCTTAAAAGGGCGTAGTAGACATATAGCTAGTAGTCGCGTATAAAGGGGATAGAGTTTACCCTAGAAAAGAGTAAGCTCTTTTACCTTACTTATACTTACACTATACTAACGACGCCTGTCTACCTTAACAGCCGGGTTATACCCTTAGTCTAAGAGGCGCGCTTTCTAAGAGTTTAGTTAGACTAGAAGCTTAGATAAAAGGGCTACCTTAACGCTATTAAACAAAAGTTCGCTACTTAGTAGTTCGCGCTTATAAGGCTTACTACGTCTGTGTAAGGATATAGCCTACTATACGTAAGAGAGATCTATATAAAGGTAATCTAGAGTACTATAGTATATAGCGTAAGGGTCTAGTACTACCCCTCTAGGTAGTAAGCTAAGGAGATCGTAAAAGACCTTACTATAAAGTAGTTATAGTGCCTTTACGTTATTATAAAGGCGTACTAGGCGACGTCTGTCTAGTTCCTTAAGTCTAAAATAGCTACGCCCTTACTTAACCTCTACCTTAATAAGTAAGTAGTAGACTTTAAACAACGTCTTAAACGTATAAGTAAAGATAAACTTATATAGTCTATCTATAATAAAGTAGTGGCCTGTCTTTAATAACGCTAGAGACACTATTATAGCGTTACTATAGCGCTACCTTATACGTTACTTAAGTATAAGGTAGGCTAAGCCGTGTAGGTAAAGGACTAGTATAAGGACTCTCTTTTAGAAGAGACCTTATAAGGGAACTAGAAGGCACGATAGTCTTAACACGACAGCTTACTAGTACACTACTAGGGCGCCGCCCTAGCCGCGCTACCTGCCCCCTTAGTAGATACCCTTAAGAAGTACTTACTCTTTTATAAGTACAAGAGCTTTCTTTTAATATAGATCTGTACTAGTAAAGTTAGACTCTAGGCTTTCTTTTTTAAGTATAGAGTACTAGAGGTAGCGACCCTTTAGTGCCCTTATAGTAAGGCCCTAGAGACAGTAGCTTACTTAGTCCTTAACTACTAGTAGCTAGATTAATAGCGACAGGCCTTATAGTAAGCGCTCTACCTAAGGGTACTATAGACGTTCCGCGACTTTATAGTAGTAATAGAGAAAGGTAAGAGCGCTTATATACTAATCTGTTAGCTACTGTCTACTAGCTGATTCTTATAGTTCTGTCTAGCTAAGTACTACCTAGTAGAAGAGTTATAAGAGAGAGAGTAGCCCTAGCTAGTAGCTAGCGCCCTACTAGCGCCTTACTAGCGTCCTATTAGTATGTTTAGTATCACTAGGCTAGAAGGTTAAGTTCTAGTAAGGTAGTAATAAGGACCTGGCGCCCTAGTAGCGCCGTAATAGTGTAAATACAAGTAGTAGTACGTAGGTTTTTACCCGGCTTTAGTACGGTTTTACTACGTGATTTATGTAGTATAGAGGTTCCGCATGTAGTAGGCATAGGTAGTAAGAACAATAATAATAATAATATCTATTACTATAGGCTTGCCTATAGTCTACTAGTACTTTAGAGGGTATCTAAGGGTACTAATTTTAATTCTATTGTTTGTTTTTAAGTTTTTAAGGTAGTTAAAGGCGTAGGCGACTGTCGTAAAGTTTTTTTTAGGCAGCTATAGTAGCTAGGCTTAAAGTTACAATAGTTATAATAAACATCTAAAGGACATTTAACACGCTACTCTCTTAGTACCTAATTTCTTATATAACGTAATAAGGCTACCTTAGCTACTCTCTTTACTTTAGCTTGTTTATAGCTTTTTAATAGAATATAAAGTCCGGGTTAAACTAGAGAAGTCTATAATACTAGAGTACAAGGTCTTATATAGTACCTTATAAAGCTTCTTACTCTTACTAGTCCTTTATATACTCTACCTTATAAAGCTCTTTATATAAGACACTAAACTACGCTTTAAGTATATAGATAATATATGTCTTTACTATACTATAAGAACACTAGATAATAATGTACAGCTTCTTACTAGAGATATAGTAGATATCTTAGCTTAAGGCGCTATAAACAAGGTTTTCTTTATACTAGAAAAGCTTAAGATAATATACTTAACTAAGAAAGAAGATAACTATATAACTTAGTACGTAGTTAATAATAAGCTTACTATTACTCTAATTATAAAGGCGCCTAAAGATAAGGTATAGCTAGTACTTAAGTACTAGCTTAGCGTCTAGTTTAATAAGAAACTTACCTTTAAGAAACACGTCTTAAAAAAGGTAGCTAAAGTATAAAAAGTGTCTTATTATATTTATAGGCTTATAAGGACTATATATAGCCCTCTAGCTAGCTTACTCTAAAGGGCGGTTATTACGTATATCTTTTTCTTAATACTATACAATATAAAAGCCTAGTATAAGAGACGTACTAAAGTACTTTACTACTAGTAAGGTAATAAGAACTAGATAGTTAGTACATAAAATAGCTAGTACGTTAATATAGTAGATAAGACGATTATACTAGCTATATAAAGGGTCTTACTAGTTTAGAGGACTACTCTTAACGTTACCCTTTACTATAATACAGGCCTTTTATTAGTAATAGCTATACTTAAGGATATAAAGCTACGCTTTATACTATAGCTATAGACAATAGATTAAGAATACCTTCTTATATAACAGATTACACTTCTAATAATTACTTAAGAAAGAAGACAGGACATATAGTAAATTCTTAAGACTAAAGTCTAACGGCTAAAGACTATACTCCTAGCTATACTATAGCTAGTACTACGCCTACCTTACTTTATAAGAGGCTACTAATCTAATCTAACTAGTAGTACTACTAAAGAGGCTATATTAATAGCGTTTAAAGAGTAGTAAGTAGTACTCTTAACAAAAGATGTTATAATCTTCTTAAATAGCTTAGAATAATATAAGTATAAAATAAGGTATGTTAAGTATAAGTACGTAATATACTAAGGCCGCTAATAGATAGCTATAGGCTATAAGTCTATTAACCTACTCTTTTACGTCTTTAACACTAAGGCTATTAGCGCCTAGAAAGGACTATAATAAGCTATCTAAATACTACTAGACGTTAGTTAGCGTTAGATCTAGATATATATTAATAGTACCTTTATTATCTAGTATATCTAGGGCAACGCCTTAGTATTGTTATAATAAGTGTTTTATAACTACTAAGACATTATGTAAACCTACGACATTAGAGTCTACTAGGCCTTAAGGTATATAGGTATTAAAGAGAATAAAGTAGTAAACAGGCTAGCTAACATTAAGGCTTATATACCTAACTAGAACGTAGGCCTAGCGTCTAAACCTATAGTAAGTAGAATCTATATAGTATACTAATAGTATAAAGAGATAGTATAAGAGTCCTAGTAGACAAAGTATAGCTCTAAGCTGTCTTAGTAGTATAAGAAATAAGACCTTAACTATTAAGTTAGGCTGTAGCTAGAGCTAGAGCTTTTATAGGCTATACTATACTAACTCCTTACTATCCGGTCTTTTTATAAGGACTTCTTATAGTATTACCTTAAATTTAATTATAAAGATACTAACATTTACTACTCTTATAGTACTTATAAAGTACTATATTATATAGTATACTACTAAAAGACAAGACGATTATTCTAATACTACTTACAGGCTGACCGCCCTTAATTTAAGAGATAGTTAACCTAGTATTAAGCTTATATTAACTTAGATTTATAAGCTTAACTTAGATTTAATCTAATTTTAAAAGGTTTTAACTTATTTTAAGCTAGATTTTAATAGTTTTAAGTAGTTTTAACTAAGTTTTAACTAAGTTTTAACTAAGTTTTAACTAAGTTTTAACTAAGTTTTAACTAAGTTTTAAATTATTTTAACTAGATCTAATTAAGTTTAACTAGATTTAACTTAGATTTAACTTAGAATTAACTAGAATTAACTTAGAATTAACTAGATTTAACTAGATTTAACTAGATTTAACTTAGTTTTTAAGTAAAGTACTTATAAAAATAGTTCTAGGTACTTATATAATAGGCTATAGTATCACGTGATTTTATGTCACGTGACTAGACTAAGAGATTTAGCTCTGTTTATATGTAAACAAACGCGTTACAAATACCCTTAACAGCCCTCTGTTCTTAACAGCCCTCTATTGCCTTTACAAATACCCTTGACAGCCCTCTGTTCTCGACAGCCCTATGTTCTTAACAGCCCTCTATGCCTTTACGAATACCCTCGACAGCCCTCTGTTCTCGACAGCCCTCTGTTACCTTTACAAATACTCTTGACAGCCCTCTGTTGCCTTTACGAATACCCTCGACAGCCCTCTGTTGCCCTCGACAGCCCTCTGTTCTTAACAGCCCTCTGTTACCTTCGTGAATACCCTTGACAGCCCTCTGTTGTTCGACAGCCCTCTGTTGCCTTTACGAATACCCTCGACAGCCCTCTGTTGCCCTTAACAGCCCTTTGTTCTTAACAGCCCTCTGTTGCCTTTACAAATACCCTTGACAGCCCTCTGTTCTCGACAGCCCTCTATTACTCTCGACAGCCCTCTGTTACCTTTGTAGATACCCTTAACAGCCCTCTACCCCTCTGTTGCCTTTACAGATCTCGACAGCCCTCTATGCCTTTACGAATACTCTCGACAGCCCTCTAGCCCTCTGTTGCCCTTACAGATCTCGATAGCCCTTTGTAGCCCTTATAGATCCCTTTTACCTTATTTACCTTTACTAAGTATATTGTTTTATAGGTCTCTTTACGACTACCTTTACGACTGTCCTTACGACTACCCTTATAACTGTCTTTATAACTGTCTTTATAACTGTCTTTATAACTGTCTTTATAACTGTCT
>NW_020194476.1:1105438-1123166 GCF_003019875.1 Amorphotheca resinae ATCC 22711 | reverse complement strand
TCGACAGCCCTCTGTTGCCCTTAACAGCCCTTTGTTCTTAACAGCCCTCTGTTGCCTTTACAAATACCCTTGACAGCCCTCTGTTCTCGACAGCCCTCTATTACTCTCGACAGCCCTCTGTTACCTTTGTAGATACCCTTAACAGCCCTCTACCCCTCTGTTGCCTTTACAGATCTCGACAGCCCTCTATGCCTTTACGAATACTCTCGACAGCCCTCTAGCCCTCTGTTGCCCTTACAGATCTCGATAGCCCTTTGTAGCCCTTATAGATCCCTTTTACCTTATTTACCTTTACTAAGTATATTGTTTTATAGGTCTCTTTACGACTACCTTTACGACTGTCCTTACGACTACCCTTATAACTGTCTTTATAACTGTCTTTATAACTGTCTTTATAACTGTCTTTATAACTGTCTTTATAACTGTCTTTATAACTGTTTTTATAGTTATCTTTATAAATAAATAGATAAATAGATAGATAATTAATTAATTAACTCTTTAAATATGTTTTAGTTCTTAAAATCTAGCTTAAGGTAGTTTAAAGTATATTAACTTAGTTTTAACCTAGTTTTAAGCTAGGTTAAAACTATGAAACTAAGTTAAATCTCTAAAACAATTTAATAATAATCCGGAGTTATTACAATAAAACTAGAGTTAAGAAGAGGTTAAAACTAAGCTAAAACTAGGTTAAAACTACTTAAAACTTCTTAATATCTTCTTAACTCTAGTTTTTACCTAGTTTTTACTTAGTTTTAACCTAGTTTTAAGATATATTTAATATTCTTTTAAGTCTAAGTTAAATTATATAAATAAGGCTGTAAGGTAGCTAGAAAGGCTATAGACGCCCTTTATAAGCTTATTAGAGAGTAAAGAATACCTTACGCGCCTAATATATATACTAAAACACTTTATAAGATACCTTAAAGTTATAAGGTTTTACTTTAGGATCTATACCTAGTAAAACAGGTAACACGCGATATAGTAGGCTATACCCTCTCTAGTTTACTTTTATTTTACTACTCTTAGAGTAGTATAGTATAGTCTTAAAGGATAGTCCTTTTAGTACAAGGCTTTAGTCTACTTTAATTTTATAGTTAATAGTACTAGTAGCAACACTCTCTACTTTCTCTCTTCTCTTCTCTTTACCTTTATACTTTATACATCTTTTCTTTATTAGCCGTAGGCCTAGACCTCTTTACCTACTTTTATAGAACGTAATAAGGTCTTAAGACTATTAAAACAGACACGCTAATATAGTAACTTAGAGAGAATCCTCTTAACTCTTTTATTAGTCTATCTTACTTATAAGAAAAGGTTATAGTTACCTAGCCTCTAGGCTATACGCGAATTAACGTATAAACTACTTTATAAGGTTGTACTCTATATATAAATAATCCTATAGCTTAGCACGTCCTTATACCTTTTAGAAGGTCTTAGGCAGCCAGCTTTACTAGTACTTATAGACAAAAATTAATATTAATATTATTATTATTATTATTATTATTATTAAATATACTATATATCTATCTTTAACTCTTTTACTTTATAAACATATACCTAACATTCTTATCTCTCTTCTTACTAATAAGTTACAGACTATTAGAGTAAAGGACGATAACGTAGACATAACGTAGTAACTAAGAAGAGACATAAGCTTTTTTATAAGTAACCCTTTAAAACACCTCTTTATAGACTAGTAGTAGTAAGGGTAGTATAAACGTCTAGATGTCGTCTAAGATCCTCTTAATAAGTAAGAATAAGCTAAATAAGTAAATCGTCTAAGTAAAGGCTAAGTAGTGTCTTAAACATAAGAAGGACTTTCTTATAGTAATTAAGTAAAGAGAAACCCTCTTAATAAACCTATTTAAATTTAATAATATTATAAAAGCTAAGTAGCCTCTTTAGTAAACTTATATTAAGGAAAAAAAGAGTAGCTAAAACGTACTAACATTCTAACTAAGAAATAAGAACTACTTGACTATTACTATCTTTATATTTAACTAGTAAATAAAGTTTAACACTTATTTAGAGGATTACCTAGACAATATTAAGCGAGTTAGTACTATAGTAGTAGCGTTAAGAGAACATATTAAAGACTAGTAGAGATCCTTTATTATTATAAAAAAAGAGGGATTAGTCCTTAACGTAAGTTAGAAAGAAATAAAGGTGTTTCTTCTTTATAGTATTATAGATAAGAGTACTTGTTTCTTTAAAGTAGTATTAAAGCTTTAAGTATTAACGTAAAAAGAAAGTAAGACGTTTAGAAATTTCTTTTAACAATATTAATTGTTAAAGACAAAACTTAGCTATAGCTTCTTTAAGATGTTTTGTATTTACTTTCTTATTAACTATTTAAAACTAGACTTAAGGGCTTATATAGTTTATATTATTATTATTGTTATTATTATTATTGTTCTTACTACTTATACCTAATATATACAGAACCTTTATACTATATAAATCACGTAGTAAAACCGTGCTAAAGCTAGGTAAAAACCTATATACTACCTCTTATAAATACTCTATTACGGTACTACTAGGGCGCTAAGACCTTATTACTACCTTACTAGAACTTAACCTTCTAGCCTAGTAATACTAAACATACTAACAAGACGCTAGTAAGACGCTAGAAGGACGCTAGCCGTTAACTAGGATTACTCTCCCTCTTTCTTAGCTAGGTAGCGCTTAGCTAGCCTAAACTATAAGAACTAGCTAGTAGATAATAGCTAGTAGATTAGTACGCGCGCGCTCTTTTCTCTCTTTATTACTATTATAAAGTCGTAGAACGTCTATAACGCCCTTAGATAAAGTACTTACTATAAGGCTTGTTACTACTAGTTAAGCTACTAGTAGTTAAAGACTAGGTAAGCTACTGTCTCTAGGGCCTTACTATAAGGACACTAGGAGGTCGCTACCTCTAGTACTCTACGTTTAAAAAGAAAGGCCTAGAGCCTAACCTTACTAGTATAGATCTACGTTAAAAGTAAGCTCTTATACTTATAAAGGAGTAAGTACTTCTTAAAGGTATCTACTAAAGGGGCGGGTAGCGCGGCTAGGGTAGTACCTTAGTAGTATACTAGTAAACTATTGTGTTAGGTCTATCGTGTCCTCTAGTTCTCTTATAAGGTCTCTTCTAGTAAGGAGTCCCTATACTAGTCCTTTACTTACGCGGCTCGGCCTGCCCTATACTTAAGTAACGTATAGGGTAGCGCTATAGTAGCGTTATAGTAGCGTCTCTAGTGTTATTAAAGGCAGGTCGCTACCTTATTATAGATAGACTATATAAGTTTGCCCTTACCTATACGTTCTAGACGTTATTTAAAGTCTACTACCCTCTTGTTAAGGTAAAGGTTAAGTAGAGGCATAGCTATTTTAGACTTAAGAAACTAAACAAGAGTCGCTTAGTACGCTTTTATAATAACATAAAGGTACTATAACTACTTTATAGTAAGGTCCTTTATAATCTCCTTAGCTCGTTACCTAGAGGGGCGGTACTAGACCTCTACACTATATACTATAGCGCTCTAGATTACTTTTATATAGATCTCCCTCGCGCGTAGCAGGCTATATCTTTACGCGGACGCGATAAGCCTTATAAGCGTAAACTACTAGGTAGCGAACTTTTGTTTAATAGCGTTAAGGTAGCCCTTCTACCTAAGCTTCTAATCTATCTAAACTCCTAGAAAGTAGGCCTCTTAGACTAAGGGTATAACCTAGCTATTAAGGTAGACAGGCGTTATTAGTATAGTGTAAGCGTAAGTAAGGTAAAAGAGCTTATTCTTTTTAAGGGCAAACTCTATTCCCCTTATTTGTACCTACTAGCTATAGGTCTACTACACCCCTTTAAGGTACTAGCGTGTCTCTACTATATCTCTACTAAATACTAAAAGGTTAAGGTCGTTAGTAAACCCTACTATAATAAGGCTTATATGTCTTTATAGTAGTGTATATAAGCTAGTAGTATAAAGAAGGAAGAGGATAAGAGAAAAGGGCGAGCCTTATAGTACCCTTATAGTAACCTCTTAAGGTAGCGCTACCTTCTTATTAAAGAAGAGGCTAGCCGTCTAATTAGTAAGAAAGCTATATACTTACTGTATAGCCTATATAAGAAACCTTAGGTATTAGAGAGTATAGAGAAGGCGTGTATAGTTTACTATATTAAAAGCGCCTTTAATGTCTAGTTAAAAGAAAGACACTATAGCCTTATAGCTTTACGCTATATATATAACGTTAACTACTATTTTAACTATAAGGTCTATTAAGCGTTACAGCCGGTTTCTTATCTGTGTTTCTAGAAAGAGCCCTTACGACTTTACGGCGTTAGTAAAGCGCTAGCTAATTACTAACTTAATTACTTTACCTATCGCGCTTAAGAGTAATATTAGCCTATAGGCCTTAGTAGTTTGTTACTATTTAAGGGTCTTTCTAGGCTTATATAGTACTACTACCTTTACTACTTTAAACTATACTAAGACGTGCCTTAGCTAGAGGCTTATAGTTACTACTACTATAAAGAGCTTAGCTAAAGGGCGCCTGTATACCTTAAGGAAGCTAGTAAGTAGTAGGTTAGGTCTTAGCGCCTTTTAGGTACCTGTCTTTTAGAGAACGTTAGTAATGTCTACCTCTATTATAGCGTCGTTAATAGTAAACCGCTAGTACTACTCGTTCTAGAGGTCTAAGACGACGTTACTAAGATTAGCTACTAATTCTAGAAAGAACTACTAGCCTAATACTATTACTTTATTATAGTAGCTTATAGCTAGTACCTCCTTATTAGCGCCCTAAAGAAAAGAGAGTAAGGCCGGTTCTAGGGACATGTAGCTATAGAGCCTAGCCTACCTTTTAAGACTCTAGAGTTTCTATTAGTCTTTTAAGGTAGTAGTAAGGGCGCTACACTAGCTCTTAGTCTTTATATCTTAGATCGTCTAGAGTTAGTAGGTACTAGCCTACTAGAGGTCGCGCTAGTAAAGTTTAGTTAGGGTAGTAGTGTATTAATAGCGTGCTACCTGTATTTACTAGACGGCCTTAAGGACCTTACTACTCTACTAAGGTTTAGTACGCCCTTAGCTAACCTTCTTTCTTAGGGTAGATAAGTCTATAATACGTATAAGCTAAGAAGTAAGTAAGTCGATAGCCTTATTAACCTTATAAGGTATGTCTAGCGGCTTAGAGAAGAGGTAGAGCCTCCCGGCCTTAATCGCTACTAGCTCTTAGTCTATTAGGGTCTAGCTCTATCCTAGTACCTTTACGGCTCTCTTATAGCGATCCCTTACTTAGGTAATAACCTTAATTAGCTAGGCGTAGTAGTTAGATCCCTTATACTCTAGGTTACCTTAGTAAGTATACTAGAGCGTTACTATAGCCTACGCGTAATTAATCGTTAAGTCCTGTTCGCTATGTCTCTTTTAGGTTAGCTCTCTCTAAGGTATACGTAGTAAGAGCTACTACCTGTAGGCTAGACAAAAGAAGGTCTTTAATTTAAGGGTAGTCTTACTAGCTCTATCTTAGAGTAAGTAGTAAAGGTTTATATTACTTATAACAATCTATAGCCTCTTTAGGTCTTTCTTAGTAAGCCGCTAGAGAGGGCTAGTCTAGCTTAAAGAGTTAGGAATTAGCGAGTATATTAACTAGATAGTAACACCTTATAGAGTAATATAGTACTAGTCGGCACTAGTCTCTACTACCTAGGTAAGAGGTAAGTACTACTTGTAAACGTAGATAACTACGCGGCCTTTACCCTTATAGACCTACTAGTACTTTACTTATACTAGGTAGTAGACTATCTTTGTCTATTTGTTATACTATAGCTCTTAGATTACTATAACGTTAGCTTTATAGCTATTATAAAGTACTATTAAGGTAAGGCTGTTTCTTCTTATAGTATTCTAGTATACTATTATTAATTTTATTACTAAGAGTCTAGGATCTATAAGTCTTACGTTACAAAAGGGTCGCTAGACCCTTAGTTAGTTCCCTAGCTTAACATCTCTATAATGTTATAGCTCTAAACCGTTACTATATCTAGCGCCCTAATAAAAGGGCGCCTACGCCTTACTAAAGTCCTTACTATTAGCTTCTTATTATTACCTGTCTATAGTCTCTTAAGAGCCACGACCTAGTAGCTGTCGTTACTATCTTATAAGGACGCTAGTATAACGCTAGGTACTCGGCTAGTAAAGCTACTCTTTAATACCTTAAACTGTCTAGGTCTTTACTAATATATAGTATATGCCTGCTTCTTTACCTTAAGGGCCTTAAGACACTAACGGTCTTATACTACGTATAGTTCGCTATAGTTAACACATCTCTTCCTACTATTAAGTTAAGGGTACTCCTCTTTACTCTAAGGGTACGCTACTCTTATATAGTAGCTATACTAGGCCTAGTTCTTATAGAACCGCCTAATATAGCCGAACTAGTAGTACTAGAAGTATCTTTAGATTTGTAGGTTAGCTAAATACAGCTTGTAGTTAAAGATCTAGGCTTACTAGATTAGCCTTTGTTTATATAGGCGCGTCGTTATGTCGGCGCTCTAAAGGTATAGTACTATTATTATAAACTTTATTATAAAGGCCTTAATAGGCTTGACTTTAACCTTTGTAATATACGGTACGTAGGCTTAGATCTCTACTAGTAACGCTCTTAATTCTACTTATATAACCTAGTCTACTAGTAAGCCCTTTGTAATTACTACAAACTTACTCTTATAGAGCTAGGCCGTAGGCCTAAACGCCCTTTATACCTAGCCCTAATCCTAGATTATAGTCTTTAGTATAGCCTCTTTAAAGGTAAGGATAGTGTTACTACTAGAAAGCTAGTAGGTTACTACTACCTTAGCGCCTCTAATTACTATATTAGCCGCTATTACTACTTTAATAGCGCTATAACGTACTAGGTCTTTTATCTATCTATCTACTCTAATCCTTAGCTCCTTAATCCGTCTCTTTAGTATTACTTATACTCTTGTTAGGCGCTAGCTTACTACTAACGCGTACGTAGCCTAAGGGGCTACCGCTACTATTAGCCTCTAGAAGGCCTCTTTTAATATCGTTCTTAATTACTTAATCGTTACTAGGTCGTCGTTAAAAAGGGTCTTAGGAGTACGTAAGAGGGTTGCCGTATTTACTACCTTTAGCTCTACTACTACTATTGTTGTCGTGATAAGGTCGTAAAGAAGGCGTAACGCCTTATCTTCCTTACTTAGTATTACGTAAGCCTTAATTTGTTATAGGATTAACTTTGTTTTATTGTCTATACTACTCTTACTACTTGCCGGCTCCTTACTATAGCTTTTTATTAAGGAATAAGAGTATTAGCTCCTTCTTATAAGCAGGTAGTACTAGCTCTATTTAAGTCTAGCACACCTACTATCTGTTACTATAGGCTTGCCTATAGTCCGCTAGTACTCTAGAGGGTATCTAAGGGTACTAATTTTAATTCTATCGTTTGTTTTTAAGTTTTTAGGGTAGTTAGAGGCGTAGGCGACTATTGTAAAGTTTTTTTCTATATTTTTATATAGTTTATAGTAAGGTACTAAAAACATTTAAAAAAAAAATTAAAAAAGGGAAAACTTTTTACGATAGTTGTCTACGCCCCTTACTACTAAAAACTTAAAAACAAATAATAGAATTAAAATTAGTACCTTTAGATACTCTCTAGAGTACTAGTAGACTATAGGCGAGCCTATAGTAACAGATAGTAGGTATACTAGACTTAAACAGAGCTAGTACTACCTACTTACAAGTAGGAGCTAGTACTCTTATACCTTAACTAAGAGCTATAGTAAGGAGCTAGAGAGTAGTAGAGGTAATAGAGATAATAAGACAAAGAAAATTATATAAAGAATCAAAGCCTATATAATACTAGGTAAAAAGAAGAAGGCGTTATACCTTTTACGTAACCTTATTATTATAATAACAATAGTAGTAGAGACAAGAGCTATAAATATAACAACTCTCTTATGTACCCTTAGGTCCCTTTCTAATAATAACCTAGTAACGATTAGATAATTAAGAATAATGTTAAAAGAGGCCTTTTAGAGGCTAGTAGTAATAGCGGCCCTTTAGGCTACTTATACATTAGTAGTAGGCTAGCGTCTAATAAGAGTACAGGTTATACTAAAGAGATAGATTAAGAAGCTAAGGATTAGAGTAAATAGATAGATAAAGGACCTAGTACGTTATAGCGTTATTAAAGTAGTAATAGCGGCTAATATAGTGATTAAGGGCGCTAAGGTAGTAGTAACCTACTAGCTACTTAGTAGCGATACTATCCTTACGTTTAAAGAGGCTATACTAAAGAACGTAATCTAAGATTAAGGCTAGGTATAGAAGGCGTTTAGGCCTACGGCCTAGCTCTATAAGAGCGAGTTTATAGTAATCGTAAAAGGCCTACTAGTAGACCGGATTATATAAGTAGAGTTAAGAGCATTACTAGTAAAGATCTAAGCTTATATACTATATGTTATAAAGGTTAAAGTTAAGCCTATTAGGGCCTTTATAGTAAAGTTTATAATAGTAGTACTATACCTCTAAAGTACTAACGTAGTAACGTACTTATATAAACAAAGGTTAATCTAGTAAGCCTAGATCTTTAACTATAAGCTGTATTTAGCTAACCTACAAATCTAAAAATACTTTTAGTACTACTAGTTTAGCTATATTAGGCGGTTCTATAAGAACTAGGCCTAGTATAGCTACTATATAAGAGTAGTGTACTCTTAGGGTAAAGAGAAGTACCCTTAACTTAATAATAGAAAGAGATATATTAACTATAGTAGACTATATATAGTATAAGACTATTAGTGTCTTAAGGCCCTTAAGGTAAAAGAGTAAGTATATACTATATATTAATAAAGGCCTAGACAGTTTAAAGTGTCTAAGAGTAGCTTTACTAGCTAGGTACTTAGCGTTATACTAGCGTCCTTATAAGATAACAACAATAGCTACTAGATTATAGTACTTAAGAGACTATAGACAGGTAATAGTAAGAAGCCTATAGTAAAGACTTTAGTAAGGTAAGGGCGCTTTCTTATTAAGGTACTAGATATAGTAATAGTCTAGAGCTACGACATTATAGAGATATTAAGCTAAGGAGCTAACTAAAGGTCTAGCGACCCTTTTATAATACAAGACTTATAGATCCTAGACTCTTAGTAATAAAATTAATAATAGTATACTAGAACACTATAAGAAGAAATAGCCTTACCTTAATAGTACTTTATAATAGCTATAAAGTCGACGTTATAGTAATTTAAGAGCTATAGTATAATACTTAGATAAAGACAGTCTACTACCTAGTATAAGTAAAGTACTAGTAGGTCTATAAAGGTAAAGGTAAAGTAGCTATCTACGTTTATAAGTAGTACTTACCTCTTACTTAAGTAGTAAAGGTAGGCGTTAACTAGTGTTACGTTACTCTATAAGGTATTACTATCTAGTCTATATACTCGCTAATTCCTAACTCTTTAGGCTAGACTAGCCCTTTCTAGTAGCTTACTAAAAAGGACCTAAAAGAGCTATAGATTATTATAAGTAATATAAACCTTTATTACTTACTCTAAGATAAAGCCGGTAAGACTACCCTTAAATTAGAGACTCTTTTCTATCTAGCCTATAAGTAGTAGCTCTTACTACATATACCTTAAAGAGAGCTAATATAGTAGTAACATAATAAACAAGACTTAATGATTAACTACGCGTAGGTTATAGTAACGCTCTAGTGTACTTATTAAGGTAACTTAAGGTATAAGGGATCTAACTACTATACCTAGCTAATTAAGGTTATTACCTAAGTAAGGGATTACTAAGAAAGAGCTATAGAGGTACTAAGATAGAGCTAGACCCTAATAGACTAAGAACTAGTAACGATTAAGGCTAGAAGGCTCTACCTCTTCTTAGAGCCGCTAGATATACCTTATAAGGTTAATAAGATAATTAACTTACTTACTTCTTAGCCTATACGTATTATAGACATATCTACCTTAAGAAAGAAGGTTAACTAAGGGCGTACTAAGCCCTAGTAGAATAGTAAGGTCCTTAAGGCTGTCTAGTAAGTATAGGTAGCGTACTATTAATACGCTACTACCCTAACTAAGCTTTACTAGCACGACCTCTAGTAGGCTAGTACTTATTAACTCTATATAATCTAAGATATAAAAACTAAGAGCTAGCGTAGTACCCTTACTACTACCTTAAAGGACTAATAGAAACTCTAGAGTCTTAAGAAGTAGGCTAGGCTTTATAGCTATATGCCCTTAGAACCGGCCTTACTCTTACCTCTATAAGGTACTAACAAGAAGGCACTAGCTACAAGCTACTATAATAAAGTAATAGTATTAGGCTAGTAGTTCTTTCTAGAATTAATAGCTAACCTTAGTAACGTTATTCTAGACCTCTAAGACAAGTAGTACTAACGGTTTACTATTAATAACACTATAATAAAAGTAGATATTACTAACGTTCTTTAAAAGACAAGTACTTAAAAGGCGCTAGGTCCTAACTAGCTACTTACTAGCTTTCTTAAGGTATATAGGCGCCCTCTAGCTAAGCTCTTTACGCTAATAGCGACTACAAGCCTTTAGCTAAGGCACTTTCTTACGTAGTTTAAAGTAGTAAAGGTAGTAGTACTACGTAAGCCTAGAAAGACCCTTAAATAGTAATAAACTATAAGGGCCTATAGGCTAATATTACTCTTAAATATAATAGGTAAAGTAATTAAGTTAGTAATTAGCCGGCGCTTTACTAACGCTATAAAGTCGTAAGGGCTCCTTCTAGAAATATAGATAAGAAACTAGCTATAGTACTTAATAGACCTTATAGTTAAAATAGTAGTTAACGCTATATATATAATATAAAGCTATAAGGCTATAACGTCCTTTCTTTAACTTAACATTAAGGGCGCCTTTAATATAGTAAACTATATACGCCTTCTCTATACTCTCTAGTACCTAAGGTTTCTTATATAGGCTGTATAGTAAGTATATAGCTTTCTTACTAATTAGATAGCTAGTCTCTTCTTTAATAAGGAGGTAGCACTACCCTAAGAAGTTACTATAAGAGTACTATAAGGTTTACTCTTCTCTCTTATTCTCTTTCTCCTTTATACTACTAGCTTATACACGCTACTATAAGGTTATACAGGCCTTATTATAGTAGGGTTTACTAACGACCTTAACCTCTTAGCTTTTAGTAAAGACACGATAAAGATATACTAGTACCTTAAAGAGGTATAATAAGTATGTAGCTAGTAGTCGTGTATAAGAAGGATAGAGTTTACCTTAAAAAAGAGTAAGCTCCTTTACCTTACTTATACTTATACTATACTAATAACGCCTGTCTACCTTAATAGCTAGGTTATACCCTTAGTCTAAGAGGCGTGCTTTCTAAGAGTTTAGATAGATTAAAAGCTTAGATAAAAGGGCTACCTTAACACTATTAAACAAAAGTTTACTACCTAGTAGTTTACGCTTATAAGGCTTACCGCGTCTATATAAGGATATAGCCTACTACACGTAAGAAAGATTTATATAAAGGTAATCTAGAGTACTATAGTATATAGCGTAAGGGTCTAGTACTACCTCTTTAGGTAACAAGCTAAAGAGATTATAAAGGACTTTACTATAAAGTAGTTATAGTACCTTTACGTTATTATAAAGGTATACTAGACGATACTTATTTAGTTCTTTAAGTCTAAAATAGCTACGCCCTTACTTAACCTCTACTTTAACAAGTAAGTAGTAGACTTTAAATAACGTCTTAAATGTATAAGTAAGGGTAAGCTTATATAGTCTATTTATAATAAGGTAGTAACCTGTCTTTAATAATACTAGAGACGTTACTATAGTACTACTATAGCGCTACCTTATACGTTACTTAAATATAAGGTAGGCTAAGCTATATAAGTAAAGGACTAGTATAAGGACTCTTCTTTAGAGAAGACCTTATAAGAGAACTAAAAGGTATAATAGTCTTAATATAACAGATTACTAGTACACTACTAGAGCGCTACCCTAGCCGCGCTACTTACTCTCTTAGTAGATACCCTTAAGAAGTACTTACTCTTTTATAAGTATAAGAGCTCTCTTTTAACATAGATCTATACTAGTAAAGTTAGACTCTAGGCTTTCCTTTTTAAGCGTAGAGTACTAAAGGTAGCGACCCTTTAGTACCCTTATAGTAAGGCCCTAGAGATAGCGGCCTACCTAGTCCTTAACTACTAGTAGCTAGATTAATAGTAGTAGGCCTTATAGTAAGTACTCTACTTAAGAGTACTATAAACGTTCTGTAACTTTATAGTAATAATAAAGAAAGGTAAGAGCACTTATATACTAATCTGTTAGCTACTATCTACTAGCTAATTCTTATAGTTTTGTCTAGCTAAGCGCTACCTAGTAAAAGAGTTATAAGAGAGAGAGTAGCCCTAGCTAGTAGCTAGCGCCTTACTAGCGTCCTGTTAGTATGTTTAGTATTACTAGGCTAGAAGGTTAAGTTCTAGTAGGGTAGTAATAAGAACCTAGCGCCCTAGTAGTACTATAATAGTATAAACGTAAGTAGTAGTACATAGGTTTTTACCTGGCTTTAGTACGGTTTTACTACATGATTTATATAGTATAAAGGTTCTATATATAGTAAGCATAGGTAGTAAGAACAATAATAATAAAAACATTTAAAGAGGTTTACTAGGTAGTATCTAAAGAAAAGACTATTATATATACTAGACAACTAGAAAATTCTTAGGTAGTACTTATAACACTATAGTGTCTATAAAGAGGCTTTTCTTATACCTTAAAAAACTCTATCTATACTAACGCTAGTACTAAGAGCTTTATCTAGTTAAATATTAACTATATAAAAGGATTTTCCTAGTGTTGTAAAAGCCTTACCTCTAAAAGAAGTATATAGTAACTATTATAAGTATATAAAACTAGGTTATTAGACTAATTCTTATCTAGAGTATAAGTGTTCTATATATAAGTAATCTAAGTATACTTAAAGTTAGTACCCTAATAAGAACGCTACTTTAGAGGCGAATACTACACTAGTAGTTTACTACGTTACTCTTAACCTATAAAAAAGAGAGCGACCTTTAATAAGTATTTAAGTAGAGATATATATTAAGGGTAAATAAGTAGCTATATAAGCCTTATTAGATTTAAGAGTAAAGGTTAACCTTATCTATCTATAACTCTTAGAGCTAGAGATACTATAGTGTCTTAATAACTACGTTATAGTATCTATACTATTTTAAGAGACAACTACTAGTTTTAGATTATACGACCTGTTTGTCTAGGTATAAGACAATTATTCTATAGTATAGTAGTATTAAGAAAGATTTGTTATTACAGGCATTAGTAAGTTTAATATTATGCTCGGGTTTTTATAGCTTAAGACACATTATTATTATTGTTAAATCTACTTAAGATATAAGCGTTAGATCATGTAAAGATAGACTAATTATTAGCTAAATCGTTATATGTCTCTACTATAAAAGAACTAGCCTAGAAAGGCTTACTAGTATAGATACGCTTACTAGTAGACTAGTAAAGTAAAAGAGAGTAGTCGTGTTCCTACTTTTATAAGGTTATAGTAAGGGTAGCATAAGGTATCTTAAAGAAAAGAGTAATTAAGAGATATTAAAATTACTTTAGGTTTTTAGATTTAGAAAAGAGAGTTTAAGAGTAAATTAAAAAGAGAAAAAGGTTATAAGTAAATTAGTAAAGAGAAAGGTAAAGAAGTAAGATATTTATATAGAATATAATAAAGACCTCTTACTAGTAAGTAACTAAACAAGTAATAAGAACTAAACTAGATTTAGTATAGAATAATAATTAAGACAACAATTAGGACAGCCTTAGGCCTATATTAAGACAAGCTTATATAACGTCTTAGCTAGTAAATAAAGGCTACGCCTAATACGTGTATAAAACTAGTACTTAAGGTAGCTATAAAAGTAATTTATAATATAAAAAGAGAAAAAGGTTTATAAGATTAGAATTTTTATCTTAAGAGTTAAAAGAATAGTATATAGACAAATAAAGAGTAACCCTTAAGTAAGAACTAAGGTAACTATAAGTAGTTATTATTTTTTTACTTTTAATCTAAGAATAAAGTAGAGTACTAAGAGTAGTCTAGTATATATAAGGTATACTATATCTATAGTAATATCTATAGGCTTATATAAAGAATATAAGGACATAACAAAAGGACTAGTAATATAATAGTACCTTAGTAAGAGGGTTTTATTTTCTTTTCTTCTTATAGAACTATATATATACTAAAACTTAGATTAAACTCTTATAGTACCTAGTATAAGTATTTAATAGAGAAAGATATTACTACTACTATAGCTTAAGGCTATAGACCTAATTATATTATAGAAAACATAAACCTTTGCTTATTACAAGAGGCCTTTAGAGGGTGCCTAGGGCACTTATAACTAAGCCCTTAAGCGAGCTATACCTATATATAGTACTCTATAAATAGCTTTCTAGATCTCTAAGAATAAGTAAGTTACTAATATAAATCCTTACCTAAGATCTATAGCGCCTATAACATTCTTATTCTTCTTACTTTATTTAGCTAAGGATTTATATATAATTAAAATTTTTTTGTTATAAACAACTACTTACGTCTTAATTAAGGGACCTAGGCCGACAAGGCAGCTAGCTATATAGTTACGTAAGCTATATAGCTACGTCCTTACCTTACTTTACGACCTAAACTAACGAGTTAGCTAAAGCTCTTAAATCTAAACTAAACTAAATCGTCTAGTCTTAAAAAAGACGTATATACTACTAGTTCTAGACCTCTTAGTACTACGACTAAAACAAGGTAAATAGTACCTTGTTAAGAAAGGCGTAAAAGAGGTACTCTAGAAATTATAAAAAAGGAATATAATAGACGTAGACACTAGACCCCTTTTAAAAGATAGTTAACTTATTAATATATCTATAAATAGTAAGAACTTTAAGGATATAGTTAGCTAAGACGTAAATAAAGTTAACTTATAAAGTAACATTATCTTAGTTAGATCGTTGTCCTTCTTTTCCTTAGTTTACTCTAGCTAATAAGAATAGAGCCTATAGGCTAGTCCTAAGAGGTACCTAAGACCAGGTAGCTAAGATTAATAAAGCCTAGTGTCTCTAGCCTAGTAATCTATCTTAGCCGAATTATAACGAATTATTAACAACTAAGCCTAAGTAATTAAGGAATAATAAGAGCTTATAGTAAAAATAAGGTAATAAAGAGTAGCCTTAGCTAATAATATACTACTTATAATATTAGGTAGACTAGACTTATATACTTAACTTCTTTAAGTATAGAGATTATATAGCTAAAACTTGTTTATAGGCCTGTTATACTCTTAGCCTAGACCCTTATTTACTTAGTACCTAAACTACCCTTTATTTACGAACTTTTAAGTAGCTTAGCCTATACTATTGAGTATTATAAGGCCGCTTATAATCACTACCTTATCTTAGTAGCTAGAACTCTTAGGACGCTCTTAAGAACAGCCTAAAGTAAAGGCCTTACTAGTATTTAACCTTAAAAAGGATAACGTAAGGCTATAGATACTTAAGATAAAAGACTACTTATAAAAGAAGAGAGTAGCTAACCTAACGCTATAAGCTACTATAAGTAAAGACTATTTAGTATAAACGATTAAAACCTAAATATAGCTTGTCTACTTTTATATAAGACCTAAAGAATTAGTAAAGTTCTTAAACTAAGTATAATTAAAATCTTAGCTCTACTAGGAATACAGCCTTACTAATACCTTACTTAAAGGAGACCTAAAGTTAAACAAATATAAGATATTTAAAACGTAATCTATATAAGACTTTACTAATTATTTTAAGTCCTTATTATAGAATATAGCCTAGGTATCCTTAGATATAGTAGTGTTCTTAGCCTACTAATTAAAGCTTACTAAGCCTATCCTTAAGAAGATCTATAAGGCGTTAAATAAGGTCTTTCTAACTACTTATACTAAATTAAAACAAGTAGCTCTAAATATAAAGGTATAGATTAAAAGTAAATTACGTCTATTTACTTATAAGGATAAAGAGAAAAGAAGGCCTAAGAAGTCTATATCCTTTATAAAGAAGGATAACGCCTCTTAAAAACTATTAACTAATATAGTAAGTAATAAAAGAAAAGACTTACTATAATTAGATATTCTAGCTAAGACAAGAAAGAAGGCCTATATAAAGAAGACATGTTTATACTACTAAAAGAACAGACATTTTATTAGTAACTATCTCTCTTAGTAAGAAAAAGACAAATCCTTTTACTAAAAGTAGTAAGAAGAAGAGAGTTCTTAGGCCTTACCTAAGAATTAGCCTTAAATTAATATTACTTAACTATAACTAATAATAACTATTACTTAAATTTATTAACTACGATTAACGACTATTACTACTCTAACACAACTATCTCTTATAATACCTTATCTAAAAAGGTAGAATTATTAGTTATACTTACCTTACTCTACTTAATAAAAGAGTGTTTTAATTCTATTAGGTTATAAGACATAATACTTGTTAGGTAACTAGTAGTACTAGTTATCTTACTACTAGATAGTATTAATAGCTTATAGTCTATGTTAGATTAAGACTATAAGGTAGCTACGGCTATATCCTTAGTCTTAGTCTTAGTCTCTTACTCTATACTAGTATTAGCGACGCTACTAACACTTACTTTATTATTATTTCTTGTACAACTATTAGAAAATAGATTATATAACACTGTCTCTTATAAAATAGTAAGACTCTTAGATCTTTAAGAACGTTAATTTGTTACTTTTAAGCGCTTTAGTAATAGGTTAAGATCTAAAGAAGCTATTCTTAAACCCTTTTTAGTAAGAGTTAAGAGAGTATTATTAGGACTATCTACTTTCCTCTTTATTAGCGTGATTTGCTAATAAGGTATGTCTATAAAGATATTAACCTTAATACAACTATCTATAGTAGCTTAACCTACTATTTGCTTTAGTTTAGCCTTTTAAGTTTAAGAGGATTCTTGTATAGCCTATAGGATACCTTACGGCCTTATTTGTTTAATTTAACCTAGACTTAATAAAATATTAAATATATCTTAAAACTACTTAAAACTAGGTTAAAACTACTTAAAACTATATTAAATTTAGGTTAAAACTAAGTTAAGACTAAGTTAAGACTAAGTTAAATCTCTAAAACCTTCTTAACCCTAGTTTTATCGTAATAACACCTGATTATTATTAAATTGTTTTAGAGATTTAACCTAGTTTTAACCTAGTTTTATAGATTTAACTTAGATTTAACCTAGTTTAAATCTAGTTTAAATCTAGGTTAAGATACTTTAAGCTACCTTAAGCTATATTATTAGGGTTAGAACACATTTAAAGAGTTAATTAATTAATTATCTATCTAAGTATAAGAAAGGACAGGTATAAGAACAGTTATAAAGACAGTTATAAGGGTAGTCGTAAGGGCAGTCGTAAGGGCAGTCGTAAGGGCAGTCGTAAGGGCAGTCGTAAGGGCAGTCGTAAGGGTAGTCGTAAAGAGACCTATAAAACAATATAATTAGTAAAGATAAATAAAGTAAAAGGGATCTATAAGGGCAATAGAGGGCTATAGAGGGCTACAGAGGGCTGTCGACATCTGTAGAGGCAACAGAGGGCTATAGAGGGCTATAGAGGGCTGTCGAGATCCGCGGAGGCAACAGAGGGGCTACAGAGGGCTAGTCGA
>NW_020194476.1:1074939-1105155 GCF_003019875.1 Amorphotheca resinae ATCC 22711 | reverse complement strand
CCGCGGAGGCAACAGAGGGCCACAGAGGGCTGTCGAGATCCGCGAGGGCAACAGAGGGTAACAGAGGGCCACAGAGGGCTGTCGAGATCCGCGGAGGCAATAGAGGGCCACAGAGGGCTGTCGACATCCGCGGAGGCAACAGAGGGCCACAGAGGGCAACAGAGGGCTGTCGAGATCCGTAAGGGCAATAAAGGGCTGTCGAGGGTATTCGCGAAGGCATAGAGGGCTGTCGAGGGCAATAGAGGGCTGTCGAGATCTGTAAGGATAATAGAGGGCTAGAGGGCTACAAAGGGTATTCGCGACGCGTTTGTTTACATGTAAACAGAGCTAAATCTCTTAGCCTAGTCACGTGACATAAAATCACGTAACACTATAAGCCTATTATATAAGTACCTAGAACTATATTTTTATAAGTACTTTACTTAAAAACTAAGTTAAATCTAGTTAAATCTAGTTAAATCTAGTTAATTCTAGTTAATTCTAAGTTAAATCTAGTTAAACTTAATTAGATCTAGTTAAAATAATTTAAAACTTAGTTAAAACTTAGTTAAAACTACTTAAAACTATTAAAATCTAGCTTAAAATAAGTTAAAACTTTTTAAAATTAGATTAAATCTAAGTTAAGCTTATAAATCTAAGTTAATATAAGCTTAAATCTAGGTTAACTATCTTTTAAATTAAGGGCGGTCAGCCTATAAGTAGCCTATTATAAGCAGGCCTTCTTCTTGCTCTTTAACATCTGTTTAGTATAAAACAGGCTATTACGATTAAAAGTGTTTATATATAGTAACTTTTATAAGTAATATATATAGTAGTTAATCTCTTTCTAATTAGACTTATTAAGAATATCTGTACTATACTTTATATTACTACTAGACTCTTTAGTACTAATAGTATTCTATATAGCCTTAAGTTAAGGGCCTTAGAGATTAAGGTTAAGCTTAAAACATAGTAAGATAGTATTATTATATAAGGTCTAAAAGTATAGCTAGAACTAAGGACTATACATCTAATCTTAGATAGTAGACTTAACGCTTAAACTAAGATATATAGCTATGTTATCTAACTGCTTGTATATTATTACTAGGACTAGACTATATAGTTTGTTAGTAGAATTGTCTTTACTAGAAAGTATAGCCTTAGTAATAGTTTACTTACAGATTACCTTAGTAGTATTACGTGTATTACATGTACTTAAAGAGCTTGTTACTATGTTAAAGGTTAAAGATCTTTAGAAGGTTAGCTAAGAAAGACAGTATATAATATCTAGATATATTAACCTAGTAGTTAGAGATCTTAGCGTAATAATAGAGATTAAAAGACTAGTGTAATCTTAGCGTAATAGTAGAGATTAAAAGACTAGTAGTAGAGATTAAAAGACTAGTAGTAAAGATTAAAAGACTAGTAAAAGAGATTAAAGGACTAGTAGAAGAGACTAGTAAAAGAGATTAAAGGACTAGTAAAAGAGATTAAAGGACTAGTAAAAGAGTAATTAAGTAAGAGATAGCGTAAGTATTAATTAAGAAAGGTTAGCGTAACAACAAAGAAATAGATTAGAAATAAGTAAATGTAAAGACTAAAAACATTACTTATTATACTTAATCTATTCTAATTAACATTTATTTTAATTAATAGTTGTTTACAGCCTTATAAGATAATAAGAATAGAACGTACCTATTACTTAAGGTACCTAAGGATTTAAGTTACATGACTAGGACTAGCGCGCCTTTCTTAACTATATTATTAAATTCAAACATTAGGTAGGTAGCTACCTACCTAGTAAGTAAGTATATTAACTAAGTTATAAAAAAAAAAAAAAAAACTTTATAATAGTCGCCTACGCCCTTAACTGCCCTAAAAACTTAAAAACAAACAATAGAATCAAAATTAGTACCCTTAGATACCCCCTAGAGTACTAGTAGACTATAGGCGAGCCTATAGTAACAGATAGTAAGTATACTAGACTTAAATAGAGCTAGTACTACCTACTTATAAGAAGGAGCTAATACTTTTATTCTCTAATAAAAAGCTATAGTAAAGAGCCGGTAAGTAGTAAGAGTAGTATAGATAATAAAACAAAGTTAATCTTACGATAAATTAAGGCCTACGTAATACTAGGTAAGGAAGATAAGGCGTTACGCCTTCTTTACGACCTTATTACAATAATAATAGTAGTAGTAGAGCTAAAGGTAGTAAATATAGTAACCTTCTTACGTACCCTTAAGACCTCTTTTAACGACAACCTAGTAATAATTAAGTAATTAAGAACGATATTAAAGGAGGCCTTCTAAAGGCTAATAGTAGCGGCGGCCTCTTAGGCTACGTATACGTTAGTAGTAAGCTAGTACTTAATAAGAGTACAAGTAATACTAGAGAGACAGATTAAAGAGCTAAGGATTAAAGTAGATAGACAGACAAAAGACTTAGTACGTTATAGCGCTATTAAAGTAGTAATAGTAGCTAATATAGTAATTAAGGACGCTAAGGTAGTAGCGACCTACTAGCTTCTTAGTAGCGACACTATCCTTACCTTTAAGGAGGCTATACTAAAGACTACGATCTAGGATTAAGGCTAGGTATAAAGGGCGTTTAGGCCTACGGCCTAGCTCTATAAGAGTAAGTTTATAGTAATCGTAAAAGGCCTACTAGTAGACCGGGTTATATAAGTAGAATTAGGAGTATTACTAGTAGAAATCTAAGCCTACGTACTATATATTATAAAGGTTAAAGTCAAGCCTATTAGGGCCTTTATAACAAAGTTTATAACGATAGTACTATACCTTTAGAGCGCTAACGTAGTAACACGCCTATATAAACAAAGGCTAATCTAGTAAGCCTAGATCTTTAACTATAAGCTATATTTAGCCGACCTACAAATCTAAAGATACTTCTAGTACTACTAGTTTAGCTATATTAGGCGGTTTTATAAGAACTAGGCCTAGTATAGCTACTATATAAGAGTAGCGTACCTTTAAGGTAAAGAAGAGTACCCTTAACTTAATAGTAGAAAGAGATACGTTAACTATAGTAGACTATACGTAGTATAAGACTATTAGTATCTTAAGGCCCTTAAGGTAAAGGAGTAAGTATATACTATATATTAGTAGAGACTTAGATAGTTTAAGGTATTAAAGAGTAGCTTTACTAGCTAAGTACCTAGTGTTACGCTAGTATCCTTATAAGATAGCGACAATAGCTACTAGATTATAGTACCTAAGAGACTATAGACAGACAATAATAAGAAGCCTATAGTAAAGACTCTAGTAAGGCGTAGGCGCCCTCTTATTAGAGTACTAGATATAGTAACGGTTTAGAGCTACGATATTATAGAGATGTTAAGCTAGGGAACTAACTAGAGGTCTAGCGACCCCTTTATAACGTAAGACTTATAGATCTTAGACTCTTAGTAATAAAATTAATAATAGTATACTAGAATACTATAAGAAGGAATAGCCTTACCTTAATAGTACTTTACGATAGCTATAAAGCCGACGTTATAGTAATCTAAGAGCTATAGTATAACAAATAGATAAAGACAGTCTACTACCTAGTATAAGTAAAGTACTAGTAGGTCTATAAAGGTAAAGGCCGTATAGTTATCTACGTTTATAAGTAGTACTTACCTCTTACCTAAGTAGTAGAGACTAGCGTTAACTAGTATTACGTTACTTTATAAGGTATTACTATCTAGTTAATATACTTACTAATTCCTAAAGCCTTAGGCTAGACTAGCCTTCTCTAGTAGCTTACTAGAGAAGACCTAAAGGGGCTGTAGATCGTTATAAGTAATATAAACCTTTACTACTTACTCTAAGATAGAGCTAGTAAGACTACCCTTAAATTAGAGACCCTTCTTTGTCTAGCCTATAGGTAGTAGCTCTTACTACGTATACCCTAAGAGAAGCTAACCTAAAAGAGATATAGTAAACAAGACTTAACGATTAATTACGCGTAGGCTATAGCGACGCTCTAGTATACTTACTAAGGTAACCTAGGGTATAAGGGATCTAACTACTACGCCTAGCTAATTAAGGTTATTACTTAAGTAAGGGATTACTATAAGAGAGCCGTAAAGGTACTAGAATAGAGCTAGACCTTAATAAACTAAGAGCTAGTAGTAATTAAGGCCGAGAGGCTCTGTCTCTTCTTTAAGCTACTAGACATACCTTATAAGGTCGACAAGGTAGTTAACTTACTTACCTCCTAGCTTATATATATTATAGACTTATCTACCTTAAGAAAGAAGGTTAGCTAAGGACAGGCTAAACCCTAGTAGAGTAGTAAGGTCTTTAAGGCTGTCTAGTAAACGTAAGTAGTACGCTATTAATATACTACTACTCTAACTAAACTTTACTAGCGCGACCTTTAATAAGCTAGTACCTACTAACTCTAGACGATCTAAGATATAAAGACTAGAAGCTAGTATAGTGCCTTTACTACTACCTTAAAAGACTAATAGAAACTCTAGAGTCTTAAAAGGTAGGCTAGGCTCTATAGCTATATACCCTTAAAACCGGCCTTACTCTCTTCTCTTTAGGGCGCTAATAAGAAGGCACTAGCTATAAGCTACTACAATAAAGTAATAGTGTTAGGCTAGCGGTTCTTTCTAGAATTAGTAGCTAATCTTAGTAACGTTATTCTAGACCTTTAAGACAAGTAGTACTAGCGGTTTACTATTAACAACACTATAATAAAGGCAGACATTACTAACGTTCTCTAAAAGACAAGTACCTAAAAGGCGCTAGGACCTAACCTACTACCTACCGGCTTCCTTAAGGTATATAAGCGCCCTTTAGCTAAGCTCCTTATAGTAGTAGTAACTATAAGCCTTTAGCTAAGGTACGTCTTAGCGTAGTTTAAAGTAGTAAAGGTAGTAGTACTACATAAGCCTAGAAAGACCTTTAAATAGTAATAAACCGCTAGGGCCTATAGGCTAATATTACTCTTAAGTATAATAAGTAAAGTAATTAAGTTAGTAATTAGCCGGCGCTTTACTAACACTATAGAGTTATAAGAGCTCTTTCTAAAAACACAGATAAGAAACCGGCTATAACGCTTAATAGACCTTATAGTTAAAATAGTAGTCGACACTATATATATAGTATAAAGCTATAAGGCTATAGCGTCCTTCTTTTAACTAGACATTAAAGACGCCTTTAATATAGTAAACTATATACGCCTCTTCTATACTCTCTAATACCTAGGGTTTCTTATATAGGCCGTATAGTAAGTATATAGCTTTCTTACTAATTAGACAGCTAGCCTCTTCTTTAATAAAGAGGTAGCGCCGCCCTAAGAGGTTACTATAAGGGTACTATAAGGCTTACCCTTCTCTCTTATCTTCTTTCTCCTCTATACTACTAGCTTATATACGCTACTATAAAGATATATAGGCCTTATTATAGTAGGGTTTACTAACGACCTTAACCTTTTAGTATTTAGTAGAGATATAATAAAGATATACTAGTACCTTAAAGAGGTGTAGTAGACCTATAGCTAGTAGGCACAAATAAGAGAAATAAAGTTTGCCCTTAAAAAGAGCAAGCTCTTTTACCTTACTTATACCTATACTATACTAACGACGCTTGTCTACCTTAACAGCTAGGTTATACCCCTAGTCTAAGAGGCCTGCTTTCTAAGAGTTTAGATAGATTAGAAGCTTAGGTAAAAGGGCTACCTTAACGCTATTAAACAAAAGTTTACTACCTAGTAGTTTGTACTTATAAGGCTTACTATATCTATATAAGGATATAGCCTACTACACGTAAGAAAGATCTATATAAAGGTAATCTAGAGTGTTATAGTATATAGTATAAGGGTCTAGTACTACCCTTTTAAGTAACGAGCTAAGAAGATCGTAAAAGACCTTACTATAAAGTAGTTATAGTACCTTTACGTTATTATAAGAGTGTACTAGGCGACTCTTGTTTAGCTTCTTAAGTCTAAAATAGCTATGCCTTTACTTAACCTCTACCTTAATAAGAGGGTAGTAGACTTTAAACAACGTTTAAAACGTATAAGTAAAGGCGAACTTATATAGTCTATCTATAATAAGGTAGTAACCTGCCTTTAATAACGCTAGAGACGCTACTATAATACTACTATAGCGCTATCTTATACGTTACTTAAGTATAAGGTAGGCTAAGCCGTATAGGTAAAGGACTAGTATAAGGACTCTTTACTAGAGAAGACCTTATAAGAGAACTAGAGGATATAATAGACTTAACACAATAGTTTACTAGCGTACTACTAAAGTACTACCCTAGCTACGCTACCTGTCCCTTTAGTAGATACTCTTAAGAAGTACTTACTCTTTTATAAGTATAAGAGCTTACTTTTAACGTAGATCTATACTAGTAAGGTTAGGCTCTAGGCCTTTTTTTTTAAACGTAAAGTACTAGAGGTAGTGACCTCCTAGTGCCTTTATAGTAAGGCCCTAGAGATAGTAGCTTACCTAGTCCTTAACTACTAGTAGCTTAACTAGTAGTAGTAGGCCTTATAGTAAGTACTTTACCTAAAGGCGTTATAGACATTCTATAACTTTATAGTAATAATAAAGAGAGGAAAGAGCGCGCGCGTACTAATCTACTAGCTACTGTCTACTAGCTAGTTCTTATAGTTTAGGCTAGCTAAGCGCTACCTAGCTAAGAAAGAAAAGAAGTAATCTTAGTTAATAGCCGGCGTCCTTCTAGTGTCTTACTAGTGTCTTGTTAGTATGTTTAGTATTACTAGGCTAAAAGGTTAAGTTCTAGTAAGGTAGTAATAAGGTCTTAGCGCCTTAACGACGCTATAATAGAGTATTTATAAGAGGTAGTACGTAGGTTTTTACCTGGCTTTAGTACGGTTTTACTACGTGATTTATGTAGTATAGAGGTTCTGTATATATTAGGTATAAGTAGTAAGAACAATAATAATAAGTATATTAACTACCTACTTTTCTTTACCTTTACTTTATCTTTATCTTTACTTTATCTTTATCTTTACTTTATCTTTATCTTTACTTTATCTTTACCTTTACTTTATCTTTACTTTATAGCCTGTACAAGCTATATTTCTAGCGTAAATACAACACTATAATTAGCTTACTAACTTAATTAGGTTAGTCTTAACTCTATATAGCTTAACGTTATCGTACTTTACGACCCCTTTACTATAGTACATTTAATATATTATAATCGTATATTTTACTCTTTACTCTTTACTTATTACTATATAAGTACTATATTTACTACATTTAGATACCCTTAATATGTCTTTTTTATAGATATTAACCTTAATATTTACTAACATTTATTTGTTATATACTAGTTTAATAACAATACCTTTATAAAGCTAGATACAAAAGGCCTTAAAGGCTAAGGCTATAATAATAAAGAAGGTAAACTAGTAGTTAGATAATAATATAATTATAATATAAGATAACAATAAAGATGTTATAGATTAGAGCTAGAAACGTAGTTAGTACTAAAGAAGTAGACTAGAGACACTATCTATAGATCCTCTTTATAGTAGTAGTAGACTATAAAAGCAAAGCTTATAAGAGTTAAGCCTAGATAACAAGAAACTAATACCTCTTCTTATAAAAAGGTCTTTTTAGGTATATAGACACTAGTCCTTTAAAGAAAGGCAGAGGCTAATAAAGGCTTTTCTAGACCGCTACTAGGTATACGCTTATAAAGGTCAAATCTACGTTGTTATAGCTAAAGTACGTAAAGGCCGTAGCTAAATTAATATATCCTAAGCTGCCTATAACAAAAGCAGCCTAAATTACTATACCTTAGACTACTATGCCCTTAACTACCTTACAGGCCTTTTATAGTATCTTAAGTCTAGCTTAAAACTAGGCTAAAACTAGCTTAAGATAGTTTTAATAGTTTAAGCTAGGCTTAAAACTAAACTAGTTTTAGTTACTAGTTCTAGTTATAAGCTTAGCTAGGTTTTAGCTAGACTTAGCTATAGAGTTTTAGATTTATATAAGGGTTAGGTTTTAACCTCGCTATTACCTACCTTACTATCGCCTACCTTACTATCGCCTACCTTACTATCGCCTTACCTTACTGTTGCCTACCTTACTGTCGCCTACCTCGCTATTGCCTACCTTACTGTCGCCTACCTTACTGTCGCCTACCTTACTATCGCCTACCTTACTATCGCCTACCTTACTATCGCCTTACCTTACTGTCGCCTTACCTTACTATCGTATTATACCTTACTACTAATATTATATTAATAATCTAATACTATAGCTACACTACGCCTTAATATCCCTGCTATCCTTACTATCCCTACTATCCCTGCCCTACTATCACTATTACTATTACTATCCCTTACCCTTTACTTAATCTAACACCTACGGTCTACCTACTTAGAGATGTATTTATCGTTATAATCCTTAGCCTTCTATTTAGGCATCTTAATTATAGTACCTCTAGATATATTTAAGATCGCCTTAACAAGCTTAAGAGGTATAAGAGGTATATGCCTAGCTGTACGTAAGTTAGAGGCTTAAATAAGTAGACTATTAATAACAAACTATTCTTTAACACGTAATATAACCTTATTACTGTCTTCTGATTCCCTTATTAATAGATTAATATTAGACAGGTTAATAGTCGTCTTAGTTATAGTGCCTAGTATAGCCTTTATTATAGTAGAAGAGATAATATAGTTATTAAAGCTTATAGTGTTTAATATTTTAATATTTTTAACATAGAACAGTTAGTTAATCTGTTAGGCCTTACTACGTACCTAGAGCTAAAGACTATAGCTAGGTAGCGTATTAAATTCTATAAGATAATAGTATTAATACTAGAGATTAAGACTAGTTAAGCCTATATAGTATAAGCCTATAAATACTATTAATATATTAAGTAACTTAGTAAAGCCCTTTATAGCTATATTATACTCTTCTATAGACAGATTAGATAAATATGTCTTATATAATATAGACAGTACTTATAAGATAGCGTAGATTAGTAATTAGTTAGCTAGTAAAGTACACTATATAATGATTTTCTACTACTTAAGAATTACTAACTTAGATATAATACGTAATAACCCGCGGATCTTAGGTATACTACGATATATAATTATAAGCTAGGCCTTAATGTTACTTACGTCTAGTAGAGCCTACTTAGTATCTTATTTCTTTATAATAGCAAGAGATTAGAATTTACTAAGCTACTTAAAAAGTAAGTAATTCTTTTTCTTTTATTTTAAGACTATACTTATAAGTAAGTATAGTCTTAGATAAGTAAACCCTAACTACGTCGAGTTTAGTACTAACTACCTAGAATACCTATAATTCTATATAATAGTTCTATCTAGTTAAGGCCGGTAGAGCTTACTTAAGGGTATAGTAGATACTATATTATTACTACAGTTAATAGGCCGTGGACGCTAAGTAGGCGTGTTTTTATAAAAGGGTTAAATAAATTGATTCTCTTGTTATAATGTTCTCTTACTATTTATATATAGTACTACCGTACCTTTCCTTCCTTATAATATTTGCGATATGCCGTAACAACTCCCTTAGACTAAAGAAAATATAGCGTCCTTGTTACGTGAACTGTAAGTAAATAACGTAAAAAGTAAGTAAAAGAAGTAAAGTAATTAAACAGAGTTAAAATAAGTAGTACACGGATTTAAAAAGAATGTATAGCGCGGTTAAAGCGACTCTAGCTATATAGTTTAAAGTCTGTTTAGACTGTAAGACGCGCTCGTTATCTTGTGATTAAGTACTAAGCACTACGTAAAGTAACTAATAAAGCCGAAATAAGTATGTAGAAGTAAACTAATTAAAAGGAGTTAGTTAAAGTAAGTAAAGTTAAAGAGAAGAGAGTATAATATAGTTAAGGTAATTCCGGCTATAGCGCGTTCGTTATTCTTTACTCGGATTACACTATTTCGTAACTAACTACTAAGTATATAGAGCGGTTATCTTGTACGTCGCTCTTAGGTTTATACTACTATATACTTTCTCTAGCTACCTTACTATCCTTGTTACAGTTGTTATTCTAAAAGTAAGCCGTACTAGACATTCTTATGTACTATAACTTGTATATTATATTAACCTTCTTATATAAGTTATTTATTTAGATACCTGTAAATAGTGTCGTGTCGACAAACTAGCTAAGTATAGAAAACTCTTTCTTTATCTATACCTATTAAAAGCGTTATAGTAGGTTAGGTAACTCGAATCGTAACTAGGCCTTGTATCTCTTAAGCTTACGGATAACATTATCTCTAATTACCTAGCCTTTATAGTCCTTAAGGCCCTTGTGTATACTATAAATCTAAGCTTTTATTACCTCTAGTATCTATACGTCTACCTTAAGCTCTTCTAAACCTATATACAAGTCGTTAGTTATCGTTACTGTCTTATTACCTTTTGTAATAGCCCTGTCTAACTCCTGCTTTATACGTATAGCTACTATCCTAAGTACCTTAGTAAATATAAGGGCTGGTTTTGTGTCTATAGGTACGGCTTTTATAACAAGAGTATTCTTTACTACTTATAGCGTTAGGGTAGTCTCCTTAGCTTACGTAACCCTCGCGGTACGTAGCTTACGTAATTTTGTAGTAGACATTGTTACGGTTAGTTTAGGTAATGTTAATAGCTAGTTAATTAGTTAGTCTAGTAGTAGCGTTACTTGTCTTACTAGTAGTATAGTATACTAATCCTCTCTATTATAATAGTCTATAAGTAATGCCTTTAGGCTTATTAGTTTTGTCTATATAAACAATACTACTTTCTTTACTTGTCTTAGCGTTATATTATCTGTTAGTAAGATATCTAAGTAGTTATATAAAATTGTAATTACTCTTTTGTTTAGCGTTAGGGCTAGTAGCCTGTACTGTTTTATTCTAGTGTATATACGGCCATTAGACGTAAAGTTCGCCGGCTAAAGTCTTACTCTTTATTAGACAGATACGCTAGTATTTAATACTACGATTAAAGGTCTTCTAGTAAGGATCACGTTTATAAGAAAACTATTAGCCTCTTCTAAATCGTAGTATTAATGTACGTATATTATTAGTAGTTTTACTAGGTCGTATAAGGCCTAAGCTTAAGGGCGTTCTACATCCTTGTTATAGTCTACGCTATATCTCTAGAGCCGTAAACCGTCTATTGTCTATAGTTCGCGTACCTTGTCCTTAACCCTTTGATCCTTAACTAGCTTAAAGCTAGCGTTGACTTTTGTAGTATAGTAGTTAATAATCATTCTATCTGTATTATATAAGATTAAAGATAATAAGGCGTCGACATTATATAAGATTAAAGATAAGAAGGCGTTAGTACTACTCTTTTTATTAGTATATTTTGTCTTCTTAGTTAGCTAACTCTCTATATCTTATGTTACGCGTTTATATAATTTAAATTTGTCTTATAGTATTGTCTAAAATTAGAATAATACGTTATCGCTATTCTTCTTGTATTTCTCTATGTTAGACATAATCCTTAGCTATAAAAGCTACTTAAATAAAAGTTACTTAAGTAAAAGTAAGAGTTATAAAAGTTAAAGTAAAAGCAGAAGTAGCCGTAGATACTATAGTAGCTAGAGTAGGTCTGGCTACTGTTGTTAGGTCTGTTATATAAGCTGTCCTAGATATAGGTAATGTTATCTATGTTAAAGTAAGAGTAGATGTCGTTAGAGTAGTAGATCAAAACGTTAGAAGGGATGTAAGTAAAGAAATAGATTAAAGCGTAAAAGAGGTTAAGAATATAGACTAACTTAAAGTAAGAGTAATAATAATAACAATAATAAAGTAAGAACAAAGGTAAGATAATTAATAGAGCATGCTTTTAGCTATACTCTTGTCCCTTATAGTTACTATTTATGTTAATCCTTAAACTCCTTTACGAGCTCCTTACTGTTCCCTAAGTATAAAACTAGGAGCTAGACGTCTTACTTAGGCCTAAATCCTTTTTATTAGACTAAGTACTTTACACGTCCTCTTACAGATTTCTTGTTAACAATCTTCTCTAGTTCTTACTCTTTCTTACTATTAACAGTTACTAGCTTAGGGTATACGGGCTATTCTCTCTTATATAGATCCGTGCCTTTTGCCGCTAGTTCTAGGTAGGTAATAAAGAACACGTTATATACCTTCTAATAGTTAGGAATCGCTAGCTTATACGTAAGTCGGCCTACCCTTTAGATTACTTTTAATAGGCCTACTCTTTGTTTATTAAGCTTTTTATTTTTTTTAGTAAGAATTAAATAGCCCTTATATAGGCGTAAGTAAACTTTGTCTCTTACGTTAAAGAAGACTAGCTTGTGTTTCTTGTTGTAATAGTGTTTAGTAGACACTACTATAAGATCTAACGCGTCTATAATCTTAATCCTTACGTATAGCGCTATAGTAATCGTTTTCTAGCCTCTTATAAGCTTTATAACGTTGTTTAGTATAAAGCCGTATAATACTTTATTTAGAGATTTACCTATACTTATAGAGAGCGTGTTGTTTAAGTAAAATTATAACTCTAGTAAAGCTTCTAGCTAAAGGGTATTGTCTTTAAGCGTATAAAGATAGTACTATAACGCGATCTTAATTATCTAATTTGTTTGTTTACTTTGTCTATTACTCTATAGATAGTAGGCTATTAAATATAGTAGCTTTATACCGAGCTTTATAAATATCGCGGTCTATAGCCGGGCTAGAAACTACAGGCCTCTATCTGTAATAAACATTTTTAGTAATCCTTAGTCTAGGTCTATTAACTACCTTACTACTACTACGCCTTATTCTACTACTATCTAAGTCGCCTTTTCTAGTATTATTACTAACTTCTTTGTTAGCTTATTAGTTAGGTTAAGTAGTACGTTAAACCCCTCCTTTAACTAAGGTAGGCTAACTATAAAGTCTATAGTTATTATATAAAACAGTATAAGTAGGGTAAGAATTAGTTAAAGGGCGCTATATAGCTTGTGTCTTATTGTCTTATATATATAGTATTTAGGACAGTAGTAGAGAAAGACATATAAGTGTTTCGCTAAGTACAAGATGTAGAAGTTCGTTAATATTATCTCTAACATCTTGTTATATCCTAGATGCCTGTATTTGTGTGTTACTATAAATATCTCCTTAATACATAACTATAGAATACACAGCCTTCTTAGGTAGCTATTACTACTCTTTTAGAATAGTAATCTATCCTCTATATAATTAAAAGGTAAAGATACTGTATTGTCTCTAAGCTTTACGTTTTCTGTAACTATATTAACTATAGTAGACAACCTTAAATTAGTACTATAGCTGTCGACGATTGATTTCTTAAACGTAAGGTCTATCTTAACTAAAGTTACTATATAGTAATAGGCCTTTAATAACGTGTCTAGTTCGCCTAGTCTGTTGTTACTTCTGGCTTCCTTAGTCCTTATAGACAGGCGTAATAGTGTATCTAGTATAATATTTGCTTTACTAGGCTTATAGCGTATATCTAAGTAGAATTAAGAGAGGTACTTACTAGCTAGTACTAGCCGTAAGTTTAACTTCTGTGTTAATGTTATAGTTACGATATCTAACTACTTTAAGATATTATATAAGGAACTATAATTAGTAAACACAATAACTAGTTATATCTTTAATCCTTTAATAAACCTTATAAGCTTTTATACTATCTATACGGCTCTGTATATCTCGAGTTTAGTAAGCTAATATCTTATCTTAGGGCTACATACTATCTGTAATAAAAACATTATAGGCTGTACCTTAGTTTATACTAGATACTCGCCCTTTTATAAAACCGGATCGCCTTATACATAGTATACTACTATACTAATACCTCTTTGTTTTAAGACATTAAAATTAATAAAAAACTGCCTCTTTACGTTAAAGTATGTTAGGACTTAAGGGTTTGTTAGCTCTTTTTAAAGCTTAGTAAAAGCCGCCCTCTCTACTCTAGTTAGATACGTAAAGGCCTCTTTTGTAGTAAAAGTCTAGTAGGCTCTCTCTTTTACTAGTACTCTCTTAAGGAGCTCGGTTTTACGTACTTATAAGGGTTCTGTGATCTGTACGAATTAGGGTACCTTGTTACGTAACTAACCTACTATCTTAAGGTATTGTTTAAGCTATTATAGCGTCTCTAGGAACGTTAGTTTTATAATAGCCGCTAATCGTTTCTTTATAGTTAACAGGCTAAACGTATCTACCTTTTGTCTTAGAATAGTAGCTAAAGGGAATACTATAAAGTATTTTAGCCCTTTAAGCGTAATGTTTACTTCTACAAAACATATAAAGACCTGCTATAAGTACTTAATATACTTAGCGAGCGTTTTACTTACTACTACTACGTTATCTACAAATGCTCTTATAAAAGCTCTTAGTCACGCTATTAATACGTTAATTTAGCGTTAAGTATATAATAGCGTGTTCTTAAACCTTATAAGAGTATAGTTAAACGTGTACTAACTTATGTATGTTACAACTATAAAATAGCAACAAGTTTTTAGGTAAGATCTTTATTAGTAAAAATAGCTTATAGTGTCTACTACTATAATAAATTTATAGCCCTAGATTATTTAAAGGATGTCTTCTTGTGTTAGTATTAGGTAGGCGTCTAGTACTACTAACTAATTTAAACCTCTAATATTAATAACTACCCTTTCTTTACGCTTACTATTTAGTATTATAGATAGAGCTAGACCTTGATAGACCGAGAGCTAGTAGCGATCAAGGCCGGGAGGCTCTACCTCTCCTCTAAGCCGCTAGACACACCCTATAAGGTTAACAAGGCTGTCGACTTACTTACCTCTTAGCTTATACGTATTACAGACCTATCTACCCTAAGAAAGAGGGTTAGCTAAGGGCGTACTAAACCCTAGTAGAGTAGTAAGGTCCTTAAGGCCGTCTAGTAAACGCGAGTAGCGCGCCGTTAATATACCGCTACCCTAACTAAACTTTACTAGCGCGACCTCTAGTAGGCTAGTACCTACTAACTCCGGACGATCTAAGATACAAAGACTAAGAGCTAGTGTAGTGCCTTTACTACTACCTTAAAAGACTAATAGAAACTCTAGAGTCTTAAAAGGTAGGCTAGGCTTTATAACTACGTGCCCTTAGAACCGGCCTTACTCTCTCTTCTTTAAGGCGCTAATAAGGAGGCACTAGCTACAAGCTACTACGACAAAGTAATAGTGTTAGGCTAGTAGTTCTTTCTAAAATTAGTAGCTAATCTTAGTAACGTCGTTCTAGACCTTTAGGACAAGTAGTACTAGTAGTTTACTATTAACAACGCTATAATAAAGGTAGATATTACTAACGTTCTCTAAAAGACAGGTACTTAAAAGGCGCTAGGACCTAACCTACTACTTACTAGCTTCCTTAAGGTATATAAGCGCCCCTTAGCTAAGCTCCTTATAGTAGTAGTAACTATAAGCCTCTAGCTAGGGCACGTCCTAGCGTAGTTTAAAGTAGTAAAGGTAGTAGTACTACGTAAGCCTAAAAAGACCCTTAAATAGTAACAAACCGCTAGGGCTTATAAGCTAATATTACTTCTAAGCGTAATAAGTAAAGTAATTAAGTTAGTAATTAGCCGGCACTTTACTAACGCTATAGAGTCGTAAGGGCTCTTCTTAGAAACGTAGATAAGAAACCGGCTATAACGCTTAATAGACCTTATAGTTAAAATAGTAGTTAACGTTATACATATAGCGTAAAGCTATAGGGCTATAGCGTCCTTCTTCTAACTAGACATTAAAGGCGCCTTTAATATAGTAAACTATATACGCCTTCTCTATACTCTCTAATACCTAAGGTTCCTTATATAGGCCGTATAGTAGGTATATAGCTTCTTTACTAATCAGACAGCTAGCCTCTTTTTTAATAAGAAGGTAGCGCTACCTTAAGAGGTTACTATAAAGGTACTATAAGGCTTGCCCTTCTCTCTTATCCTCTTTCTCCTCTATACTACTAGCTTATATACGCTACTATAAAGACATATAGGCCTTATTATAGTAGGGTTTACTAACGACCTTAACCTTTTAGTATTTAGTAGAGATATAGTAAAGACATACTAGTACCTTAAAAAGGCGTAGTAGACTTATAGCTAGTAAGTACAAATAAAGGGAATAGAGTTCGCCCTTAAAAAGAGTAAGCTCTTTTACCTTACTTATACTTACACTATACTAACGACGCCTATCTACTTTAACGGCCGGGTTATACCCCTAGTCTAAGAAGCCTACTTTCTAGGAGTTTAGATAGATTAGAAGCTTAAGTAAAAAGGCTACCTTAATACTATTAAACAAAAGTTTGTTACCTAGTAGTTTACGCTTATAAGGCTTACCGCGTCCGCGTAGGGATATAGCCTACTACGCGCGAGAGAGATCTATACAAAGGTAATCCGGAGTACTATAGTATATAGTACAAGGGTCTAGTACCGCCCCTTTAGGCAACAAGCTAAGAAGATTATAAAAGACCTTACTATAAAGTAGTTATAGTGCCTTTACGTTGTCGTAAGGACGTACTAGGCGACTCTTGTTTAGTTTCTTAAGTCTAAAATAGCTACGCCTCTACTCGACCTCTACCTTAATAAGAGAGTAGTAGACTTTAAATAACGTCTAGAACGTATAGGTAAGGACGAACTTATATAGTCTATTTATAATAAGGTAGTAACCTACCTTTAATAACGCTAGAGACGCTACTACAACACTACTATAGCGCTACCCTATACGTTACTTAAGTATAAGGTAGGCTAAGCCGTATAAGTAAAGGACTAGTATAAGGACTCTTTACTAGAGAAGACCTTATAAGAGAACTAGAGGACACGATAGACCTAATACAATAGTTTACTAGTACACTACTAGGGTACTGCCCTAGCTACACTACCTGTCCTTTTAGTAAATGTCCTTAAGAAGTACTTACTTCTCTATAAGTATAAGAGCTTACTTTTAATATAGATCTATACTAGTAAGGTTAGGCTCTAGGCCTTTCTTTTTAAACGTAGAGTACTAGAAGTAGCGACTCTCTAGTACCCTTATAGTAAGGCCCTAGAGACAGTAGCTTACCTAGTCCTTAACTACTAGTAGCTTAACTAGTAGCGACAGGCCTTATAGTAAGTACTCTACCTAAGGACGTTATAGACGTTCTACGACTTTATAGTAGTAATAAAGAGAGAAAAGAGCGCGCGTGTACTAATCTACTAGCTACTATCTACTAGCTAGTTCTTATAGTTTAGACTAGCTAAGTGCTACCTAGCTAAGAAAAAGGGAGAGTAATCCTAGTTAATAGCCGGCGTCCTTCTAGTGTCTTACTAGCGTCTTGTTAGTATGTTTAGTATTACTAGGCTAGAAGGTTAAGTTTTAGTAAGGTAGCGATAAGGTCCTAGCGCCTTAGTAGTACTATAATAAAGTATTTACAAGAGGTAGTACGTAGGTTTTTACCCGGCTTTAGTACGGTTTTACTACATGATTTATATAGTATAGAGGTTCTGTATATATTAGGTATAGGTAGTAAGAACAATAATAATATTTAGTATTATACGCTAAACTACAAACACTAAGTAGGTAAAAGGTGTTACGTATAGTGTCTTCTCTAAGCGCCCTTAGCTAATTAACTTATTAAACGTAGACTCTAGTACCTCGCGATCCTTTATTCTTAATAGGTAGACTTTAGCTTTACTTAACACTTTGTCCTACTAGTCCTGTCGTAGTTCTATACGTATCTAGCGATCTTCTAGTATATCGACAAAGCCCTTATTAATCTAGAGGCTATCTAGGAACTTGTCTATTAGCTAAGATATTTGTACGACCTGTTCTAGAAGGCTATATATCGTTACGCTATACAAGTGTTTTGTTTCTAAAGAGGTTAAGTCTAGGACAAGCCTTAGCCTCTCTCTTTATAGTACTTGTATAGCAAGTTCTTATAAGTCGGCCGTATTGTCTAATAACTAGAAACAGTCTTTATAATTAAACCTTATAAGGTCTCTAAGCTTTGCGTTCTTCTCGACTTAGACTAGTTTATTTATGTCGTTTCTTACTATAATCAACGTTAACTACTAGTCTGTAAGATGTATAAACAAGCTAATTTAAGAGTCACTAGGCTTAAACAGCATGTCCTGTTTGCTTTCTTTTATAGTATATAACACAGGTATAGTTATTATAGTACGTAAAGGGATAGTAGTACTCTCCTTAGCTATTACTAGTATCTAGCGCCTTTCTTTTAGTAAAACGTTAATTTTAATCGTAATACTATACAAGTGTACGACCGCCTTTTTCTCTAATACTAAGATATTAATACGTTCTAGGCTAATAATATCTATACTAATAATTAGATTTATAGAAAGAGCGTTAATAAGGTGTATTTCACGTAATATCGCTACCTAGGCTGTCTTACCGGCCTTAGTTCCTAGTAGAAACATGTCTGCTATAACGTATTCTATAGACTATATCTTATTAGTTCTTATACCCTTAACACTAATTAGCTTTACTTAAGTACGAACCTAAATTCCGCTATATTAATCGTATAGTTATACTTTACCTACTATACTTAGTGTTAATCTTGTATTAAGGTATACCTAGACTCGACTCGTTAATAGACTCTTAAATACTAACTTAATAGTCACGTAGTACTATAATTAGAAGCCGTATCCTATACTATTATTAAGTATAGTGATTGTAAAGGATGTTATTACTTCTATAGAATTTAAGGCTACTATAGATTCTGTAGAGTCTATAGGTTATAAGAAGCTTAACCTTACTATAGATTTACTACTTACTATAGACTTACTACTTGTCTTAGCTTAGGAAACACTATAGGCCTTTTTAAGATGTGTAAAAAGCTTGTTAGCGCTTTTAAACCGTTCCTTACACTTCTTGTATTAGTGTCGAGTACTATCTACCTTAGTAAAGTTAACTTTTGTAAAGTTTGTAATTAGATTGTCGTAAAACTTATCCTCTTACACGTAATATATGTTTATAAAATCCTGTTCTATAAACCTAGGCGGTAGCTTAACTATATTAGCCTGTAAGTCGTCTTACGTATAATACGCCTTAGCTCTTATGTATTCTTTCTCTAGTACGTCTTTAGCCGTGGCTTAATACGCTTGTACTAGCTATAGTTAGTACTAGTATTCGTTACTATTCCTTACGTATACGTTTCTTACGGTTATCTATAGCTGTCTACGTTAACTAGAAGGCTGATTCTATAGGGCCTGACTTTAATAGTTAGCTATAGTGTTCCTGTTCTATCCCTTACTAAAGCTGTTGTTACTAGTAAACCTGCCTTATAAGTTATCCTACTGCCTATTACTATAAGGTAGCCGTCGTATAGGCTATAGCGCCTGTAATTACTATAGCTACTACTATAGTTGTTAGGCCTGTAGCTAGTAACTCTGTTAAGACAGGTACTAATAAGGCTAAAACAGGCGTTAAGCTTAAGGATGTAAGGCGGCTAAAGGCCTAGGGTTATACAGACAAAACAAGGGCCTGCCTCTATTATAGGTATTTGTATACTAGCTTACAGGTTGTTACTATACTCTAGTTACAAAGTTGACTAGGGCCGCTGTCTTTAAGTCTACTTCCTTATAAAACCTTTTAATTAACGTACTTTTAGTTAGGCATAATACGTAGAGCTAGATCTATAGGTTAAGCGTAGTCTATACTAACAAAAGGTTCTAAAACGTTAACTTACTTTCTAGTAAGCGTACAAGACAGAATATACGTATAGAGAAAGCTCTTATTAATTTACTATCTTATAGATTAGCTATTATAAACCTCTTTGTATTTAACGCTATACGCGCTATTTCTAGACGCTCCTTAAATTAATAGTTAACCTCTTTAAGGATTTTCTCTATACTTGTATTAGTTAGAAACTCTCTTTCTAGTTCTGTTAGCTCTACTAAATGCTATAATAACGCCTCTTCTTATATACATGTTGTCTATATATTACGTACAGCCTTCTCTAAGTACTGTTTTATAAGGTATTAGAGTCTGTCTGTATATAGGTATATGTCTATATATATCGTGTACTTCCTTTACTATATAATCCCTGATTCTATACCTTCTCTATTAAAAGACAGGTCAAATAGTCCTACTACTTTAGCTATTAATCACTAAGTAGCGTTTTCTTTACTCTAGTCATTTGTGTTATTACCCTTATTGTTTATACTATTATTCGCGTTATTCGTATTATTTAGATTCTTGATCTGTCTACTAAGGAGGCGTACTACTTGTTACGTAATTACTTCTTAATCGGCTTCTAATAGGCCTAGGGAGGCTAGGGTAACTCCTCTATTCGAGCCTAACGCTATGTTTAAACTTAACGCTATATTACTATCTTTGTTAATCCTTAGTAGTAGCTCTCTTAATTAAGCCTGTAAACCTGTTACTAACGCTAATCCCTAGTGTTTAATGTTAAGCTCTACTACGATATTTATCGTTATAGTATTAAAATACTTAATAGATTAACGTAGTGTTAGTTAATTAATAACCTAGTCGTTAGGGTATATTGTTACTAGGTTGTCCTTAATGTCTTAAAGGACGTGATCTACGATCCTTTACGTTAAAGCTAGTACTTGTTTAGTAAATAACTTGCTTACCTTAGTAAATTTTTAGAGTTATTAGGTAAGAGTAATCGTCTCTTTACTAACTATAGTAGGATTTAGAGGATTTAAAGGATTTAATAGATTTGTCTAATACTAGTATATATATAGTAGCGGTTTTAACGTTAACGACTATAATAATCGATCTAATGATTAGGTCTCTTAATAAACTCTGTATAGGACGCTATCTCTATAACGCTTGTCTAATGTCTGTAACGACTAGTTCTTTGTTGTGATTTAATAAAGTGTTTAATAAATATATAGGGTTTTAATAAAGTATAGGCTTTAGAGGACTCTTAGTTAGTAGTGTAGCTAGGCTACTAGTACGACACGTAGTGTTTGTGTTACTAGTGCTTAGACAAATAAAAGAGCTAGTCTTATAAGGTATTACTACTAATTGCTATAGTTAATAGGCTATAGACGCTAAGTAGGCGTGTTTTTATAAAAGGGTTAAATAAATTGATTCTTCTGTTATAATGTTCTCTTACTATTTACATGTAGTACTGCTGTACCTTCCCTTCCTTGTAATATCCGCAATATGCTGTAACAATTATAGTATACCTTCTTAAAGTCTATAAATAAGTAGATTAGTCGCCTAGATGTTAGGCTAGGTAAGGCTTAACTAATTTAATAGAAAAGGAACTAAGGATCTAGACTAGTATATATATGTCTAATTATATAGACATTATATATTTAGCGTAACTGTATACTAGTATTAGTCTTTAGGACATCTTAACTAGTAATCTATCTCTTAATAGTATATATAGTTATATAAAGAAGAATAGTATTATAGTTATCTAGTAGCTTAAAGACATTAGTATCTCTACTAATACTAAGTCGCTATAGGTTTACTAGATCCTATTAATTTAAATCGACTTTAATAAGGCAGATATAACCTCTAAAGTTATTAATACGATTTAGAATAACTAAAGCTATAGTAAGGATAATAAAGACAGTACTTAACTATCTAATAGTATAATAGCTAGATATATTAGAGTTCTTAATACAATAAGCCTTATTAATAACTAGGATGTTAAATAGACCTAAAAGATTACCTAGCTATATATTATCTAAGTTATATTACTAATTAATAGCCTTTGCCTTAGAGAAGCCCTTTTTAATTCGCTATTATACTTAAGTAAAAGGACTATATTAGGCATTGATTATTAGAAGAGATATTAAGACTATAATCTAATTAGTATTTTTACTAGAGAATATTATATACTTCTTACTAAGTAAGCTATTAACCTATAGCTATCTATTTACCTTCTTAGATCGTTAATCTCTATAGTATATTATAACACGTATATAAGGTAAGAAGGTAGTAATATACTTAGCTTATTACTTAATTAGATTAGGTATAACAATATATAGCTTAGGTTTTGTAACTACTAGTATAACAGGCTTAAAAGAGATATCTTACTTATTAAGTAGCTACTATAGCACTAGCTTGTTACGTAGCTCTAACTCGACTATCTACTAGTATTAAGCCTTTGTTTTTGTAATAGTATCGTCTTAAACAGTATATAAGCGCTTATATATCTTGACTTCTTAGATACGTTAAAGGATAAACTAATGTAGTAACATGTTAGTAGGTAAGAACTAGTAAAGGCTTCTTTAGAACTTAACTTACTTATAGCTAGAAAGTACAAACAGTAATAGTTTTTCTTAACCTTATGCCGTTAGTAAGGATAACTATACAAGACTTCTTAGATTTAAATATTTAAATTATCTACTAGACACTAGTTACTTACTATAACTAAAGGCTAAAGCTAGGCTTTATTAAAGGCAATTAAGGGTGTTTAGAGTAAAGAGTAAGCGCTAATACTATAGCTAGATAATTAAGCGGCTAGTAGGCTTAATTGTCTGTTAAGTTCTCTACTAGAACGTTCTAGTAAGTAGACTCTTTTATACTATCTAGTAATTCTAAAGTGTACTTGTCTTTATTAAGTATAGTATCTACTTTAAGACTCTAGACTTTGTATACATTTATTAATTTACTAGTGTCTTAGTTAAGAGTAATTTAAGGACTATTAACTATTCTCTTAAGTAGTGGCTTATATATAAAGAGCTTAATAGTAGCATAGATTAATATATACCGACTATAAGCTATGTTTAGATTAAATAAGTCTTTATTATTACGCGTTATTTATAGCTATATTATCTTGTCGACTATAACATCTAACTTAGATACTATAGTAAGAGGTAGAGAGCTAAGATCTAATGCTGCTACTAACGCTTCTACTACTACTAATGCTACTAACGCTTTAACTACTAGGCCTAGTATATCTTTAGACACGTCTTATAATAATAGACTTGTAAAAATAGAAGGCGTACTACTAAGATCTGTCTTTTGTATACTTAGTATACCTAACAAGGGCTTTTCTAATATTAACCTAGCTACTATATCTATAGTACGCTTCTTAGACACACTACTTAGTCTTTAGTTATTATAAAACAATAAAGTATCTATATCTATATCTAATTTAGATAGTCTCTTAAAATAGTACTTTATCTAGTTATAGTAGTCTTAGGTAGCTTAGAGTATTACTTACTATAAATAGTATTCTATATCTATAAATAACATCTATATGTCCTTAAATATACTGTTTTAGTTACAAGTATTAGTATTAAGTAGACGCTATAAGTATAATACGTACTAATTAACTTTAGTAAACCTAGTTATATTAATATTCTTACTAGAGTATTTACGATCTCTAGTTGTTTTAGAGCTAGTAAGGGTAATATAGATAGTAGATAATTAAGGGCCTTAACGTAGATAATCTTACTAGTATAGTCTAATAACATTATTATAGAGGTCTTTAAAGTCTAAGGCAAATTCTAGAGATAGAAACTACTTCTTAAGGTTTTTAACTATACCTAGACCTAATGCCTTTATAAGTCGCTTTTAATTATAGTATATATTTAATAGTACCGGACTAAACAGGTTATTAGTATCGTTACTACTACTATTATATAGGCTAGTAGCTAAAGATTAGTAAGGGCGGGTATCTATAGTAATAATAACTATTTAAATCAAGTTAGTAAGTAGTAGTACTATATAAATAGATGCTAACAAACCCTTTTCTAGACTAATTATATCGCTTATACAGATCGCGTAGTTAGATTAGATGCCCTAGGTTTGTAGATTTGTAGTAAGATTAGATGCCCTAGGTTTATTTGTAGATTTAGATTAGATGCCTTAGGTAGTTAAGGTACCTAGCTCTTTAAACTAAGTTAGTAGATGCTAGTACTACATAGATAAAAGCTAGCGAACCCTTTCTAGACTAATTATATAGTAACACAACTATAAATTATATAGTAACACAACTATAAATAAATAAATAAAGGTAGTAGTAATATAAACAAGGCTAATAAGGCTAAGAGGTATAAAGTAAGGTAAGGCTCTTATACCTAGGTAAGGCTAGTACTAGCGCTACTAATTAACTACCTTTCTTCTCTTACCTTAAGTCAAGTATTAAGATACTTACCTAACCTACCTAACCTATTTATTAAGAAATGAATATAGCTAGCTTTAATAGCTTTAATAGACAGTAGTAAACACCTGTATTAAGACTTAGAACCTACCTTATAGTAAGTAGGCTATACTAAACTTCTTTTATCTAATACACTAGTCCTAATATTAATTAGTTACTAGTAGTAGACACTACTTGTACTTTACCTTAGCTTATAAGACAAGACGTTTAGTAAGTATAACCTTATATTATAGCCTTTACTCTACCTAAGTCATTAATTATATATTCTTTACTATAAACACCTTAAACACTATGTTCTACTGTTTATCTAGTATACTTATCGTTTAGTAGCTTAAGCTTAGTAACTATACTATCTTAAGGTACGTAAAGAAAGGGCAGAAAGCGACTAGTAGATCCGCTTATATTACTTCTAAAACACTAAAAGAATACAAGTAGTACTAGTAGCTAGAGCCGAATCTCTAGCTCTACTAATTAGCTAGCTAAGCTATAGTAAACTAGTAGTAGTAATAGTTTTCTAGATAAGATAACAGAAGACAAGAAGAATATACTAGATTAATATATACCTACTACTTACGGCCTTCTAAAAGTACCTATATCTCTTACTACCTTTATATAAATATAAACATAGTACTAACAAAGCCTTTTATAGCGCCTTTTATTACTAATTGTTAAAAAGTAAGCTAACCTAAACCCTTACTTTAGATTACATTAGGCTAACGTTACTACACGCTAGTTAACTACGCCTCTACTAGTAGTATCTATAGTTAAAAAAGCTGTACTTTTATCCTTAAAGTTAGTATTAGCGCTAAACAGTTAATTATATAGTTAACTAAACACTTAATTAAGTAGTTAATTAAAGAGTTAAGTAAAGAGTTAATTAAATAGTTAAGATATCGTACAACATAATAATAAGACTACTAAGAGTAATAACAATCTACTATAACCTACTATACTATATAAAACGGATTTAAGAATAGTTAGTACTAAAAGACCCTTAATTAAATTTACTAAAGGTAAGGATAATGCCTAGATAAAGCTTAAGCTAAAGAACTATTAACAATTCCTATCCCTTAATAAAATAATCTATTAAAAGGAATTAGAAAACAGTTGTCTACGCCTCTTACTACCTTAAAAACTTAAAAACAAACGATAGAATTAAAATTAGCGCCTTTAGATACTCTCTAGAGTGCTAGCAGACTATAGACAAGCCTATAGTAACAGATAGTAGGTATACTAGACTTAAACAAAGCTAATACTACCTACTTATAAGTAAGAGCTAGTACTCTTATACCCTGACTAAGAGCTATAGTAAGGAGCTAGAGAGTAGTAAAGGTAATAAAGATAATAAGACAAAGAAAATCATATAAAGAATTAAAGCTTATATAATACTAAGTAAGGAAAAGAAGGCGTTACGTCTCTTACACGACCTTATTACTATAACGATAATAGTAGTAAAGACAAGAGCTATAAACACGACGACTCTTTTACGTACCTTTAGGTCTCTCTCTAATAATAACCTAGTAATAATTAGATAATTAAGAACAATGTTAAAAGAGGCCTTTTAGAGGCTAGTAGTAATAGCGGCCTCTTAGGCTACCTACGCGTTAGTAGTAAGCTAGCGCCTAACAAGAGTATAAGTTATACTAGAGAGGCAGATTAAAGAGCTAAGGATTAGAGTAGATAAATAGATAAAAGACCTAGTACGTTATAGTACTATTAAAGTAGTAATAGTAGCTAATATAGTAATTAAAGACGCTAAGGTAGTAGCGACCTGCCGGCTACTTAGTAGTAATACTATTCTTACGTTTAAAGAGGCTATACTAAAGAACGTAATCTAAGATTAGAGCTAAGTATAAAAGGCGTTTAGGCCTATAGCCTAGCTCTATAAGAGTAAGTTTATAGTAATTATAAAGGGCCTACTAGTAGACCAGATTACATAAGTAGAGTTAAGAGTATTACTAGTAGAGATCTAAGCCTATACACTATATATTATAAAGGTTAAAGTTAAGCTTATTAAGGCCTTTATAATAAAGTTTATAATAGTAGTACTATACTTTTAGAGTATTAACACAACAATACGCTTATATAAACAAGAGTTAATCTAGTAAGCCTAGATCTTTAACTATAAGCTATATTCGGCCGACCTACAAATCTAAAGATACTTCTAGTACTACTAGTTTAGCTACATTAGGCGGTTCTATAAGAACTAGGCCTAGTACAGCTACTATATAAGAGTAGCGTACCCTTAGAGTAAAGAAGAGTACCCTTAACTTAATAGTAAAAAGAGATACGTTAACTATAGTAGACTATATATAGTATAAGACTATTAGTATCTTAAGGCCTTTAAGGTAAAATAGTAAGTATATACTATATATTAATAAAGGCCTAGATAGTTTAAGGTATCTAAGAGTAGCTTTACTAGCCAGGTACTTAGTATTATACTAGTATCCTTATAAGATAGTAACGATAGTTACTAGATTATAGTACCTAAGAGACTATAGACAAGTAATAGTAAGAAGCCTATAGTAAAGACTCTAGTAAGGTAAGGACGCTTTCTTATTAAGGTACTAGATATAGTAATAGTCTAGAGCTATAACATTATAAAGATGTTAAGCTAAGGAACTAACTAAGGGTCTAGCGACCCTTTTGTAACGTAAGACTTATAGATCCTAGACTCTTAGTAATAAAATTAATAATAGTATACTAGAACACTATAAGAAAGAATAGCCTTACCTTAATAGCGCTTTATAATAGCTATAAAGTCGACGTTATAGTAATTTAGAAGCTATAGTATAATACTTAGATAAGGATAGTCTACTACCTAGTATAGATAAAGTACTAGTAGGCCTATAAGAGTAAAGGTAGAGTAGTTATTTACGTTTATAAGTAGTACCTACCTCTTACTTAAGTAGTAAAGACAGGCGTTAACTAGTATTACATTACTTTATAAGGTATTACTATCTAGTTAATATACTTACTAATTCTTAACTCCTTAAGCTAGGCTAGCCTTCTCTAGCGGCTTACTAAGAAAGACCTAGAAGGGCTATAGATTATTACTAGTAATATAAACCTTTATTACTTACTCTAAGATAGCACTAGTAAGACTACCTCTAAATTAGAGACCCTCTTTTATCTAGCCTATAAGTAGTAGTTCTTACTACATATACCTTAGAAGGAGCTAATATAGTAGTAACATAATAAACAGGACTTAACGATTAACTATACGTAAGTTATAGCGATACTCTAGTATACTTATTAAGGCGACCTAAAGTATAAGAGATCTAACTACTATACCTAGCTAATTAAGGTTATTACTTAAGTAAGAGATTACTAAAAGAGAGCTATAAAGGTACTAGAATAGAGCTAGACCCTAATAGACTAAGAACTAGTAACGATTAAGGCTAGAAGGCTATACCTCTTCTTAGAGCTACTAAATATACCTTATAAGGTTAATAAGGTAGTTAACTTACTTACCTCTTAGCTTATATATATTATAAACATATCTACTCTAAGAAAGAAGGTTAACTAAGGGTATACTAAGCCCTAGTAAAACAGTAAGGTCCTTAAGGCTATCTAGTAAGTATAGGTAGCGCGCTATTAGTATACTACTACCTTAACTAAGCTCTACTAGCGCGACCTTTAGTAGGCTAGTACTTACTAACTCTATATAATCTAAGACATAAAGACTAGAAGCTAGTATAGTACCCTTACTATTACCTTAAAGGACTAATAAAAACTCTAGAGTCTTAAGAGGTAGACTAGGCTTTATAGCTATATACTCTTAGAACCGGCCTTACTCTTGCCTCTTTAAGGTACTAATAAAAAGGTACTAGCTATAAGCTATTATAATAAAGTAATAGTATTAGGCTAATAGTTCTTTCTAGAATTAATAGCTAATCTTAGTAACGTTATTCTAGACCTTTAAGACAAGTAGTACTAATAGTTTACTATTAACAACACTATAATAAAGGCAGATATTACTAACGTTCTCTAAAAGACAGGTACTTAAAAAGCACTAGGTCTTAACCTACTACCTACTAGCTTTCTTAAGGTATATAAGCGCCCCTTAGCTAAGCTCCTTATAGTAATAGCGACTACAAGCCTCTAGCTAAGGTACTTTCTTATATAATTTAAAGTAGTAAAAGTAGTAGTACTACGTAAGCCTAGAAAGACCTTTAAGTAGTAATAAACTACTAAGGCCTATAAGCCGATATTACTCTTAAATATAATAGGCAAAGTAATTAAGTTAGTAATTAGCTAGTACTTTACTAATACTATAAAGTCGTAAGGGCTCTTCTTAAAAATATAGATAAGGAACCGGCTATAGCGTTTAATAGACCTTATAGTTAAAATAGTAGTTAACGCTACGTATATAACATAAAGCTATAAGGCTATAGCGTCCCTCTTCTAACTTAATATTAAAGGCGCCTTTAATATAGTAAACTATATACGCCTTCTTTATACTCTCTAGTACTTAAGGTTCTTTATATAAGCTATATAATAGGTATATAGCTTTCTTACTAATTAGACAGCTAGTCTCTTCTTTAATAAGAAGGTAGCGCTACCTTAGAAAGTTACTATAAGAGTACTATAAGGCTTGTCCTTCTCTCTTATCCTCTTCTTCTTTTATACTACTAGCTTATATACGCTACTATAAGGTCGTATAAGCCTTATTATAGTAAGGTTTACTAATAACCTTAACCTCTTAGCTTTTAGTAAAGACACGATAAAGATACGCTAGTACCTTAAAGAGGCGTAGTAAGTATATAACTAATAGTTACGTATAAGAAGAATAAAGTTTACCCTTAAAAAGAGTAAGCTCTTTTACCTTACTTATACTTATACTATACTAACGACGTCTATCTACCTTAATAGCCGGGTTATACCTTTAGTCTAAGAGGCGTACTTTCTAAGAGTTTAGATAGATTAAAAGCTTAGATAAAAAGGCTACTTTAACACTATTAAACAAAAGTTTACTACCTAGTAGTTTATACTTATAAGGCTTATTACGTCTATATAAGGATATAGCCTACTACGTGTAAGAAAGATCTATATAAAGGTAATCTAGAGTACTATAGTATATAGCGTAAAGGTCTAGTACTGCCCCTTTAGGTAGCGAGCTAAGGAGATTATAAAGGACCTTACTATAAAGTAGTTATAGTACCTTTACGTTATTATAAAGGCGTACTAAGTAACTCTTGTCTAGTTCTTTAAGACTAAAATAGCTACGCCTTTACTTAACCTCTACCTTAACAAGTAAGTAACAGACTTTAAACAACGTCTTAAATATATAAGTAAAGGCAAACTTATATAGTCTATCTATAATAAAGTAGTAAACTATCTTTAACAACACTAGAAACACTACTATAGTACTACTATAGCGCTACCTTATACGTTACTTAAATATAAGGCAGGCTAAGCTACGTAAGTAAAGGACTAGTATAAGGACTCTATTAGGTACGCTAACACGTAAGACTACAATAGCTTAGAAATCAAGTATAAGGTAACTACGTACTACAACCGAGGTAATAGTAGGCATTAAGGAGTATAAGAATAAAGGGCAGAGAGAGGAAAGAAGGGGGGTTTAGAGATTAGTCTATAGTTAAAGTAGTAATATACCTTTAAATATACTACGACTATTTATTAACTCTTACCTCTTTTACTCTATAGAAATATACCTAACATTCTAATCTCTCTTCTTTACTAAAAGGTTATAGACTATTAGAGTAAAAAGTAATAATATAGACACGACAAATAAACCTCGACAAGATGTAGGCCTCTTCTTAAGCAACTCTTTAGAATACCTCTTTATAGGTAGATAGTAGTAAACCTAGTACGACTCTCTAAATGTCGACAGAAATCCTTTCCTTAAGTAAGACTAAGTTAAACAAGAGGATTACCTAAGCAAGGGTAGAGTAGTACCTTAAGTAAAAGTAAGACTACCTTATAGCGCTTAAGAGAGAAGAGGCTCCCTTAATAAACCTATACGAATTTAATAACCCTCTTAAAGTAGAACGACCTTTCTAGCGAACTTGTGTTAAAGAAACAGGAAAGAGTTATTATAACACCCCTTTTATTCTACTAAAAAACAAGACATATACTAGTATTACAACCTTCTTATTTAACTAGAAAACAGAGTTTAATACCTATCTAGAGAGTTATCTAATAGATACTAAA
>NW_020194476.1:1015879-1074488 GCF_003019875.1 Amorphotheca resinae ATCC 22711 | reverse complement strand
CAAGACCTTTAGAAATTTCCTTTAATAGTATAACTCCTTAGTTATTAAACTTAGCTACGCCCTCTTAGAGATATTCTATATCTACCTTCTTATCGATTGTTTAAAGCCTAAGTTAAGGGCTTATATAGTAAGTAGTAGGGTCCTAGATACCTTTAAGGTAGTTAAGGTAGTAGCGTTAAGAAAGGAAACTCTTATTTAGACAAGGTAATAAGAAGGCTCTTATAGAGCTTCTTTAACACTATACTATACTAGAAGAGGCTTCTCTTATAATCTAAAGACCTTATCTACGCTAGTAAACACGTAAAGGGCATCTAGTAGCTAAACTTTAAACACGTAAAAGGACTCTCTTAGTGTCGTAAAAACCCTTTTAGTAAGTAAGGTATAAGGTAACTACTACTAATACTAGTAGCCCGGTCATTAAGTAAATTCGTGCTTACTATACAAATACTCTATATACAGTTAATCTAGGCATACTTACGCTTAGTGCCCTAATAGGGCTAGTACTTTAGGCGCTAATACTATACTAGTAGCCTATTACGTTACGCCTAAACAATAAGAAGAAGGGCGACCTTTAATAAGTATTTAGGTAGAGATATATATTAGAGGTAGCTAGGTAGCTATACCGGCCTTACTAGACTTAAGAGTAGAAGTCAACCTTATCTACCTATAACTATTAGGACAGGAGGCACTATAGTAACTTAACAATTATATTATAGTGTCCTTACTATTCTAGAAAATAACGACAAGCTTTAGGTTATATGATCTGTTTGTTAAGGCCTAAGATAACTACTCTATAGTAAGGCAACATTAAGACAGATTTGTTATTACTAACATTAAGGACTTAGATATTATACTTAGATTTCTATAGCTAGAGGCTATAGACCTAATCGTTTTATAGAAGGCCCGGACGTTTATATACCTTATGTTGTCTTTAATAGTCCGGCTATATATAACAAAGAAAGAAATTAAGAAAGTAATAAAAGAAGCTTAATTTGTAATTATAGTAACAGTATAACTAATTATAGTCGACCTAGAATCCTTAGGTAAGAAAGAACTATAGAAAGAACTATAAGAAGATAGTAAGGCTATAGCGACCTTACCTAGTAAGTACTAATAATTTACGGATGTCTTCTCTAAGAAAGGGGCTAGATTACTACCTATAATTAATAGCCCTACTTATGTAATAGACCTTAAAGGAGACGTAGTACCGCTATATAGCCAAATCTACCTACTTATAGAGGTCGAGCTAGGTGTCTTATACGAATATTTAGACAACGCTCTAGTAAAAGGATAGATCTATCTAAGTAAGAGCCCTACTAGTACTCTAATACTATTTGTTCTAAAGAAAGAAGGGAAGTTACGACTTTATGTCGACTACTAGGCGTTAAATAGTATAACTAAAAAGAACTAAGCCCTTATTCTATTAATTAAAGAGATCCTTAATTAGCTGTCGTAAGCCTACGTCTATACTAAGCTTAACCTACACGAAGCGTACTATTAAGTTCGTATTAAGGCTAGTAATAAGTAGAAAACGGCTTTCTAGTACTAATACAGCTACTTTAAATACTACGTTATGCCTTTTAGGCTAGTAAACGTACTAGCGACCTTCTAGTCCTTTATTAACAAAGTACTAGGGAATCTTGTTAACAATATTTATATCGTATATCTTAATAATATCCTTATCTACTCTATAAATAAAGAAGAGTACACGTAGTATGTTTACTACGTCCTTAAACGTTTCTAATAACATAACCTCTATACTAACCTCTTAAAGTACGAGTTTAATATAAAGTAAGTAGGTTTCTTAGGATACGTTATCGACCTATAAGGAGTTTACATTAAACCTAAGCGTGTCTCTATAATCTAAGAATAGCCTATTCTTATAACTATAAAGGACATTCGTGTCTTCTTAGGGTTTACTAGGTTCTATAGGCGCTTTATTAAGAATTATTTAAAGATTACTATACTACTAACGAATCTCTTTTAAGGCGACGTCGCTAGTACTATTACACTAAGTTCTAAAGCCCTAGAAGCCTTTTACAAGCTACGACTAGTCTTTGTAAAGGCCCCTTTCTTACGTTACTATAACCCTAAACTACTTATACGTGTAGAAACAGATATATCTACCTATACTATTAGTACTATCCTTTTATAGCTATAAGAAGGCCGCTAGTACCTTGTTACGTTTATTTCTAGAAAGCTAAAGAGGCCGGAGCTACGCTATAACACCCTTAACGCTAAGTTAATAGCTATTATTAAGGCTTTTAGGTTATAAAGGCTGTACTTAGTATATATACAAAGTTTAGTATTAGTTTTAACAGATTACCTAAACTACTGTTACCTCTCTATAAAGCTAAAGTTGTTATAGTAGTAAGCTAGATAGCTAGAGGAACTTTCTGTCTTTAACTTTAAGATTAAATATAAAGAGAGTAGCTAAAACCTTACTAATAGGTTATTATAGTAGCCTGACTTACAAGATCCTAATAAGTAATTAGAGGCGTAACAAGCTCTTTTAGTAACTTTCCTTAACAAATTCTAGGTAAATGTAGTTACTTTAGAAGCCGTTAGTCTTATTATAAGGCTTGTTTAAAACAAAACTTCTATTCCTTTTATTCTTCTAATTCCTTTTGTTCCTTTAATTCCTTTTATTCTTTTTAAAGGTCTAGCGACCTTCTTAACATATACTGTCTTAGCGGAATCGCTCTAGCGTAAGAGGCTAGACTTACGCCGGCTAGTAGACTAAGGCGATCGTAGGTCTTAGGGACCTTACGCTTCTATTACTAGAGTATTAAGTTACAAATCAAACACTCTTATACTAGTAGAGAACTCTACTTAGAGTTAGGCTAGTAGAAGTAACAGCTAGGTAATAGTAACGTCGACGTTACTACTATTACTATTAGAAGCCCTTTGTAATACGTAGTAAAAGGACGCCTTTATTACTAATAAAGAGTAGAAGAAGTAGTAAGGTAGCTAAGGCACTACTAGGTCCTTATAGACGTTTAAGGATAATACGCTACTATAGTATTATAGACGTGTATATATACCTAATAATCCGGGCTTACGTAAAGAGTTACTAAAGCTTTTTTATAACGTACTTATAGTAAGGTACTAAGGAGTTAGTAAAACAAAGAAAAGGCTTTCCTAATCCTTCTTCTAGCTAAGTCTTAATAAAGACGTCTATCGTTACGTTTCTACCTATACTATCTATTAAAGAATAAAGGTAAAGACTTATCTACTATATAGTAAGTTAGCCCTACTCTCTATTCCTTCTAAACCTTAGTAAGAGATCTTACTTGACTTTATTACGTAGCTACCTTACTTCTATAACGTAGTAAGTAAACTATATAACTTAATACTTGTTATTATAGACTAATTTACAAAATTTTCCTTATATATTCTAATAACTGATCGTCTTACTAGCGACAGACTAGCGTCTCTCTTAATACACTACGTTATACAACAATTTAGGATTCTAGACAGTATTGTCTTAGACTAAGGCTCTCTCTTTATAAGTAAATTCTAGAGTAGTTTCTACTAGTACCTAGCGACATTACAGTAACTTAGTACTGCTTATTACTTATAAACAGACAGGCAGACAGAACAGTAGAACTAAGCTATTAAGCATTACCTTTAAACCTACTATAGCTTTGTACAAGACGACTAAACAACTAAGCTAGATCTTACTAAATTTGTATATAACACTTTATAGTACTCTATAATAAATGTAACACTATTGTACGTACTATATAAGTACTAGCCGTAAGGTCCTAAGGACATACCCTTAAACCGGTTAAAGCTAGTAGAGGCGCTAGTAGCTAATACACGAGTAGAGTAGCTATAAAGTAGCTATAAAGAAATTGTTATATTCTTTTAGTATTCCTAAAAACAGTATAAGAAATAGTATAACTAGAACTAGAAAAAGATTTTATTTAAAAAGAGAGACTAAGTACTCTTATTAACAAAATACTTAAGGTAACGTTAACCCTCTAGGAAATTCGTAGATAAGTACATTAGCCCTTACTAAATTAAAGACGTTATTAGAGACTATAGACTTACTTATAGACTACGCCTTCCTTTATTAGTACGGCTATATCCTACCTTTCTAATTATAAGCCTAGAACCTTATAGGGCGTAAGAAGGCAAAGTCCTTATAAGCCTAATAGACATCCTAGTCTTAGATAAAGAAACATTTAAAGTAGAAGCTATTCTTAACTATAAAGGCCTATAAAGAAACAGACTTTATCTTATAAAATAAAAAGGGTATAACGATTTAGAAAACTTATAGGAACTATAACAAAACCTTAATAATAGCCTACTTTTACGTAAATATAAACAAATACATTAAGATAATCGTTAGAAAGGCATAATATTACTAGTGTAGTTATAGTAACGTAGGTACGACTTTTGTATTTATTATATAAAAACTTAGAAACCTAGGTATCTTAGAAAAATACTAAACTACCCTTCTACTAGTAAACACCCTTTAAAGCTCTACTAACTTTATTATTATATATCTTAAAAAAAGAAAAAAGAAAAAAAAATCTAAAGTACGATCTTACTTGTTAAAGACACTTTAACCCTTATTTGTCTATTATTTGTCCTTATTACTGTCCTTTCTACTATTATTTTCTTTATTATTATCCTTTATAGTATCTACTACTACTTTATCCTTTACTTCCTTACTTTCTTTAGATCTTTATAAATCGTACGCGTACTACCTTTAAATTAGTAGTAACTTAGTATTAAGGTAAGGGATACTTATAACTTTCTTAAAATAAGACACGTACTTTTTAAAGATAGTAATATAGTCTTACTATACTTATATCGCCTCTTTTATAAGCTAATTATAACGATCTACCTCTATGTTTATAGTTGTAGCAAACTTATTATAAAGCTCTAACTAATAAGTAATTTTCGCTAGATAACCTAACTTTTACTTTACGTGCTTCTCCTTATCTACTTTATCGCTATAAAGCCTCTTCTCTACTAACATTATAGTCTAAGACTTTAAATATTAAAGGCTCTTCTTTACTAAAGTTTAGGCGGCCTAAATTATAGCCTGTTTGTATTAGCTTTAAATTTACTATAAACAATAGACTACCTTACCTTATCCTTTTTTGTAATTACCTTTTAAAGTTTAATTCCTTTAGCTTAAAGAGTTAAAACAACCTAGTAACGTTAATAAAGCTACGACGTAAGAGCGTCGCTCTAAGAGAGGTTATACTTATAAAAATGTACTCTTTCTTTAGATTCTTATAGTATACGTACTTTACTAATACAGCTACTATACTATTAGGCCGTTACTCTTAACTAAAGAGGGGTACTTATAGTCGTTATCCTTATACTTTAGGGAGGTACCTTATAGGTCTTATAAAGCCATTTGGTTTAGGCATTGCTTATAAGCTACTAAACGCTTTGTTAGTACTATGTCGTCGTTAGTAGTTTGATTAAGGTTTGTTAGAGGTTTATTAAAAGAGTCGTAAGAAGGGGGGGGCGTAGTAGCGTTATATTTGTATAAGGTAAAAAAAAGAAAAAGAGACAACAAACTAGTAAAAACGAGTCTTTATATACCTCTTAGCGCTATAAGAAAGAGACTAAGTAAAGGGGGATAAAGGAAGTGTTTTTCTATATTTACTTAAAAAATACGATTATAAGTAATACAGTTTGATCTCTATAGCTACCTACTATTAGTGTACTATCGACCTTCTAGTAAGAGATAACAAAGGATTTCTAAAAGCGGCAAAAGGGTAAGGAATACTAGCGCGCCTAGGTAATGCGGTTTGTATTACGTATTAAGGGTCTTACGGCTATCTAGTAACTTACTAGTACTTTACTATAATGTGTCTTTACTAAAAGTAAATATAAGAGGTACGCTAGGTAGAGATCTAAAAGTATAATATATAATAGAAATCTCGTAGTTTAGCTACGCGCCTTTACTACGCTATAAAGTCGCTACTATTCTCCTTTTTCTAACACTACTAGTTATACGGTTATATAGTTATATATTTACTCGCTAATTTATTCTTATACATTTATTCTTATTTCTAGAGAGGTATTAGCCTACCCTAGCCTTTCTACGATCTAACGGCTACCTATAAGCTTCTAAGGACAGAAGCTAAAAAGGAAGGATACTATGTTAAGTACGCTAATACGTAAGACTATAATAGCTTAGAAATCAAGTATAAGGTAACTACGTACTACGACCGAGGTAATAGTAGGTATTAAGGAGTATAAGAATAGAGGGTAGAGAGGGGAAAGAAAAAGGGTTTAGAGATTAGTCTATAGTTAAAGTAGTGATATACCTTTAAATATACTATAACTGTCTATTAACTCTTGCCTCTTCTACTCTGTAGAAATACACCTAACAGACTCTTCTTTAGAGAAGACCTTATAAGAGAACTAAAAGGTATAGTAGTCTTAATACAACAACTTACTAGTATACTACTAGGGCGCCGCCCTAGCTACGCTACCTGCTCCTTTAGTAGATGCCCTTAAGAAGTACTTACTCCTTTATAAGTATAAGAGCTCTCTTTTAATACAGATCTATACTAGTAAAGTTAGACTCTAGGCTTTCTTTTTTAAATATAAAGTACTAGAGGTAGCGACTCTCTAGTACCTTTATAGTAAGGCCCTAGAGATAGTAGCTTACTTAGTCCTTAACTACTAGTAGCTAGATTAATAGTAGCAGGCCTTATAGTAAGCACTCTACCTAAGAGTACTATAAACGTTCTACGACTTTATAGTAGTAATAAAAAAAGGTAAGAGCGCTTATATACTAATCTGTTAGCTACTATCTACTAGCTAATTCTTATAGTTCTATCTAGCTAAGTACTACTTAGTAAAGGAGTTATAAGAGAGAGAGTAGCCCTAGCTAGTAGCTAGCGCCCTACTAGCGCCTTACTAGTGTCCTGTTAGTATGTTTAGTATTACTAGGCTAGAAGGTTAAGTTCTAGTAAGGTAGCGATAAGGACCTAGCGCCTTAGTAGTACTATAATAGTATAAACGTAAGTAGTAGTACATAGGTTTTTACCTAGCTTTAGTACAGTTTTACTACGTAATTTATATAGTATAAAGGTTCTATATATAGTAGGTATAAGTAGTAAGAACAATAATAATATTAACAATTCCTTACTAGCCTTAATAACGCTAGTATTATCCCTCTAATTAGATCGACCTTTCTAACTCTTTCTAGTACAAGTACGATCTTTAAATTAGTATTAAGAAAGACAGTCTATAACTATAAGAATTAGAAAAGCTAATCTCTAGTAAAACTAGAAAAATTTACTACTAACTACTTTAGTAGTATAAGTAACGACGTCTTACGCTATTAGGAGTTTACTAGACTTTAAGTATTTGTTATACAGGACTTCTAGTACTATTAGCTACCTACTATATTTACTATAGTAAAACTAGCTATTAACTTTAACGAGATTATACTACTTAGACGTACTTTTTTAAAATATAAGTTAAGACTTATACTAACGTACTAGTAAAGGCTTACTTAAGATAAATACCTGTATTTAGTTAATTATATATTAGCGGCTAATAGAATTACTTAAGACAGATAATAGCTTAAGTAAGTATAATAGAGTTTACTTACTAAACTTCTTTAATAGACTATACTAAAAGACTAAGTTTAAAGGATTGTTAGTAGATAATTTCTTATTATATAAAGATCCTATAATTACTAAGCGTACTATCTATATAGCTTTTAATCTAAACAAGGACTCTAATAGTAAAGTCGACCTTAATTTCTTTAAGGATATTACTTTAGGTAGTAGTATAATACTAGATAATTAATTAATATAGTCTAGCTACATTAAGGCTGTTCTACCTTACGCTACTCTACTCTTCTCTAGTTATATTAAACGCTACTCTACTCTACTCTAGCTACATTAAGCGCTACTCTACCTTACTCTATACTACTCTACTAGGATGTTGTTTTTTCTTCTAGTCTTTAAGTAATAATAGTAAGTCAGGCCCTCTCCTTATATAAGGTAGTCTAGAGTACTACTAACATTTTAAGTATAGTTATAACGATTTATGTTATTACTTACTAAGTGTAATACTTAATATACCTTTATATAACGTTTAATTACTTGCCTAGCTCTTAGATTATATATTAATATTCTAGTAGTTAATAGTAGCTAGAATAAGAGTCTAGAAAAGGCTTGTAGTATCTAGCCTCTTATATATAACTACCTTAGTAATATACCTCTTAGTATATTAGTATTACTCTACCTAAGTACCTCTACCTTACAAGCTACAATTAATTATAATAATTAATGTGTTTATATTATATAGTTACGCTACTAATACAAATACAGAAGAGTCTAAGCCTTTGTAGGTACCTAGCGTATCTTAGAAGCTAGTAGCGGCTCTTGTAGCGACTCTTAGCCTTTACTAACTATATAGTTAGATATTATTATTATTAATAAAAAGCCTGTTACTATAAGTCCTAGACTCTTTAGCTATAGTATACAACGACTACTTACTATAAAACAGCTTATTAGTAAGGTAATCGTTAGTCTAGGTCTATAGTATTAAGGTTAATACTAAGTTCCTTAACTAACTTTACTAGCCGCTTAGTAGTATAGCTAAGCTTTACTTTTCGGCCTAAGGCACGCTAGGCAGCCTTACTATAGTCTTTAACTATTAGGTTACAGCATTTGATTTTACCTGTTGTATTATTAGTATAATTAAGAGATACATTATACTAGAAAAGTATGTACTTACTATCTCTTATATATCTATTATATCTACATTAAATTTAAGCTATTATTAAATTAAATTCTAGCTATTATTAAAATATTAGCCGTTATTATAGTATTATATTAACTATATTAATTTATAATATACCTTAGTCATTGTTATAGTTAACAAGAATACTCTAGTAGGTGTTGTCTATAAAATAGTGTCCTATAGACTTTAGACATAGTAAGATACTTGTCTTTACCTTTACTTCTTTTTTAAGAGATTTAGCTCTTTAGTCTTGTACCTAATAAAGTCCTTATTATTAATAGTAAACAACTTATAGGTCTTAAGAGTATAGAATTCTTTAAGGATTTAATGCTATTCTACTTAGTATTATACTAAGAGCTTTAAGACTTTTCTCTTTAACTTTCTAAACAAATTATTATTATTATTATTATTATTATTCTTACTACCTATACTTAATGTATAGTAGTAGTAGTAACATCTTCCTCTATTAAATACCTATACTAAGTACTATAAGAGTTTAATCTAAGTTTTAGTATATATATAGTTCTATAAGAGAGAAAGAAAATAAAACCCTCTTACTAAGGCGCCGTTATATCGCCGGTCCTTTTGTTATGTCCTTATCTCCTCTATATAAGCCTATAGATATCGCTATAGATATAGTACGCCTTGTATACACTAGACTACTCTTAGTACTCTACTTTGTTCTTAGAATAGAAATAAGAAAATAATAACCGCCTATAGTTACCTTAGTTCTTACCTAAAGGTTACTTTTTATTTGTCTGTACGCTATTCTTTTAACTCCTAAGATAAAAAAAATTCTAATCTTATAAGCCTCCTTCTCTCTTTATATCGTAAATTACTTTTATAACTGCCCTAAGTACCGGTTTTATACTTGTATTAAGTATGGCCTTTATTTACTAGCTAGGACGCTACGTAGGCTTGTCCTAATACAGGCCTAGGACTGTCCTGATTATTGTCTTAATTGTTATTCTATACTAAATCTAGTTTAGTTCTTGTCGCCTGTTTAGTTACTTACTAGTAAGGGGTCTTTGTTATGTTCTATATAAACATCTTACCTCTCTACCTTTCTCTTTACTAATTTACTTATAACCTTTTCCTTTTCTCTATCTATTCTTAAATTCTCCTTTCTAAAACTAAACTCTTAAAGTAACCTTAATATCTCCTAATTGTCCCTTTCTCTAAGATACCTTACGCCGCCCTTACTGTAACCCTATAAAAGCAAGGACGTAACTACTCCCCTTTACTTTACTAGTCTACTAGTAAGCGTGTCTATACTAGTAAGCCTCCCTAGGCTAGTTCTTTTATAGTAAAGACATATAACGATTCGGCTAATAATTAGTCTATCCTTATACGATCTAACGCTTGTATCTTAAGTAGATTTAACAATAATAATAATGTTAATAATAATAACCTTTTTACTCTTTTTTAAAGTAGGTCTAAGGTGTTTTCGCCCGGCCCTCTTATAATGTTTAGTACTTATAGATCTACCTCTAGAGAGCTAGAAAAAGGTTTTACTTAGATTAGTCTAGATACTCTATTAAAGGTTTGTGTATTCTCTATTATTAGTACCCTTTATTACTTGCCTATAGACTAACGCTCTTACCTTATGTAGCTAAAGCCTACTAAGCGGCCTGTACCTACGGCTAACCCGCGTTCCTCTCTACCCTCTGCCCTTACTAAGTAAGGAAAAGAGAAGAAAGGGACGCTAGCTAAGCCGGGATTAAGAGCGGTACTAGAGAAGGTAGTAGCCTAGCTAAAGTTAAAGCTAAAGCTAAAGCTAAAGACAATAACGACAATAAAGACAGTAGTATAGATAATAGTAATAGTAATAACAATAACTAGGACAGAGACAAAGATAAAGTAGAGAGAGAAGAAGAAGAAGGGCCTTACTAAGGGCATGTATACCTATAGAACTAAGGCTCTACTACCTTCTTAGGATACCTTCTTATTAATTTCCTTTATCTAGTCTGTCTATACAAAGCGTACTGCCTTTCTTAAGCAAGAAGTAGTAGCTATAGCGTATAAGGCAGAAAAAGAGAAAGAAGAGAAAGATAAGGGTAAGAATAGAGATAAAGATAAAGAAAGAGATAAAGACAAGGATAATATTAATAATAATAATAACCTAGACTATTTTGATAAGTTAGTAAGAGATGTACTAGTCTAAGCCTAAGGAAGAGGCGCTAAGGAGTTTAAGAGAGAGGATACTAAGGATACTAAGGAGAATAAGAGAGGAAAGAAGGGAGAGAGAGTTAGTAAGGCTAATAAGGGTAAGGGTAAGGAAAGAGAGGGGAAGGGGCCTACTATAGCTAACTAGGAAGAAGACGGCGTTATAAGAGGTATCGCTACCTTATTAGTTAGTTACTAGAGTAGACCTATATTATAAAGTAGTATGTGTACTGTCTTATGTTAGTACTATCCCTTACTAACCTTTACCTAGGGTTAGTAGTACGCCTACTGTATATACGGCGGCAAGAGCCTATTAGTATAGAGTAGTTACTCTCCTAAGGTTACTGTCTTTACTATATTAAAATACTATTTTTAAACCTTACGTACTAATATAAAAAGGCGTTAAAGGATAACGTCTATAATTATTATACCTAGTAGCGTTCCTCTTATAATAAAGTATAATTCCCTTAGCCCCTTTTCTCTTAGCCCTTACTAACCCCTTAGCTAGATTCTTCTTAAATACCTCTCTTAAGTAAGAGAGGTAGTAAAGTATACTCGCTCTATTATTACTACTCGCCTTAGCTTCTCTGTCCCCTTAGCTTAGAAGATTACTTCTACTTGCCTTCTACCTTATATAGTAGACAGCTCTTTTGTTTTTCCCCTTACTACTTTTAACAAGTAGCGGAATTTATACAAGAGTTCTTAGTACCTTATCTATAAGATAGTAGGCCTAGGCCGAACCTACTACTACCTCTTAGATAACACTACTTATAAGATTACTAGTCGGTTAGACTAGCTTAACGCTAGTATAGCGATAATAATCTAGACCCTTTACTTTATCGTAAGGTCTCTTTATTCTTTTTATAAATATAGCTAATAAGTAACAGAATTATATACCTATTAATAATACTACTACCTATAATCGGCTCTAGTCCTTCTTTAATTAGAGAGGGTTTTTCTTTTTCTTAGTTCTAGTTTTGTCTTAAGGTAATGTCTTCTTACTCTATTTCCTTTTTTCCTTTTATTATTCCTTTCCCTTTCTAGTCGTATATAATCCTAGGTATAGCCTAAGTATACTTACTTAAGTAAGTAGCGTTATAGATTCTAGTTAGAGTTATATAGCTCTTTTGTATTAGTTATAGCCTAAGTATATTCTAGTAGTATAGCTATTTTGTTTAAGTCTTATCCTAGTTAATAAATGTTAGTGTTAGTTAAACCCTAGGTTACCCTAGGTATTCTTTATATCCTTCTTATATTTAATTAGTTAGCTAAGGCCTAGACTATAAGGTAGTACTATCTTAGGATACCTAGCCCTATTAGCTATCTAGCTACCTTCTAGAGACGACCCGGGTTAGATGTAATTACCTAATAATCTAACAGGCCTAGTTGTTTAATTAGGTACGCCCTTTACTCTCTAAAATCCGGGTATCTAGTAATAATGTACTTTACTATCTAAGACCTTTACCTATACAAGTAATCCGCTAAGTAAGTAAAGACCTTTCTTTAGGTTAAGAAGGCTTAGAGACTAATCTTCTCTATCCTAATAACTAGTACTAAGGAGTATTCCGCTTTTATTATTGATTTATATCTCTCTATACGTTCTTTTTCTAGTACTTCTTACTATATAAGGGTTAACCTAAGGTTGTCTTACTAGTAGCGTTTCTACTATATATTCTAATCCTTATAGAGTTTCTTCTTAAAGATACCTTGTACCTTAGTAAAAGAGAGCTCTCTTAGTAAGAGGGGCGTCTTAGGTTCCTTGTCTTGTGTTACATTCTAGCCCTTAAGCTTATTCCTTACCTATCTTTCTTTAACTTCTACTAGGGTAGGCCTTAGGTTAGACTAAGGCCTACCCTTACTAGGATCTGTGTTTCTTTATATCCGGTCTCTAGTATTCTAAATAACGGCTTTATAACTTATAAGCTATACTCTTACTTATATAGTCCTTTAGAGGAATTTAAGGTAAAGGTAGATTAGAGGTACGTTTGTTTTAGTATATAAGATCTTAATTAGGGTAGCCTTAAACGCTCTAGAGACTACCTTAAGACCGCTATTTTAGATCTTCTAGAGTAACTTTACTATCCTTAAGAGACCCTTAGTAAGGTCTGTAGTTAAGAGCTAAACTACTAAGGCATATATAAGCGCTAAGAAGATAACTATATAGTATATTAGACAGGCTTTCTTTGTTATTATACCTTACGTTAAGGCTATAGTATAGGTTAAGGCTAGTATCTACCTCTTTATCTTTCTCTCTAAGTGTTTTAGGTAAGCTCCTTATATTAGCTTTAGGTCTAGGATAAGGCTAAGGATCTTAATTAACGGTTCTAGGGTAATCTCTATATTACTTAAGGAAAGGCCTATGTTTAGGTTATGTTTTTATCCTTTACTTAGGTAGAGTAGATAGTATTTCGTTAGTTTAAAGACAGCCTTATGTCTATAGGCCTAGTTAGAACATACCTAGTAAATCTTTACTAGCCCTTAGTAATTTTCTTTTATTGTCTTGCCCTAGACAATAATGTTTATATCGTTAACAAATCTAATAGTACTTCCTTCTCGTAAGGTAGTATTATACTATTCTACTAGTTCTAAGTTATAAAACAGAAAGAGGATAGAAGACAAGAGGGAGCCTTATAGAATTCTAGAAGGAACTTTAAAGAAGGGGCTAGTATAGTTATTAATCCTAATCAAACTACTTCTCCTTAAGAAAAAGCCTTTAACTAGTTAGACTATCTACTCTAAGATCCCTTTTATACGTAAGATATAGAGAAGCCTTAGGTAAGATAAATTGTTAAAGGCCTTAGCTATGTCTAGGCTAAGAATCGACGCCGCTATTTTTAGGCTACTTTACTAAGCCTTATAGACCTGTTCTATAATTAGTTCTAGCGCTATAGTTATGTCTCTCCTTCTCTACGCCCTTATTTAGTATACTAGAAGGAGTTAGTAATCTTCTACTAGGTTAGTTAGTCTTATAGCGACTAGCTTCTCTAGAGTCTTTCTAAGGGTGTTAAGGAGGGCAATTAGTTAATATGATTTTACTTAGTAGTAGTCTTTCCCTAGCTTTAGGATTACAATAGTTTAGGCTACTCTAAACTTCTTTAGGAAGTATCTAACCTAAGTATAGTAGTTAAAGAAGTAAGTATAGTATTAGAGTAAGACCTCTATTAACATTTTAATAATCTTGTTTAAGATCCTATCTAGGCCTAAGGCCTTCCTGTTCTTAAGCTTCTTAATTATAGCGTAAACTTTATCTACTAGGAACTCTAGTAAGTAGAACAGACTGTCTCTATATTGTCTCCTTCTTAGGTTAACCGGCCTGTCCTAAGGGTATTAGTATTCTAAGATGTCTAAAAGATCGGCGTTAAGAGTTAGGACAAAGAAAACGTCTTAGAAAGCTTTAGCCTTCTTCTTGTAGGTATTAACTAAAGCCTTTCTACCCTAAGAGTAAAGGGTTAAGAACTATAGTAAGGGTCTAGGCAAGTAGCTTCTATTCTTTACCTATTGTTTAAGTTACTATATTCTTCCTTTACGCTAGCTAGCCTTATAGACTAGGGCCCTAAAGTAAAGGGTCTAGGCTTTTAGGATTACCTTCTTCTTTTCTCTTACTATTCTATACTACTCTCTTATCGTCTCTTTTAGAATTCTCTTGCCTCTCTTCTAGTACTTTCTTAGGTCTACTTGTCTTACCCTCTTTACTTACTTACTATACTCCTTATTCTAAAAGCTTTTAGATCTGTCGCTTACCCTTTACTATAAGACCGCTACTTTAATAGCCTAATTTAAGGAGTCTATAAGTAGTTAGAGCTAGTTATTAATATCCTCTAGAGTACGTAGCTTAGAGATTACTAGTACTAAGCCTTATAAGATTTTAAGGAGCTTTAGTTTGTTAGTTGCTTTTTATTATCTCTATAAGGGTAAGACGTAGCTTTTAGCCTTAAATCTAAGCTTTGTAGCAATAAGAAAGTAGTTAGACTAGAGGTCGTATCCTAGCTTTACTTTATAAGAGCTAAGGAGATCTTTAAATTTAATTAGGATTAGGGCTAAGTCGATATAAGATTTGTAGTTTCCTCTTTCCTACGTTTGTTCTCTAACAAGTATTGTAATCCTAAGTAAAAAGTCTTATAGAATACTTATTACTTTGTCTAACATTCTCTTTAAGTCTTAGGAGGCTCTGTCCCCTTATATAAGGTAATAGAGGTTAAAGTCCCTTACTACTATATACTTATAGCTTTAGTTGTCTAGCTCTTCTTAGAGGGCTAAGAGAGTAGAGGGTCCTCTTAGAGTATACTTGTTAAGAGAGAAAGGGTTATAGATATTTGTAACTTTAACTAGCGTTAGAGTACTTATAACGTTAACTTTAAGGCTAACTTAGTATAAGTCTAGGTAAGAGGTATTAAAGGTCTAAGTAGTCTAATCGATCCTTTTGTTTATATATATTACTACTCTTATGCCCTCTACCTATCTGTAGATTAGTCTTTACTAAAGACCTAGTAAGGTAGTTATAAAGTCGTGTCTATTATACTAGGGTTCTTAAATAGCTAGGATGTCGTACTAGGCTAGGGAGGGGTCCTAGAGTAGCGCGATTATAACGTCCTTCTTTTTGTTAACGTTATATTATAGTATATTAAATAAGTCCTAGTCTAATTCTATAAGGAGTCTTAGCTTATAAGTATTTTATCTATTTAGGATTTTGTCTAGCTTAGGATAAGGACAACTAGAGTTATACGGCTAGGTACTATAGAGGTTCTAAAGCTTAGTGTTAAGAGAGAAAAGGGCCGGGAGTTAGAGCTATTAGTTTCTCTATTCTTTCTCTTCTTATTTAGGGAACTAGTAAGAGGGCTTATATCTCTTACTTAAGGGCTAAAGGTTTGTATGTACTAGCGTATAGCTCTCTCTTAGCCTATTAGAGTATTAACTCTTAGTCTTCTTATAGAGCGTTTTAGGTCACTTAAGGTAAGAGTAAGGGTTAGGCCTAGGGCTACCCTAGTATTAATTAGATCTCTTTAACAATATCTACTAGGCCTTATAAGGGCTACTTACTCTACCTCTTTTAATTTTTTCTATAGTAGTAAGTAGGCCGCCTAGTCTTAGGCCTAGTATCTTCTTTTCTTATAGTTAGTATATCTTTATTTCTCTTTGTTTTATAAGTTTTAGTATGTCTTTGTCTAGTAAGAGCTTACGTATATTCTGTAAGTTTCTTGTTTTAAACATATAGTTAACTAGTAAGGTCTTATCTCCTAGTACTTAAAGTACTAGTTTAAGGATACTCTTAGAAAGTAGAGGGCGTAGTAGTATAGTTCGCTATCTACTATTAAGCCTTCCTTAATTACTTTTTTCGCGTGTTTAAAGTCTAGGATACTTAAGACAAGAGACGTCTACTACTTTTCTTAGGCGCGTGTCTTAACTAGCTAGAACGACTTAACGATCTAGATCCTTAGGTTTAATACCTAGATAGCCTAGATCTATTCCTTTCTCTCTAGAGAATCCTCTTTAAGGCCTACTCTCTTAACCTTAACATTATAAACAATTATTAGTAGTATAGTCTAGAATACCTTTACTCTACTAAAGGTCGACGTTAGCTAGCCCTAATCTCTTTATATTTACCTTATACTTTCTAAATCCTTTATATAAAGCGTATAGCCTTTATTCTTATACTTATAAACAGCCTATACTAGGGCGCTTAAAAAGGCTATATTAATCTTATCCTTTATTATCTTATAATTAATGTTTTTAAACCTCTTTACATCCTTTATAAAGAGCTTAACTCTAATCCTTCTCTTAATCTCTATAACGTCCTTATACCTAAACGTCTAGGTTAAAGGGCTACTAGTCGCTAGGTAGGCTTAGGGCGCTCTCTCTCTAGCTATCGCTACGTATATTAGTTAGCCTTACGTACTAAGGTTCGTAACTTTAGTTTTAATGTTCTTAATTAAGGAGGCTATTTGTTAGGCCTATTCTAGGGCCTTAGCGTCGTCGTTACTTACGTATAGAGTTTTCGTAACGTGTTTGATTTTGTTAACTAACTTTTTAATACTTAGTATTACTAGAGAGCGTCTAGTACTAGAGGCCTGCCTATTAGCCTATAATATTACTTTATAAATTTCTATAGTAATACTAAGTAATTATCAGCCTAGGTAGATTCTAGGTCCTTCTAGCCTATTTTAACCGTCCTTAGTAGGTTCCTTTAAGGGCACTAGTAAGTACACTATTATATAATAATAGAAGTTAAAGAGGGCACTTAAAGGAGTGTTTTAAGGTCCTTTTAATAAGTGTAGTAGCTATTGTTTTCTAAAAATGCCGCTCCTTAAGAAGAAGATGTTTCTCTTTATACTTAATGTATATAGAACCTCTATACTATATAAATCACGTAGTAAAACCGTACTAAAGCTAGGTAAAAACCTACGTACTACCTCTTATAAATACTCTATTATAGCGCCGCTAAGGCGCTAAGACCTTATTACTACTTTACTAGAACTTAACCTTTTAGCCTAGTAATACTAAACATACTAATAAGATACTAGTAAGACGCTAAAAGGACGCCGGCTATTAACTAAGATTACTCTCTCTCTTTCTTAGCTAGGTAACGCTTAGCTAGCCTAAACTATAAGAACTAGCTAGTAGATAGTAGCTAGCGGATTAGTACGCGCACGCTCTCTCTTCTCTTTATTACTACTATAAAGTTATAGAACGTCTATAGTACTCTTAGGTAAAGTACTTACTATAAGGCCTACTACTATTAGTTAAGCTACTAGTAGTTAAGAACTAGGTAAGTTACTGTCTTTAAGGCCTTACTATAAGGGTACTAGAAGGTCGCTACCTCTAGTACTCTATATTTAAAAAGAAAGGCCTAGAGCCTAACCTTACTAGTATAGATCTACGTTAAAAGTAAGCTCTTATACTTATAAAGAAGTAAGTACTTCTTAAGGGTATCTACTAAAAGAGCGGGTAGTACGGCTAAGGTAGTACCCTAATAGTACGCTAGTAAACTATTGTATTAGGTTTATTATGTCCTCTAGTTCTCTTATAAGGTCTCTTCTAGTAAAGAGTCCCTATACTAGTCCTTTACCTATATAGCTTAGCCTGCCTTATACTTAAGTAACGTATAGAGTAGTACTATAGTAGCGTTATAGTAGTGTCTTTAGTATTATTAAAGGCAGGTCACTACTTTATTATAGATAGACTATATAAGTTTACCCTTACTTATACATTTAAGACGTTATTTAAAGTCTACTACTTACTTGTTAAGGTAAAGGTTAAGTAAAGGCGTAGCTATTTTAGACTTAAGAAACTAAACAAGAGTCGCTTAGTACGTCCTTATAATAACGTAAAGGTACTATAACTACTTTATAATAAGGTCTTTTATAATCTCTTTAGCTTATTACCTAAAAGGACAGTACTAGACCCTTATACTATATACTATAGCGCTCTAGATTACCTTTATATAGATCTCTCTTATACGTAGTAGGCTATATCCTTATGTAGATATAGTAAGCCTTATAAGTATAAACTACTAGGTAGTAAACTTTTATTTAATAGTATTAAGGTAGCCCTTTTACCTAAGCTTTTAATCTATCTAAACTCTTAGAAAGTAGGCCTCTTAGACTAGAGGTATAACCTAGTTATTAAGGTAGACAGGCGTCGTTAGTATAGTATAAGTATAAGTAAAGTAAAAGAGCTTACTCTTTTTAAGAGTAAACTCTATTCCCTTTATTTATACTTACTAGCTATAAGTCTACTATACTTCTTTAAGGTACTAGCGTGTCTTTATTATATCTCTACTAAATACTAAAAGGTTAAGGTCGTTAGTAAACCTTATTATAATAAGGCCTATATATCTTTATAGTAGCGTATATAAGCTAGTAGTATAAAAGAAAAAGAGGATAAGAGAAAAGAACAAGCCTTATAGTACCTTTATAGTAACTTCTTAGGGCAGTACTACCTCTTTATTAAAGAAGAGGCTAGCTGTCTAATTAGTAAGAAAGCTATATACTTACTATATAGCCTATATAAGAAACCCTAGGTATTAGAGAGTATAAAAAAGGTATATATAGTTTACTATATTAAAGGCGCCTTTAATGTCTAGTTAGAAGAAAGACACTACGGCCTTATAGCTCTATACTATATATATAGCGTTAACTACTATTTTAACTATAAGGTCTATTAAGCGTTATAGCCGGTTTTTTATCTACGTTTCTAAAAAGAGCCCTTACGACTTTATAGTATTAGTAAAGTACTAGCTAATTACTAACTTAATTACTTTACTTATCGTACTTAAGAGTAATATTAGCCTATAGGCCTTAGTAGTTTATTACTATTTAAGGGTCTTTTTAGGCTTACGTAGTACTACTACCTTTACTACTTTAAACTACGCTAGGACGTGCCTTAGCTAGAGGCTTATAGTTACTACTACTATAAGAAGCTTAGCTAAAGGGCGCCTATATGTCTTAAGGAAGCTAGTAAGTAGTAGGTTAGGTCTTAGCGCCTTTTAAGTACCTGTCTTTTAAAGAACGTTAGTAATGTCTACCTTTATTATAGTATTATTAATAGTAAACTACTAGTACTACTTGTCTTAAAGGTCTAGAATAACGTTACTAAGATTAGCTACTAATTTTAAAAAGAACTACTAGCCTAACACTATTACTTTGTTATAGTAGCTTATAGCTAGTACCTTCTTATTAGTACTTTAAAGAAAAGAGAGTAAGGCTAGTTCTAAGAGTATGTAGTTATAAAGCCTAGCCTACCTTTTAAGACTCTAGAGTTTCTATTAGTCTTTTAAGGTAGTAGTAAAGGCGCTATACTAGCTCTTAGTCTTTATATCTTAGATTGTTTAGAGTTAGTAAGTACTAGCCTACTAGAGGTCGCGCTAGTAAAGTTTAGTTAGAGTAGTAGTATATTAATAGTATACTACCTATGTTTTCTAGACGGCCTTAAGGACCTTACTACTTTACTAGGGTTTAGTATACTCTTAGCTAACCTTTTTTCTTAGAGTAGATAAGTTTATAATATATATAAGCTAGAAGGTAAGTAAGTTAACTACCTTATCGACCTTATAAGGTATGTCTAGTAGCTTAGAGAAGAGGTAGAGCCTCCTGGCCTTAATCGCTACTAGCTCTTAGTCTATTAAGGTCTAGCTCTACCTTAGTACCTTTACGGCTCTCTTATAGTAATCCCTTACTTAGGTAGTAACCTTAATTAGCTAGGTGTAGTAGTTAGATCCCTTATACCTTAGGTTACCTTAGTAAGTATACTAGAGCGTTACTATAGCCTATACGTAATTAATCGTTAAGTCTTGTTTACTATATCTCTTTTAGGTTAGCTCTCCTTAAGGTATATATAGTAAGAGCTACTACTTATAGGCTAGATAAAGAAGGGTCTCTAATTTAAGGGTAGTCTTACTAGCTCTATTCTAGAGTAGGTAGTAAAGGTTTATGTCGCTTATAATAATCTATAGCCTCTTTAGGTCCTCTTTAGTAAGCCGCTAAAGAGGACTAGTCTAGCCTAGAGAGTTAGGAATTAGTAAGTATATTAACTAGATAGTAATACCTTATAGAGTAACGTAACACTAGTTAACGCTAGTCTTTACTACTTAAGTAAGAGGTAGGTACTACTTATAAACGTAGATAACTATATAGCCTTTACTTTTATAGACTTACTAGTACTTTACTTATACTAGGTAGTAGACTGTCTTTATCTATTTGTTATACTATAGCTCTTAGATTACTATAACGTTAGCTTTATAGCTATCGTAAAGCGCTATTAAGGTAAGGCCGTTCTTTCTTATAGTATTCTAGTATACTATTATTAATTTTATTACTAAGAGTCTAGGATCTACAAGTCTTGTATTATAAAGGAGTCGCTAGACCCTTAGTTAGTTCCCTAGCTTAATATCTCTATAATGTCGTAGCTTTTAACTATTACTATATCTAGTACCTTAATAAAAAGGTGTCCTTACTTTACTAGAGTCCTTGTTATAGGCTTCTTATTATTACTTATCTATAGTCTTTTAGGTACTATAACCTAGTAGCTGTTGTTACTATCTTATAAGAATACTAGTGTAATACTAAGTACTTAGCTAGTAAAGCTACTCTTTAATACCTTAAACTATCTAAGTCTTTACTAATATATAGTATATACCTACTCTTTTACCTTAAGGGCCTTAAGATACTAATAGTCTTACACTATATATAGTCTACTATAGTTAATACATCTCTTCTTACTATTAAGTTAAAGGTACTTCTCTTTACTCTAAGGGTATACCGCTCTTATATAGTAGCTATACTAGGCCTAGTTCTTATAGAACCGCCTAATGTAGCTAAACTAGTAGTACTAGAAGTATCTTTAGATTTATAAGTTAGCTAAATATAGCTTATAGTTAAAGATCTAGGCTTACTAGATTAGCCCTTGTTTATATAGGCGTATTACTACGTTAGCGCTCTAAAGGTATAGTACTATTATTATAAACTTTACTATAAAGGCCTTAATAAGCTTAACTTTAACCTTTATAACATATAGCGCGTAAGCTTAGATCTCTACTAGTAACGCTCTTAATTCTACTTATATAACCTAGTCTATTAGTAGGCCCTTTACGATTACTATAAACTTACTCTTATAAAGCTAGGCTATAGGTCTAAACGCCCTTTATACTTAGCCTTAATCTTAGATTATAGTCTTTAGTATAGCTTCTTTAAAGGTAAGGATAGTATTACTACTAAGAAGCCGGCAGGTCGTTACTACCTTAGTACCTCTAATTACTATATTAGCTACTATTACTACTTTAATAGCGCTATAACGTACTAGGTCCTTTATCTATCTATCTACTCTAATCCTTAGCTCTCTAATCTGTCTCTTTAGTATTACTTATACTCTTATTAGGTACTAGCCTACTACTAACGCGTATATAGCCTAAAGGGCTATTACTACTATTAGCCTCTAAAAGGCCTCTTTTAATATCGTTCTTAATTACCTAATCGTTACTAGGTCGTCGTTAGAAAAGGTCTTAGAGGTACGTAAAAAGGTCTTTATATTTACTACCTTTAGCTTTACTACTACTATTGTTATTATAATAAGGTCGTAAAGGAAGTATAACGCCTTATCTTTCTTACCTAGTATTACGTAAGCTTTAATTTATTATAGGATTAACTTTGTTTTATTGTCTATACTACTCTTACTACTTACTAGCTCCTTACTATAGCTTTTTGTTAAGGAATAAAAGTATTAGCTCCTTTTTATAAGTAGGTAGTACTAGCTTTATTTAAGTCTAGTATACTTATTATCTGTTACTATAGGCTTGACATTCTCTCTAACATAAGTATATTCTCTAGTTATCTCTCTCTTTATTTCTCTTTTCTTTAAACATCTTACTAACCCTTAATCTAGAAATAATTATACTACGGCTAGTAAAGTTAGTCTAGGAACTTAGTATTAACCTTAATACTATAGACCTAGACTAACCTTACGACTAGTAGACAAGTAGTTTTATAGCGAGCTATAAGAGCCGCTACTAGCTTTTAAGAGAACTACTACATTACTAAAGCCGCCTCTAATATATAGTAAGTAAATCTATACTAGTACTAGGTATCTTTGTACTAATTAATAAAAGCTCTCTTAGATAGTATAAACAGACTAATTTGTTTAAAAAAAAAAAAAAACTTTACAACAGTCGCCTATACTCTTAACTACTCTAAAAACTTAAAAACAAATAATAGAATTAAAATCAGTACTCTTAGATACCTCTTAGAGTACTAGTAGACTATAGATCTTTATGTTTAGTCTTTGTGTTAAAGTATAGCTTTAAGTGTTAGAATTTGTTAAAAGAGACTTAAACTAACGCTAAGTCTTTTCTAGACGCTAAGTTAGTTAATGTTATAGATTTAACTATTGTTAAACAAAAGAAAAGGACTTAATTAAAGAGTAATTAGTAACCTTACTATAGTCTTTAACTATAAGGTTATAGTATTTAATCTTGTCTACTATATTATTAGTATAAAGATACCTTATACTAATATATAATTTACTTACTACTATGTTTTTAAGTAGAGGATCTACTATGTTTTTTATAACCTACTCTATACACGTTATAAAGTAGGTAGCCTATAAAGGCTTATATTGTTAAGTAGTAAGAGTAGAGAGAGATGTTAAGCCTTTATAGGCACTTAGCTATAGCTTTAATCTTACGTACAGTCTTGTCTAGCGTTTCTCTTAACTATAATAGATTAATCTTAAGAACTAAGAGCCTGTCTATAGGTAAGGTAAGAACGCGACTAATTCTCTTTAATATAAAGATAACCTGTAAGATGTTAGTTCTATTATCTTTATAAGCGTTTATAAGGATAAGTATACATTATCTATAGTTACTATCTTATAATAGTAGTAGTTAGAGATAGTAACATAGTAGAGTTGTTTAATACGCTCTTAGACATCTTTTAAGAGTTAATATTACAAGCAGATTTCGCTCTATTAGTAATATTAACTCTTAGGTAAGGGTACTTATAAAGGCTTATATTATTAAGTAGTAAGAGTAGAAGAAAAGGTTAAGTCTTTATAGACACCTAGTATATAAATGTAATAGATTAGAGAGCCTGTCTATAAGATTAGTAAGAATAGAATCTAAAGAAGTAAGTAGACAATATATACTTATAGGCTAAAAGCTAAGTAAACGATTCTTGTTACTCTAATAAGTGTCTCTTTCTTTCTTACATATAAAAATCGGCTCTAACTTAGAATAAAAACTAATTATAACTACTATAATTTATAAGAGTAACGCCTAATTTAATGCTACTAACTATAATCTTAAGGGACCTTAATCTTAAAGAAGAGCCTGTCTATAAGTAGGAACGTATTAGTAAGGATAGAATTAAGGTAAAGAGGTAGACGTAATAAGGGATATATGTACTTATAGATGTTAATAAATAGTAGAAGGTCTTTGTCTAACTTGTAATCTAGAACCTTACGTTATAACTAAAGTAAAGTAAACGATTCTTGTTGCCCTGATTTAAATGTAGTAGATAAAGATAGATTAAATGTAGTAGATAGATTAAAGGTAGTAGATAGATAGATTATTAAAGGTAGATTTTAAGTAGGTAAGATAAGACCTACCTTACCTACCTACTTACCTAGCTTAAGCTCGCTTAAGCTAAGGTACCTTAGGTAGGTAAGTAAGTAGGTAGGTAAGTAAGTAGGTAAGGTAGGTACCTTATCTTACCCTAGTATATTAACCTCTTATAGACTAAGGTAATAAAGAAAGAGAAGAAAAGAGAAGTAGAATAGAGTTTACCTTATATATCCTTAAGGTAGATTACTATAAGTAATTACGTAAATAATTTAAAGGCGTTTACTATAGTAAAGGTAAGGTAACTACTACCTTAAGTCTAGATCTTGTCCTAGATATTAAGGCATAAACTTAAGGTCTACCTCCTTACCTACTTTACCTAGGTAGTGTCTACTAAGTTCTAACCTAACTCTAGGACCTTTATCTCTCTTAAGTTAATACAGGCACTATACACATATCTACTATTATATAGTATAATAGTTTAAAGGCGTTGTACTAATCGTCTAATAGTATAGAGAGGGCTACTGTTAGTAGAGGCTAATAGTAAAGATAATAGTAAAGATAGTAAAGATAGTAAAGATAGTAAAGATAGTAAAGATAGTAAAGATAGTAAAGATAGTAAAGATAGTAAAGATAGTAAAGATAGTAAAGATAGTAAAGATAATAGTAAAGTTAATAGTAAAGTTAATAGTAAAGTTAAGGATAAACCTAATAAAGTTAATAATAAAGCTATAGCGTATACTAATAAGCGTTAAGAACATATAGCTAATTATATAGCGGATTTAGATAATAGTATCTATAGTAAAGACAGTATCTATAGTAAAGACAGTAATATTAGTATAGATAAAGCCTTCTCTAATAGTTATAAGATTAACTTTAACCCTTCTAATAGTAATATAAGCGACTTTAATCTATACGACTAGGTAATTATTCTATTACTATGTTACTATAACTAACTAATATATATAAACAAAACGTATTTAATTTAACTAATACTATAAAGCCTGTACCTTACGACCTATATATAGTAGATCTAGATCTTAATAATAAGGATTTGTTAGAATCTATAAAGGAACTACTATCTTACTATTTATCTTTATCTGCCTTATCTTTCTTATTTAAAATAGAGTTAATTTAGTAACTAACTATAAATAATGTTATGTTACTCTTTTACCTAGTATTTAGCCTATAGTATAAGAAGTTATTAGTATTATAGACTAATTACAAGCGCCTACAAGAGGTTTAGAAATTAGGTTAGTGTATAACTACTCTTAGTAATAACGATAAAGCACTACTAAGTCTGTCTCTTAAGCTTAATACTCTAAAGAGAATAGTCTAAAGTTACCTACTACTACTTTAACTAATATAAAAGCCTATTATAGTATAGATTAACAAGTAACTAACATTTCTTTCTAAAGAAAAGGACTAGTACAAGTAGTAGTAGTAGTAGTAGTCGGTTCTTATCTAAAAGGTATAGTATTACTTAGATCTAACTATTATAGTCCTTACTAATAGTACTAAAGGTATAGTATTACTAGTATAATCTAGTAGATCTTGTTACTAAGATCCTAGCTACTAAAGACCTTATAGATAAGATGTACTTTAGTATAGTATACTACGTTAATTACTTTAAAGAGTTTTAAGAATTAAGAGCCTAAGGATTATTAGCTATAATAATATCTAGAGAGTTTACTTAAACTATTAATAGATCTATAATTATACTAGGTAATATAATCTGTCTTATAAGTCTAGTTAAAAAAGGCTTTACTAGAGGTTAAGTTATATTTGTTAGCTATAACTATTAAAGGGTCTACGCCCCTTACTACTCTAAAAACTTAAAAACAAACAATAGAATTAAAATCAGTACCTTTAGATACTCCTTAGAGTGCTAGCAGACTATAGGCAAGCCTATAGTAACAAATAGTAGGTATACTAGACTTAAATAAAGCTAATACTACTTACTTATAAGTAAGAGCTAGTACTCTTACACCTTAACTAAGAGCTATAGTAAGGAGCTAGAGAGTAGTAAGAGTAGTAAAGACAATAAGATAGAGAAAATTATATAAAGAATCAAAGCCTATATAATACTAGGTAAAGAGGATAAAGCGTTACGCTTTCTTTACGACCTTATTATAACAATAATAGTAGTAGTAGAGCTAAAGGTAGTAAATACAAAGACTCTCTTATATACTCTTAAGACCTTCTTTAACGACGACCTAGTAACAATTAAGTAATTAAGAATAATATTAAAAAAAGCCTTTTAGAGGCTAATAGTAGTAGTAGCCCCTTAGGCTATATACGCGTTAGTAGTAGGCTAGTACTTAATAAGAGTATAAGTAATACTAGAGAGACAGATTAAAGAGCTAAGGATTAGAGTAGATAGATAGACAAAAGACCTAGTACGTTATAGCGTTATTAAAGTAGTAATAGTAGCTAATATAGTAATTAAGGACGCTAAGGTAGTAGTAACCTACTAGCTTTCTAATAGCGACACTATCCTTACCTTTAAGGAGGCTATACTAAAGACTATAATCTAGGATTAGGGCTAGGTATAAAGGGCGTTTAGGCCTATAGCCTAGCTTTATAAGAGTAAGTTTATAGTAATTACAAAAGGCCTACTAGTAGACTAGGTTATATAAGTAGAATTAAGAGCGTTACTAGTAAAGATCTAAGCTTATATACTATATGTTATAAAGGTTAAAGTTAAGCCTGTTAAGGCCTTTATAGTAAAGTTTATAACGATAGTACTATACTTTTAAAGCGCTAACGTAGTAACGTGCCTATATAAATAAGAGCTAATCTAGTAAGCCTAGATCTTTAACTACAAGCTATATTTAGCCGACCTACAAATCTAAAGATACTTTTAGTACTACTAGTTTAGCTACATTAGGCGGTTCTATAAGAACTAGGCCTAGTATAGCTACTACATAATAAGTATATTAACTAGATAGTAATACCTTATAAAGTAATATAACACTAGTTAATACTAGTCTTTACTACTTAGGTAAGAAGTAGGTACTACTTATAAACGTAGATAACTATATAGCCTTTACCTTTATAGACCTACTAGTACTTTACCTATACTAAGTAGTAAACTGTCTTTATCTATTTGTTATACTATAGCTCTTAGATTACTATAACGTTAGCTTTATAGCTATTATAAAGCGCTATTAAGGTAAGGCCGTTCTTTCTTATAGTATTCTAGTATACTATTATTAATTTTATTACTAAGAGTCTAGGATCTATAAGTCTTATGTTATAAAAGGGTCGCTAGACCCTTAGTTAGTGCCCTAGCTTAACATCTCTATAATATTATAGCTCTAAACTATTATTATATCTAGCGCCTTAATAAAAAGGTATTTACGCCTTACTAGAGTCTTTACTATAGGCTTTTTGTTATTACTTGTCTATAGTCTCTTAGGTACTATAACCTAGTAGCTATTATCGTTATCTTATAAAGACGCTAGCGTAACGCTAAGTACTTAGCTAGTAAAGCTACTCTTTAATACCTTAAACTATCTAAGTCTTTACTAATATATAGTATATACTTACTCCTTTACCTTAAGGGCCTTAAGACACTAATAGTCTTATACTATATATAGTCTACTATAGTTAACGTATCTCTTTCTATTATTAAGTTAGGGGTACTCTTCTTTACCTTAAGGGTACGCTACTCCTAATTCCTAACTCTCTAGACTAGACTAGCCTTCTCTAGTAGCTTACTAAAGAAGACTTAAAGAGGCTATAGATTATTATAAGTAATATAAACCTTTACTACTTACTTTAAGACAGAGCTAGTAAGACTACTCTTAAATTAGAGACCCTCTTTTATCTAGTCTATAAGTAGTAGCTCTTACTATATATACCTTAAAAAAAGCTAACCTAAAAAAGATATAGTAAACAAGACTTAACGATTAATTACGTGTAGGCTATAGTAATATTTTAGTATACCTACTAAGGTAACCTAAGGTATAAGGGATCTAACTACTATACCTAGCTAATTAAGGTTATTACCTAAGTAAGAGATTACTATAAAAGAGCTATAAAGGTACTAGGATAAAGCTAGACCCTAATAGACTAAGAGCTAGTAGTAATTAAGGCTAGAAGGCTCTACTTCTTCTCTAAGCTACTAGACATACCTTATAAGGTTAATAAGGCTATTAACTTACTTACTTCTTAGCTTATATATATTATAGACTTATCTACTCTAAGAAAAAAGGTTAGCTAAAGGTATACTAAACCCTAGTAGAGTAGTAAGGTCCTTAAGGCTGTCTAGTAAATATAGGTAGCGCACTATTAATATACTACTACTCTAACTAAACTTTACTAGCGCGACCTCTAGTAGACTAGTACTTACTAACTCTAGACGATCTAAGATATAAAGACTAAGAGCTAGTATAGCGCCTTTACTACTACCTTAAAAGACTAATAGAAACTCTAGAGTCTTAAAAGGTAGGCTAGGCTTTATAGCTACGTACTCTTAAAACCGGCCTTACTCTCTTTTCTTTAAGGTACTAATAAGAAAGTACTAGCTATAAGCTACTATAATAAAGTAATAGTATTAGGCTAGTAGTTCTTTTTAGAATTAGTAGCTAATCTTAGTAACGTTGTTCTAGACCTTTAGAACAAGTAGTACTAGCGGTTTACTATTAATAACATTATAATAAAGGTAGATATTACTAACGTTTTTTAAAAGACAGGTACTTAAAAGGCGCTAGAACTTAACCTACTACCTACCGGCTTCCTTAAGGTATACAGGCGCCTCTTAGCTAAGCTCTTTATAGTAGTAGTAACTATAAGCCTCTAGCTAAGGCACGTCTTAGTGTAGTTTAAAGTAGTAAAGGTAGTAGTACTATATAAGCCTAGAAAGACCTTTAAATAGTAACAAACTACTAGGGCCTATAGGCTAATATTACTCTTAAGCGTAATAAGTAAAGTAATTAAGTTAGTAATTAGCTAGTGCTTTACTAATACTATAAAGTTGTAAGGGCTCTTCTTAAAAATACAGATAAGAAACCGGCTATAACGCTTAATAGACCTTATAGTTAAAATAGTAGTTAACGCTATATATATAGCGTAAAGCTATAAGGCTATAGCGTCCTTCTTTTAACTAGACATTAAAGGCGCCTTTAATATAGTAAACTATATACGCCTTCTTTATACTCTCTAATACCTAGGGTTTCTTATATAGGCTATATAGTAGGTATATAGCTTTCTTACTAATTAGACAGCTAGCCTCTTCTTTAATAAAAAGGTAGTACTACCTTAGGTAGTTACTATAAGAGTACTATAAAGCTCGCCCTTCTCTCTTATCCTCTTCTTTCTCTATACTACTAGCTTATATACGCTACTATAAAGACATATAGGCCTTATTATAGTAGGGTTTACTAACGACCTTAATCTCTTAGCTTTTAGTAGAGATATAATAAAGATATACTAGTACCTTAAAAAGGCGTAGTAGATATATAACTAGTAGTTACGTATAAGAAAGATAGAGTTTGTCCTTAAAAAGAGTAAGCTCTTTTACCTTACTTACGCCTATACTATACTAACAACACTTATCTACTTTAACGGCTAGGTTATACCCTTAGTCTAAGAGGCCTACTTTTTAAGAGTTTAGATAAATTAGAAGCTTAGATAAAAGGGCTACCTTAACACTATTAAACAAAAGTTTACTACTTAGTAGTTTGTACTTATAAGGCTTACTACGTCTATATAAGGATATAGCCTACTATACGTAAGGAAGATCTATATAAAGGTAATCTAAAGTACTATAGTATATAGTATAAGAGTCTAGTACTACTTCTTTAAGTAGCGAGCTAAGGAGATTATAAAGGACCTTACTATATAGTAGTTATAGTGCCTTTATATTATTATAAGGGCGTACTAAGCGACCCTTATCTAGTTCCTTAAGTCTAAAATAGCTACGCTCTTACTTAACCTCTACCTTAACAAGTAAGTAGTAGACTTTAAACAACGTCTTAAATATATAAGTAAGGGTAAACTTATATAGTCTATCTATAATAAGGTAGCGACCTGTCTTTAATAACACTAGAAACGCTACTATAGCGCTACTATAGTACTACCTTATACGTTACTTAAGTATAGAGTAGGCTAAGCTACGTAAGTAAAGGACTAGTATAAGAGCTCCTCTTTAGAAGAGACCTTATAAGGGAACTAGAAGGTATAATAGTCTTAACATAATAGCTTACTAGTACACTACCTAGGTACTACCCTAGCCGTACTACCTACTCTTTTAGTAGATACCCTTAAGAAGTACCTACTCCTTTATAAGTATAAGAGCTCTCTTTTAATATAGATCTGTACTAATAAAGTTAGGCTCTAGGCTTTTCTTTTTAAGCGTAGAGTACTAGAGGTAGCGACCCTCTAGTACCCTTATAGTAAGGCCTTAAAGACAGTAGCTTACCTAGTCCTTAACTACTAGTAGCTAGACTAATAGTAGTAGGCCTTATAGTAAGCGCTCTACTTAAGAGTACTATAGACGTTCTATAACTTTATAGTAGTAATAAAGAAAGGTAAGAGTACTTATATACTAATCTATTAGCTACTATCTACTAGCTAATTCCTATAGTTTTGTCTAGCTAAGCGCTACTTAATAAAAGAGTTATAAGAGAAGGAGTAGCTCTAGCTAGTAGCCGGCGCCTTACTAGCGCCTTACTAGCGTCCTATTAGTATGTTTAGTATTACTAGGCTAAAAGGTTAAGTTCTAGTAAGGTAGCGATAAGGACCTAGCGCCTTAGTAGCGTTATAATAGTGTAAATACAAGTAGTAGTACGTAGGTTTTTACCTGGCTTTAGCACGGTTTTACTACATGATTTATGTAGTATAAAGGTTCTATATATAGTAGGTATAGGTAGTAAGAACAATAATAATAATAATAATAATAATATAACTATTAAAGTAAGGATTGTCGGTTTTAATAAAGAGAGGCTATTATAATTACTATCTAACTAGTTATATTACCTAATAAAAAACTTTACGACAGTCGCCTACGCCCTTAACTGCCCTAAAAACTTAAAAACAAACGATAGAATTAAAATCAGTACCCTTAGATACCTTCTAGAGTACTAGTAGACTATAGGCAAGCCTATAGTAACAGATAGTAGGTATACTAGACTTGAATAGAGCTAGTACTACTTACTTATAAGAAGGAGCTAATACTCTTATTTCTTAATAAAAAGCTATAGTAAGGAGCCGGCAAGTAGTAAGAATAGTATAGACAATAAAACAAAGTTAATCTTATAACAAATTAAGGCCTACGTAATACTAGGTAAAGAAGATAAGGCGTCGCGCCTCTTTTACGACCTTATCGTAACGATAATAGTAGTAGTAGAGCTAAAGGTAGCGAACATAACGACCTTCTCGCGTACCCTTAAGACCTCTTCTAACGACGACCTAGTAACGATTAGGTAATTAAGAACGATATTAAAAGAGGCCTTTTAGAGGCTAATAATAGTAGTAGCCCCTTAGGCTATATATACGTTAGTAGTAAGCTAGTGCCTAACAAGAGTATAAGTAATACTAGAGAGACAGATTAAGAAGCTAAGGATTAGAGCAGATAGATAGATAGAGGACTTAGTATGTTGTAGTACTATTAAAGTAGTAATAGCGGCTAATATAGTAATTAAGGGCGCTAAGGTAGTAGTGACCTACTAGCTTTCTAGTAGCGACACTATCCTTACCTTTAAGGAGGCTATACTAAAGACCGCGATCTAGGATTAGGGCTAGGTATAAAGGGCGTTTAGGCCTATAGCCTAGCTCTATAAGAGTAAGTTTATAGTAATTATAAAGGGCCTACTAGTAGACTAGGTTATATAAGTAGAATTAAGAGCGTTACTAGTAGAGATCTAAGCCTACGCGCTATATATTACAAAGGTTAAAGTCAAGCCTATTAAGGCCTTTATAGTAAAGTTTATAACAATAGTACTATACTTTTAGAGCGCTAACGCGGCGACGCGCCTATATAAACAAGGGCTAATCTAGTAAGCCTAGATCTTTAACTATAAGCTATATTTAGCTAACCTACAAATCTAAAGATACTTCTAGTACTACTAGTTTAGCTACATTAGGTAGTTCTATAAGAACTAGGCCTAGTATAGCTACTACGTAAGAGCGGCGTACCCTTAAGGTAAAGAAGAGTACCCTTAACTTAATAGTAGAAAGAGATACGTTAACTATAGTAGACTATACGTAGTATAAGACTATTAGTGTCCTAAGGCTCTTAAGGTAAAAGAGTAGGTATATACTATATATTAGTAGAGACCTAGATAGTTTAAGGTATTAAAGAGTAGCTTTACTAGCCGAGTACTTAGCGTTATACTAGCGTCCTTATAAGATAGTAACGACAGCTACTAGGTCGTGGCTCTTAAGAGACTATAGACAAGTAATAACAAGAAGCTAATAGTAAGGACTCTAGTAAGGCGTAGGCGCCCTTCTATTAGGGTACTAGACATAGTAATAGTTTAGAGCTACGACATTATAGAGATATTAAGCTAGGGAACTAACTAGGGGTCTAGCGACCCTTTTGTAACGTAAGACTTATAGATCCTAGACTCTTAGTAATAAAATTAATAATAGTATACTAGAACACTATAAGAAAGAACGGCCTTACCTTAATAGCGCTTTACGATAGCTATAAAGCTAACGTTATAGTAATCTAAGAGCTATAGTATAATAAATAGATAAAGACAGTCTACTACCTAGTATAGGTAAAGTACTAGTAGGTCTATAAGAGTAAAGGCCGCGTAGTTATTTACGTTTATAAGTAGTACTTACTTCTTACTTAAGTAGTAAAGACTAGTGCCGACTAATACTACGTTACTTTATAAGGTGTTATCGTCTAGTTAATATACTTACTAATTCCTAACTCCTTAGGCTAGACTAGCCCTTTCTAGCGGCTTACTAGAGAGGACCTAAAGGGGCCGTAAATCGTTATAAGTAATATAAACCTTTACTACCTACTCTAAGACAAAGCTAGTAAGACTACCCCTAAATTAGAGACCCTTCTTTGTCTAGCCTATAGGTAGTAGCTCTTACTACGTATACTCTAGAGAGAGCTAACCTAGAAGAGACATAGTAAACAAGACTTAACGATTAATTACGTGTAGGCTATAGTAACGCTCTAGTGTACTTACTAAGGTAACCTAGAGTATAAGGGATCTAACTACTACGCCTAGCTAATTAAGGTTATTACCTAAGTAAGGGATTACTATAAGAGAGCCGTAAAGGCACTAGGATAGAGCTAGACCCTAATAGACTAAGAGCTAGTAGCGATTAAGGCTAGAAGGCTCTACCTCCTCTCTAAGCTACTAGATATACCTTATAAGGTTAATAAGGCTGTTAACTCGCTTACCTCTTAGCTTATACATATTATAGACTTATCTACCCTAAGAAAGAAGGTTAGCTAAGGGCGTACTAAACCCTAGTAGAGTAGTAAGGTCCTTAAGGCTGTCTAGTAAACGCAGGCAGCGTACTATTAATATACTACTACCCTAACTAAACTTTACTAGCGCGACCTCTAGTAGGCTAGTACTTACTAACTCTAGACGATCTAAGATATAAAGACTAAGAGCTAGTATAGCGCCTTTACTACTACCTTAAAAGACTAATAAAAACTCTAGAGTCTTAAAAGGTAGGCTAGGCTTTATAGCTACGTGCTCTTAAAACCGGCCTTACTCTCTCTTCTTTAGGGCGCTAATAAGAAGGTACTAGCTATAAGCTACTATAATAAAGTAATAGTGTTAGGCTAGCGGTTCTTTCTAGAATTAGTAGCTAATCTTAGTAACGTCGTCCTAGACCTCTAAGACAAGTAGTACTAGTAGTTTACTATTAACGACACTATAATAAAGGTAGACATTACTAACGTTCTCTAAAAGACAAGTACTTAAAAGGCGCTAAGACCTAACCTACTACCTACCGGCTTCCTTAAGGTATATAGGCGCCTCTTAGCTAAGCTCCTTATAGTAGTAGTAACTACAAGCCTCTAGCTAGGGCACGTCCTAGCGTAGTTTAAAGTAGTAAAGGTAGTAGTACTATATAAGCCCGGAAAGACCCTTAAATAACAATAAACCGCTAGGGCCTATAGGCCGATATTACTCTTAAGCGTAATAAGCAAAGTAATTAAGTTAGTAATTAGCTAGCGCTTTACTAACGCTATAGAGTCGTAAGGGCTCCTTCTAGAAATATAGATAGAAAACCGGCTATAACGCTTAATAGACCTTATAGTCAAAATAGTAGTCGATACTATATATATAGTATAAAGCTATAAGGCTATAGCGTCCTTCCTTTAACTAGACATTAAAGGCGCCTTTAATATAGTAAACTATATACGCCTCTTCTATACTCTCTAATACCTAGAGTTCCTTATATAGGCTATATAGTAGGTATATAGCTTTCTCGCTAATTAGACAGCTAGCCTCTTCTTTAATAAGAAGGTAGCGCCGCCCTAAGAGGTTACTATAAGGGTACTATAAGGCTTGTCCTTTTCTTTTATCCTCTTTCTCCTCTATACTACTAGCTTATATACACTACTATAAAGACATATAGGCCTTATTATAGTAGGGTTTACTAACGACCTTAACCTTTTAGTATTTAGTAGAGATATAGTAGAGACACGCTAGTACCTTAAAGGGGCGTAGTAGACCTATAGCTAGTAGGTACAAACAAGGGGAATAGAGTTCGCCCTTAAAAAGAGTAAGCTCTTTTACCTTACCTACGCCTATACTATACTAATAACGCCTGTCTACCTTAACGGCCAGGTTATACCCCTAGTCTAAAAGGCCTGCTTTCTAAGAGTTTAGATAGATTAGAAGCTTAGGTAAAAGGGCTACCTTAACGCTATTAAACAAAAGTTTGTTACCTAATAGTTTACGCTTATAAGGCTTACTACGTCTACGTAGAGATATAGCCTACTATACGTAAGAGAGATCTATATAAAGGTAATCTAGAGCGCTATAGTATATAGTATAAGGGTCTAGTACTACCCTTCTAAGTAACGAGCTAAGGAGATTATAAAGGACCTCGCTATAAAGTAGTTATAGTACCTTTACGTTATTATAAGAGCGTACTAGGCGACTCTTGTTTAGTTTCTTAAGTCTAAAACAACTACGCCTCTACTTAACCTTTACCTTAACAAGAAGGTAGTAGACTTTAAATAACGTCTAGAATGTATAGGTAAAGGCAAACTTATATAGTCTATCTATAATAAGGTAGCGACCTGCCTTTAATAATACTAGAGACGCTACTATAACGCTATTATAGTACTACTCTATACGTTACTTAAGTATAAGGCGGGCTAAGCTATATAAGTAAAGGACTAGTATAAGGACTCCTTACTAGAAGAGACCTTATAAGAGAACTAGAAGACACGATAGACCTAATATAATAGTTTACTAGTACACTATTAGGGTACTATCCTAGCCGCGCTACCCGCCCTTTTAGTAAATACCTTTAAGAAGTACTTACTTCTCTATAAGTATAAGAGCTTACTTTTAACGTAGATCTATACTAGTAAGGTTAGGCTCTAGGCCTTTCTTTTTAAACGTAGAGTACTAGAAGTAGCGACCCCTTAGTGCCCTTATAGTAAGGCCCTAGAGATAGTAGCTTACCTAGTCCTTAACTACTAGTAGCTTAACTAGTAGCGGCAGGCCTTATAGTAAGTACTCTACCTAAGGGCGTTATAGACGTTCTATAACTTTATAATAGTAATAAAGAGAGGAAAGAGCGCGCGCGTACTAATCTACTAGCTACTATCTACTAGCTAGTTCTTATAGTTTAGGCTAGCTAAGTGCTACCTAGCTAAGAAAGAGAGAGAGTAATCTTAGTTAACGGCCGGCATCCTTTTAGCGTCTTACTAGCGTCTTGTTAGTATGTTTAGTATTACTAGGCTAGAAGGTTAAGTTCTAGTAAGATAGCGATAAGGTCTTAGCGCCTTAGCGGCGCTATAATAGAGTATTTATAAGAGGTAGTACGTAGGTTTTTACCTGGCTTTAGCACGGTTTTACTACGTAATTTATGTAGTATAGAGGTTCTGTATACATTAGGCATAGGTAGTAAGAACAATAATAATAATAATAATAGTTATATTACCTTAAGAGTTAGTAGTATCTAAATTCGACGATATCTATATAAACAATTAAGAGATAATACTACTTAATACAACATTTAAGGTTTTAGAACACTAGGTTAGTTAGATCCTAGATATTATTATAGAATAGAGTTATAACCTAACTAATAATAAAAAAGAAGATAATATCTATAACTCTAAACCTAGGTTTTTTATTTACTAGATCCTTAATCTATATACTAGTATTATAAAATCTATTTACTTTATACATCTAACCTAAGGTAATCTAGAACTTAACTACTATAGTAGAGAGGTACTAGAGGACTTTACAACTATAGACTATATTTCTTGTTTATTACTATTAATCCTGTTTATTAATAACTTTAGTATCTATTATAATATATACTAAGCGCTAAAGGGTTTTTATATTACTCTTATATACTTAGATTTTAATAAGTAAAGAAAGCCTTTAAATAAGTTTACCTTAATACTTAGTCTTTATAGTATATCTTTTTAAGAGATTATTACTAACCTTAAACCTAGTATAAAACAACTAGGCGATAAGGCGCTTATTTAGGTTAGTAACTAAGATCTCCTAGTTAAAGTATTTCTAATTATAATAACTAGTAACATACTATAAGCTATAGACAACTTAGGGTTTATATACTATAATATAGTAAAGAGATGTAGAGCCTGTCTCTATATATAGTATAAGAGAGACGATATATACTATAATATAGTAAGTAAGAGAAAGTACTATTATAATATAATATATCTCTAACAGACAGGCTATAGTATTAATAAGACTACTAAAAAAAATTAGTTCTTTAAAGACCTTAGAATAAGAAAAGATCCGCTATCTATTATATCTATTATACTAACGCTTAATCTTATCCTTAGTCGTAGATATAATATCCTTTATTCTAAATAGCGTAGAATTAGCTAAGTAGTAGTATTTAGTATTCTCTTAAATAATATATTATTAATTAATAGTTAAACTACCTTTATTAAGGTTATACAAGTATTCTTATTTCCTCTAGAGTAGCCTTATATCTAGTCTATACTATACCTTTTCTCTTAGTTACTATCTAAAACAAGGCGTACTATACTTCTTCTTTCTCTTGTTTTATAATACTATAGACGTACTAGTTAGTACAGATAGCTATTTCTTTAATCCTTCTTACGTATTAAAGAGAACAGGCCTCTAGAGTAGGTACTTTTAACGTTACTATATAGTATTATATTATTAATTACTAATACTAGCTTTTATCTTAAGGAACTACTATCTACTAAAGAAGTATTTACTATATTCTAGAATTGTCGTCGTTATCTATTACTCTTAATTAATACTATAGAAGATACTAACTTAAAGGCACCTATAGTACCTACAAAAGATAGAAAGGTTAGTAAAGTCTTTTCTAGCTAATTAAAGAGTAAAGAGGGTAAAGAGGATTAAGAAGATAAAGAGGATGTTAGTAAGGATAAGAACAGTAGTAAAGTAGATGTAGCAGATATAGATAAAGACGCTAAGTACTTTAGTTAGTTATATATCTTATTAACGCTAATATAGTAGACGCTAATATAGTAGATACACTAAATGTAGTAGATATAGATAAAGACGCTAAGTACTCTAGTTAGTTATACATCTTATTAACGCTAATATAGTAGACGCTAATATAGTAGATACAATAGATATAGCAGATGTAGATAAAGACGCCGAGTACTCTAGTTAGTTATATATCTTATTAACACTAATATAGTAGACACTAATATAGTAGATACGACAGATGTAGTAGACTTTAACGCTAAGCACTACTCTAGTTAGTTATATATCCTATTAACGCCTACAAGACGCTAATATAGTAGACGCTAATATAGTAGATATAGATAAAGACACTAAGTACTTTAGTTAGTTATATCTTATTAACACTAATACAGTAGACGCTAATATAGTAGAGCTAGTAGAGTTAGTTATATTAATAGATAAGAGGTATTCTATAAGTAGAGAGAGTACTTAAGATTAAGACTAAAGTTATTACTTAGGTTAAAACCTATTAAGTAAAGACCTGTACTCTTAAAATAAGATAAACTAAGATGTTTACTAAATGTCTATATTAGCCTTTATCTTATAGATAACGTATTTAAATATAGGTATATAATAAATTATAATGTACTTAGTAAAGAGCTTATACATGTATAAGTTCCTTAATATATTAATAGTAGTACTAATATATTATTAGAAAATAAAAGTAATAGGCTAACGTAGTAGTACCCTTAAATCTAATAGTATACCTGTTCTTAAAGAATAACATCTCTTAATTACTTTAACTTAGCTTTATAAGTAAATAGGTAAAGGCTTTTCTAGAACTATTAAGGCTATTAAAGATAATTAAAGCTAGCTGCCTAAGTCTAATACATAGCTTTGTCCTACTCTTAGAGCGATATATTATAGATATTACTAATACTAATAATAATAATAACATAGGCGGCGATATAGACGGCATTAAGGTATAAGAGGACGATAAGTATATACAGGTATACATTACGCTTAAAGGATATAAGATTATATAACAGGTTACTAACATACTCTAAGTTAAAAAAGATCTAATACTTTTAACTATACCTTTTACCTCTTTCTTTAGCTAGCTACTCTAACAAGTATTTAAGCAAGACTACAGTATTTAAAATATTATATAGTTCTTATAGTAAGATAAAATATAGTAGTATTAGAGTATAGTAAGCTTAGTAAGTAATAGTAAGTAATAGTAAGAAGAGACAGACTTTTAAGATATATAAGTTTTACTAAGTTAATAAGAGGATCTACTAGATTATTTAGTTTATAGTAGTTACCTTCTAAGGCAAGCGATTCCTTTTCTTTATTAGGTATTAACTTAAGGATCTAGGTAAGGCTAATCTAGTACTACTTTTTCTTGTATATTAGACAACAAACTAGGTAGTTATAGATAGTCTACTTACTATAGGGTAGTAAAGGGATTACATAGTTATAGCCCTGCCTAATGTACTATAGAACAACGATAATAATAACAATAATAATAACAATTATAATAACTGTTACACGGGATATTTGATCTATCGTTGTATTACAGGAACCAATGAATTAAATTAACTAAGTAAAGTAATTATATAGAGTGCCTGTATAGCAATAGTAAACAACTAACTTTTAGCAGGTTGCTAACCCTGATTAGGTTAGACTTAAGGCTCCGAGCCTTCTAGTCCCGTGACTACTAACTCTACGTGATCAGGCCAGTGGTTTCTTGTAACACACCCCTAAATCTACGCCTATAACGTCCTATCTACCTAAATTTAGCCTAAACTCTATACCGCCTGCCGTTCTGCCGAGTAAGATACTAAAAGAGGAAATAGAAATAGTAGACTAGTGAGATTCTGCCGCCTTATTACTGTAAAGGGAAATAAAAATAGTAAACTAGTAAGCTTTCTACTGTCTTATTACTATAAAGGGAAATAGAAATAGTAAACCGGTAAGATTCTGCCGCTTTTAATGCTAAAAGAGGAAATAGAAACAAGGAAACGTCCTAATTAGGCAATTAGGATAGCTATAGTGTACAGATTTAACAGCTTTAAGAACTTAGCGTGTTTTAGCCCCTTTAGAGCCTTAGTAAGTCCGTTAGCCGCTATATCCTCTATACGCTTAAACTAAACCTCTATTTTGCCTAGCGCGACTTACTCTTAAATATAGTAGTACTACACGTCGATATACTTAGTTCTCTAGTAGATAACTAGGTTATCTATTAGCGCTAGAGATCCTTAGTTGTTACTGTATATTTAGATCGTTTTAGTGTCTTTAGAGTTGACTTCTAACTTGTAGAACAGCTGCCTTAGCTAGGCGGCCTCTCTTGTAGCGTTTGATAACCTGTAGTATTCGGTTTCTGTAGAGGAGAGTACTACTACCTATAGCCGTTTTGATCTAAAGGATATCGCGCTACTATAGTAGTTAAATAAATACCTAATAGTTAATCTTTACGTTTTTATATAACTAGCGTAGTCTAAATCGCTATATCTATATAGTCCTTCTAACGCTCCTTTACCTATCCTATATATAATTCCTAAGTTAGGCGTACCTTTTAGGTAACGTAACGCGTGTTTTATAGCGCTTATATAGTTAGCAAAAGGATTTGTAAGATAGCGTAACAATATAGACATCAAATAGTATAGATCTAGCCGCGTTTATGTCGACAGATACATAAGGGAACTAACGATCTGCTAATACAGCTTAACCTAATCTGCTATAGCGTGTTCTAGGTTTAAAACTATAAGCTTTGCGTAAGCTAGATCTAATAGTGTTTTAGAGGCTTTGTAGTTACTTATCTTAAAGCGTTTTAGTACCTTGTTAACGTAAGCGTCTTGTATAAGGGATATAATCCTGTTAGCCCTGTTCCTAACGATCCTAACGCCTATAAAGTAGTAGTAAGGGCCTAAGTCCTTTATCTTAAACGCGCTTTGTAGGACTACTTTTAGATTAGTTAGCTCTTTCTCCTTTAGGCTAACTAGAAGAAAGTCGTCTATATAGGTTATAACGATTAATCCGCTATTAGGGTATTAATATATATAATCGTCGGCTATTAGGGGCTTAAAACCTAGCTTAATAAGTACTTAGTACAGCTTTAGCTACTACAACTATAGAGCCTGCTTTAAACTATACAAAGCCTTGTTAAGCTTATAGACATAGGTATTATCTTTACTAGAGCTAGTTAGAAGTTCTACGTATATATCCTTATCGGCTTCCTTATTTAAGAAGGCTATAACGTAGTCTATTTGTTCTGTCTCTTAGTCTTTCTTAGCTACTAGGGCCAGGATTACCTTCTAAGTCATACTTTTAGCTACGCTAGCGTAAGTCTGATCGTAATTACGCCTGTAGCGTTACTTATATCCTTTGACTACCTAGCAGGCCTTATAGCGTACTACTAAACTATTAACGCTAGTTTTCTTCTTAAACACCTACTTACTACCTAGAACCTTAGTACCCTTTTAAAGGCTTGATCTCTTGACTAGACTCTACATATTGTTCTTTACAAGTAAGTCAAGTTCGTTCTATATAGCCTCCTTTTACTACTTAGACTTAACGCTACTAACTGCCTCCTTATGTGTAATTAGGACGTTTTCTAGATCGTCTTTAACTACAGTCTAGTAAGTAGTGTAGAACGCTATAGCTATAGCGGAATAAGCTAATTACTATACCTTCTGTTTAGTATTATCCCTTATATCCTCCTTAGTTATATAACGTGATCAGGATTAAGTTATTCAGGTAGTTTTAAGGTTAATAGAACGTATAGAGTCTTAAGCTTAAGCTAGAGCTTAAGCTAGAGCTAGAGTTGCCTTTAGCTTGTTCTTTAAACCTTTTAGGCGCCCCTAGCCGTGCTTAACAGCTACTAAATCAGGTAAGACAGTAGTCGACTAATCTTAGATCTGTTTTATAGTAGAGTTAGTATTAGCTAGTAGATTAATATTAGTAGTAGTAAGAGGCGGTTTCTTAGCTATTTCGGCTACTTTAGCTAGATCTTAATCTTTAGCTAGCTCCTAATCTTTAGCTTTATCTTTACCTTTAGCGTTTATTAAATCTATAAGTAGATTAGTTAGTAGGCGTAGTTTAGTTAGTAGTAACTGTATCTTATTATCTAATACTTCTAACACAAAACCTCTTTTATCGAATCTTACGTTTAATAATCTAACGATCTTATAAGCTCTTAAGGGCACGTAACAACAGTATATTTAGTGGCCTTTAAAACTAAGAAGGATCCCCTTTTTAGTACACTTATCAAACTTCCCTAACTTAACCTGTCTCTAATCTAAGATATAAACATATACCTTATAGCTAAGTACCTGTAGGTAGGCTATAGACGGCTTGTTGTCTTAATTTAGGTATAGCTAATCTATAAAGGCTTAGTATAAGGTTTTGCCCTTAACAGCTAATGTAGCTATTCTGTTAACAACATAAATTGTCCCTTCTAGTAACTCTAGCTATAGCTCTTTAGGGACGTTCTAGTTAATTATAGTAGATTATAGCCGTCTAGCTATAATCTTGTTTATAATCTTAGATACGCCTAGTTACTTAGGGGTATATAGTATAGTCTCTTTAACTTAAATCTCTTTTACCTTATAGACGCTAGTTAACGCGATACTACTGTATTCGTTACTACTGTTAACTATTAATATAAGGATCTTAAAGAGGGTAAACTAACGCTCTGTTATGTTAATAAAGCTAAGGATCTTATTGTAAGCCTCCCCTTTCTTCTTGTAAGGGTAGCCTTATCTAGCACGAGTTACTACATCTATTATAATAGTAGCGTAGTACTTACTATAGAATCTAATTAGGGTAACCTCTACTACGTCTATACTTACCTCTTAGAGTATAACGGTAGGCTAGTGTTTAATAGAGCGTCTAACTAAGCGTAGTAGCTTTAATAGCTTGTAGGGCTTATAGAGAACTATAACGCCAAGATCTGTATCTATAGGCTTGTCTGTAATCTATATACTAGTAGTGATTTCTACGGTCTTTTAGACGTTATTAAAGCCTAAGTGCCCTAATCTCTTGTACTATAGTTTGATTCCTAGTTTGCCTTATTAAAGAGCAGCTAGTAGTACTATAATATAGTAGCTAGGCAAGTCTAACTATAGATATACTCTTGTATCGTCGACCTTATAGAGTATAAGCGTCTCTTCTTTTCTGTCTAAAAGGGCTCTCTTTATAATAGATCTACTGTAGTATAGTAGCTTAACACCTAATAAGAGATTAATAAGAAAGGTTAGAATAAACAGAACTCCTTTTAGCCGTAGTTTATAATACTAATCGCCTCTTACCTTAGCCTTTAGGACGATATTACTATAACCCTCTAGTTAGATTAATCCGGCGCCTATTAGAACAGGTTATAACTACTTAGTTACCTTAAAACTATAGTAGATCGACTTATCGTTGTATATATAGTAAGTTGCCCTTATATTAAGGCACTAATTCCCCTTTTAAAACTTCTTTTAAGTAGCTAACCTAAGCGCTACCTTTAACGCCCTTAGGCCTAGCGTACTATTAATCTACGGCTACTAATCACTTACTGTATAGAGTAATATAGCGCCTTATAAAGACTCCTTTTAGTCCTTCCTTTTCGGACGCTTTTCTAGGAATGTAGTCTAGTAATCGTCTTTATCCTTTATTACATAAAGTTTACTATAGTAGTAACATTACTTTCTCTTAAGCTTCTTCTTATCCTTATCCTTGCCCTTACCTTTATTACCCTTGTTATCTAGCTTTCTACTATATAGCGATACTAATAATAGTGCTAATCTATCCTTTGCCTAAGCTTTGTCTCTAATCTCTATAATTAACGTGTCGAGTAATAAGGTACTCTTTTTACCGCTCTTCTATAGGTTTTAAAGGGATTAGTGTCTTTTAGCCTATTAAGGAAAGGCTTTTACAAGTCGATTAATAAAGATAATAGCGTACAGGTAGTCGCTCTTAGGCACTACATCTAGTTAAGTAGCTCGCTCTAATTAAGTTATAAAAGCGTTAATAAACTTCTCTATATTATTATAATCCTTATACCTAAGTAGCCAGAACTTATCTGCCGCTTAGTACTATTAAGTAAACCCTTTGCCCTTATAGTAATTAGCTAGCTTAGTCTACATAGCCTCTACTAAGTCTACTTTCGCTATAAGATTAAGTATAAGAACTAACGAGATGTTCTCCTTAATAACCTAGCGTGTTACTACGTTACCGGCTCTCTATTTGTTATATTAGTCTTACTCCTCTTTTATAGCCTTAGTATTACTATATTTAACAGCCTTTAGTATAGGGTAGTTCTTAGATATATATCTGTCAAGTCTATTAGCTTCTAATATATTAAACACATCTAACTTCTAAGTACAGTAGTTACTCTTGCCCTATAGCCTCTTACTACTTACGAGTACGGTTAATAAGTTAGATATTGTGATTAGTCTAAGGGTTCTATAGATATAGCTATTATCTCCTTCTCTTAACTCTATAATCTAGTCTAGAGCTCTAGTTTAATCTTTGACCGGCACGCTATAATTAAAAACAGGCCTTACTGTAACGAATCTTACGATCAATAGATAGATCGAATCCGAATTTAGTAATAGAGGAGATCGAATAGTATTGCTACTATATTATACGGGATATTCGATCTATCGTTATATTATAGGAACTAATAAATTAAATTAACTAAGTAAAGTAATTATATAGAGTACCTGTATAGTAATAGTAAACAACTAACTTTTAGCGGGTTACTAACCCTGATTAGGTTAGACTTAAGGCTCCGAGCCTCCTAGTCCCGTGACTGCTAACTCCACGTGATTAGGCCAGTGGTTTCTTGTAACAATAACGATACTACCTTTTATATAATAGTTAAATAAAGGTTAGATTATCTATAAGCGGATATAATAGATAGATACAATAGATATAATAGATGTAATAGATAGGTAGATAGATGGTTAGATAGATACAATAGCTACAATAGATGTAATAGATGTAATAGATAGGTAGATAGATAAATAAATAGATAGATAGATATAATAGATATAATAAATAGATGAATAGATAGATACAATAGATATAATAGATATAATAGATAGATGGATAGATAGATACAATAGATACAATAAATAGATAGATAGATAGATAAATAGATATAATAAATACAATAGATAGATAGATAGTTAGATAAATATAATAGATTAATTAGATCGTAGATCGTAGGATAAGTAGTAATATAAGTACTATATTACATAGATTTAAGCTAGTTCTAACCTAGTTCTAAGCTAGTATTAACCTGGTTCTAACCTGGTTCTAACCTAGTTCTAAGCTGGCCTTAAGCTAGCTCTAAGCTAGTTTTAAGCTAGTTCTAAGCTAGCTCTAAGCTAGCTCTAAGCTAGCTCTAAGCTAGTTTTAAACCTAAGCTAGTTTTAAAACTAGCTTAAGCCTTAAAACGTTAGGCAAGTTATAGTAACAAGAGTAATTTAAGTTAGTTTTAAGTTAGTTTTAAAACTAACTTAAAACTAACTTAAAACTAACTTAGGCCTAGTTTAAAACTAGTTTAAACCTATCTTAGGCCTAGTTTAAAACCATGTACTATTAGTAGTAAGGTACTATACCTTTAATTACTCTTATTAATAAATTAGATATATTAGATAAAGAAGACTACTAAGTTAGTAGTCTACAACTTTATAAAAACGACGTCTGTTCTAACATTAATCTATTAACTATAGTTGTTATTAAAACGATAAGGGCTAAAGACAAAGCTTTTATAAAGCTAGAAAAGCTAAACAAGTAAAAATACATGTCTAGTTTTTGTTTAAATAATTATTATAATATAGTCTGTCGTATTTTCCCTTATCTTAAGAAATTAAATACGATATACTAAAAGGCGCTAAAAAAGATAGCGTCTAATTTTAAAAACTAGAAAACCGTAATCTTATAGTAAGTATTAGAACACGTAAATAAGTAGGTTAATATAACTCTTAAATTAGAGTATACTACTACCTTTAAAGAGTGCCTTTACGTCGTCGTAAGGGCGTACTAGGCGACTCTCGTTTAGTTTCTTAAGTCTAAAATAGCTATGCCTCTACTTAACCTTTACCTTAACAAGTAGGTAGTAGACTTTAAATAACGTCTTAAACGTATAAGTAAGGGCAAACTTATATAGTCTATCTATAATAAGGTAGCGACCTGCCTTTAATAATACTAGAGACGCTACTATAACGCCGCTATAGTACTACCTTATACGTTACTTAAGTATAGGGCAGGCTAAGCTATGTAGGTAAAGGACTAGTATAAGGACTCTTTATTAGAGAAGACCTTATAAGAGAACTAAAGGACACGATAGACCTAACACGATAGTTTGCTAGCGTACTACTAGGGTACTACCCTAGCTGTACTACCTGTCTCTTTAGTAAATACCCTTAAGAAGTACTTACTCTTTTATAAGTATAAGAACTTACTTTTAACATAGATCTATACTAGTAAGGTTAGGCTCTAGGCCTTTCTTTTTAAACGTAAAGTACTAGAGGTAGCGACTCCTTAGTACCCTTATAGTAAGGCCCTAGAGACAGTAGCTTACCTAGTCCTTAACTACTAGTAGCTTAACTAATAGTAGCAGGCCTTATAGTAAGTACTTTACTTAAGGGCGCTATAGACGTTCTATAACTTTATAGTAGTAATAAAGAGAGAAAAGAGTATACGCGTACTAATCTACTAGCTACTATCTACTAGCTAGTTCTTATAGTTTAGGCTAGCTAAGCGCTACCTAGCTAAAGAAGAGAAGAAGTAATCTTAGTTAATAGCTAGCGTCCTTTTAGTGTCTTACTAGCGTCTTGTTAGTATGTTTAGTATTACTAGGCTAAAAGGTTAAGTTCTAGTAGAGTAGTAATAAGGTCTTAGCGCCCTAGTAGCGCTATAATAAAGTATTTATAAGAAGTAGTACGTAGGTTTTTACCTAGCTTTAGTATAGTTTTATTACGTGATTTATGTAGTATAGAGGTTCTACATACATTAGGCATAGGTAGTAAGAACTATAATATAATATAATACTACCTTTAAAGCTCTTTAAGAATTAGTTAATAATAATTTTAAGAGACATTAGTTATTATTATTATTATTATTATTATTATTCTTACTACCTATACCTAATATATACAGAACCTCTATACTATATAAATCATATAGTAAAACCGTACTAAAGCCGGGTAAAAACTTATATACTACCTCTTATAAATACTTTATTATAGTGCTACTAAGGTACTAAGACCTTATTACTACCTTACTAGAACTTAACCTTTTAGCCTAGTAATACTAAACATACTAACAAGACACTAGTAAGACACTAGAAGGAGGCTAGCTATTAACTAAGATTACTTTCCTTCTTTCTTAGCTAGGTAGTACTTAGCTAGCCTAAACTATAGAAACTAGCTAGTAGATAGTAGCTAGTAGATTAGTATATATACGTTCTTTTCTCTCTTTATTACTACTATAAAGTCGTAGAACGTTTATAGCGCCCTTAGGTAAAGTACTTACTATAAGGCCTACTACTATTAGTTAAGCTACTAGTAGTTAAGGACTAGGTAAGCTACTATCTCTAAGGCCTTACTATAAGGGTACTAAAGGGTCGCTACCTCTAGTACTTTACGTTTAAAAAGAAAGGCCTAAAGCCTAACCTTACTAGTATAGATCTATATTAAAAGTAAGCTCTTATACTTATAAAAAAGTAAGTACTTCTTAAGAACATTTACTAAAAGAGTAAGTAGTATAGCTAGGGTAGTACCCTAATAGTATACTAGTAAACTATTGTATTAGGTCTATTATATCTTTTAGTTCTCTTATAAGGTCTTTTCTAATAAGGAGTCCTTCTACTAGTCCTTTACTTACGCGGCTTAGCTTACCTTATACTTAAGTAACGTATAGAGTAGCGCTATAGTAGTGTTATAGTAGCGTCTTTAGCGTTATTAAAGACAGGTCGCTACCTTATTACAAATAGACTATATAAGTTTGTTCTTACCTATATATTTAAGACGTTGTTTAAAGTCTACTACTTACTTATTAAGGTAAAGGTTAAGTAAAGGCGTAGCTATTTTAGACTTAAGAAACTAAATAAGAGTCGCCTAGTACGCCCTTATAATAACGTAAAGGTACTATAACTACTTTATAGTAAGGTCTTTTACGATCCTCTTAGCTTGTTACCTAAAAGGATAGTACTAGACCCTTACGCTATATAGTATAGCGCTCTAGATTACCTTTATATAGATCTCTCTTATGTATAGTAAGCTATATCCTTATATAGATATAGTAAGCCTTATAAGTATAAACTACTAGGTAGTAAACTTTTGTTTAATAGCGTTAAGGTAGCCCTTTTACCTAAGCTTCTAATCTATCTAAACTCTTAGAAAGTAGGCCTCTTAGACTAAGGGTATAACCTAGCTATTAAGGTAGATAAGCGTTATTAGTATAGTATAGGCGTAAGTAAGGTAAAAGAGCTTACTCTTTTTAAGGGTAAACTCTACTCTTCTTATTTGTACTTACTAGCTATAGGTCTACTACGCCCTTTTAAGGTACTAGCGTGTCTCTATTATATCTCTACTAAATACTAAAAGGTTAAGGTCGTTAGTAAACCTTACTATAATAAGGCTTACGTGTCTTTATAGTAGCGTGTACAAGCTAGTAGTATAGAAGAGAAAGAGAATAAGAGAGAAGAGTAAGCCTTATAGTACCCTTATAGTAACCTCTTAAGGCGGCGCCGCCTTCTTATTAAAGAAGAGGCTAGCTGTCTAATTAGTAAAGAAAGTAGTACTATATAAGCCTAGAAAGACCTTTAAACAGTAACAAACCGCTAGAGCCTATAGGCTAATATTACTCTTAAGCGTAATAAGTAAAGTAATTAAGTTAGTAATTAGCCGGTACTTTACTAATACTATAAAGTTATAAGGGCTCTTCTTAAAAATGTAGATAAGAAACTAGCTATAATACTTAATAGACCTTATAGTTAAAATAGTAGTTAATACTATATATATAACGTAAAGCTATAAGGCTATAGCGTCCTTCTTTTAACTAGACATTAAAGGCGCCTTTAATATAGTAAACTATATACGCCTCTTTTATACTCTCTAATACCTAGGGTTTCTTATATAGGCTATATAGTAGGTATATAGCACCTTTACTACTTTAAACTATACTAGGACATGCCTTAGCTAGAGGCTTATAGTTACTACTACTATAAGGAGCTTAGCTAAGGGGCGCCTATATACCTTAAGGAAGCTAGTAAGTAGTAGGTTAGGTCTTAGTACCTTTTAGGTACCTGTCTTTTAGAGAACGTTAGTAATGTCTGCCTTTATTATAATGTCGTTAATAGTAAACCGCTAGTACTACTTGTTCTAAAGGTCTAGAACGACGTTACTAAGATTAGCTACTAATTCTAGAAAGAACTACTAGCCTAATACTATTACTTTATTATAGTAGCTTATAGCTAGTACCTCTTTATTAGCGCCTTAAAGAAGAAGGAGTAAGGCCGGTTCTAAAAGTATATAGCTATAAAGCCTAGCCTACTTTTTAAGACTCTAGAGTTTCTATTAGTCTTTTAAGGTAGTAGTAAGGGCGCTATACTAGCTCTTAGTCTTTATATCTTAGATCGTCTAGAGTTAGTAGGTACTAGCTTACTAGAGGTCGCGCTAGTAAAGTTTAGTTAGAGTAGTAGTATATTAACAGTATACTACTTGTGTTTTCTAGACAGCCTTAAAGACCTTACTACTTTACTAAGGTTTAGTATACTCTTAGCTAACCTTCTTTCTTAAGGTAGATAAGTCTATAATACGTATAAGCTAAGAGGTAAGTAAGTTAACTACCTTATCGACCTTATAAGGTATATCTAGTAGCTTAAAGAAGAGATAGAGCCTTCTAGCCCTAATCGCTACTAGCTCTTAGTCTATTAGGGTCTAGCTCTACCTTAGTGCCTCTATAGCTCTTTTATAGCGATCCCTTACTTAGGTAATAACCTTAATTAGCTAGGTATAGTAGTTAGATCCCTTATACCTTAGGTTATCTTAGTAAGTATACTAGAGCGTTACTATAGCTTATATGTAATTAATTGTTAAGTCTTGTTTACTATATCTCTTTTAGGTTAGCTCTCCTTAGAGTATATATAGTAAGAGCTACTACTTATAGGCTAGATAAAGAAGGGTCTTTAATTTAAGGGTAGTCTTACTAGCTCTATTCTAGAGTAAGTAGTAAAGGTTTATATTACTTATAACGATCTACGGCCTCTTTAGGTCTTCTCTAGTAAGCTACTAAAGAGGGCTAGTCTAGCCTAAAGAGTTAGGAATTAGTAAGTATATTAACTAGATAGTAATACCTTATAGAGTAACGTAACACTAGTTAATACTAGTCGCTACTACTTAAGTAAAAGGTAAGTACTACTTATAAACGTAGATAACTATACAGCCTTTACCTTTATAGACCTACTAGTACTTTACCTATACTAGGTAGTAGACTATCTTTGTCTATTTGTTATACTATAACTCTTAGATTACTATAACGTTAGCTTTATAGCTATTATAAAGTACTATTAAGGTAAGGCCGTTCCTTCTTATAGTATTCTAGTATACTATTATTAATTTTATTACTAAGAGTCTAGGATCTATAAGTCTTACGTTATAAAAGGGTCGCTAGACCTTTAGTTAGTTCCCTAGCTTAATATCTTTATAATATCGTAGCTCTAAACTGTTACTATATCTAGCGCCTTAATAAGAAGACGCCTACGCCTTACTAGAGTCCTTACTATAAGCTTTTTGTTATTACCTGTCTATAGTCTCTTAGGTACTATAACCTAGTAGCTATTATTACTATCTTATAAGGATACTAGCGTAATACTAAGTACTTGGCTAGTAAAGCTACTCTTTAATACCTTAAACTATCTAGGTCTTTACTAATATATAGTATATACTTACTCTTTTACCTTAAGGGCCTTAAGACACTAATAGTCTTATACTATATATAGTCTACTATAGTTAACGTATCTCTTCTTACTATTAAGTTAAGGGTACTCCTCTTTACTTTAAGGGTATACTACTCTTACGTAGTAGTTATACTAGGCCTAGTTCTTATAGAACTACCTAATATAGCTAAACTAGTAGTACTAAAAGTATCTTTAGATTTATAGGTCGGCTAAATATAGCTTATAGTTAAAGATCTAGACTTACTAGATTAGCCTTTGTTTATATAGGCACGTTACTATATTAGCGCTTTAAAGGTATAGTACTATTATTATAAACTTTACTATAAAGGCCTTAATAAGCTTAACTTTAACCTTTATAACATATAGTACGTAGACTTAGATCTCTACTAGTAACGCTCTTAATTCTACTTATATAACCTAGTCTACTAGTAGGCCCTTTACGATTACTATAAACTTACTCTTATAGAGCTAGGCTATAGGCCTAAACACCTTTTATACCTAGCCTTAATCCTAGATTATAGTCTTTAGTATAGCCTTCTTAAAGGTAAGGATAGTATTACTACTAGAAAGCTAGTAGGTCGCTACTACCTTAGCGCCCTTAATTACTATATTAGCTACTATTACTACTTTAATAGTACTATAACGTACTAAGTCCTTTATCTGTCTATCTACTCTAATCCTTAGCTCCTTAATCTGTCTCTCTAGTATTACTTATACTCTTATTAGGCACTAGCCTACTACTAACGCGTACGTAGTCTAAGGGGCTACTACTACTATTAGCCTCTAGAAGGCCTCTTTTAATATCGTTCTTAATTACTTAATCGTTACTAGGTCGTTATTAGAAAGAGTCTTAGAAGTACGTAAGAAGGTCTTTATATTTACTACCTTTAGCTCTACTACTACTATTATTATTATAATAAGGTCGTAAAGAAGGCGTAACGTCTTATCTTTCTTACTTAGTATTACGTAAGCCTTAATTTATTATAAGATTAACTTTGTTTTATTGTCTATACTACTCTTACTACTTACTAGCTCCTTACTATAGCTTTTTATTAGAGAATAAGAGTATTAGCTCTTTCTTATAAGTAGGTAGTACTAGCTTTGTTTAAGTCTAGTATACTTACTATCTGTTACTATAAGCTCGCCTATAGTCTACTAGTACTCTAAGAAGTATCTAAGGGTACTAATTTTAATTCTATCGTTTGTTTTTAAGTTTTTAAGGTAGTTAAGAGTGTAAGCGACTATTATAAAGTTTTTTTTTTAAAACTTTTAAAAGATAATATAAAGGAACTATTATTATTATTATTATTATTCTTACTACCTATACCTACTATATATAAAACCTTTATACTATATAAATCACGTAGTAAAACCGTACTAAAGCTAGGTAAAAACCTACGTACTACTACTTACGTTTATACTATTATAGTACTACTAAGACACTAGGTCTTTATTACTACTTTACTAGAACTTAACCTTCTAGCCTAGTAATACTAAACATACTAACAAGACGCTAGTAAAGTGCTAGTAAAGCGCTAGCTACTAGCTAGGGCTACTCTCTCTCTTATAACTCTTTTACTAGATAGTACTTAGCTAAACAGAACTATAAGAATTAGCTAGTAGATAGTAGCTAATAGACTAGTATATACGTGCTCTTACCTTTCTTTATTACTACTATAAAGTTATAAAACGTCTATAGCGCTCTTAGGTAGAGTACTTACTATAAGGCCTACTACTATTAATCTAGCTACTAGTAGTTAAGGACTAGGTAAGCTACTATCTCTAAGGCCTTACTATAAAGGTACTAGAGAGTCGTTACCTCTAGTACTCTATACTTAAAAAAGAAAGCCTAGAGTCTAACTTTACTAGTATAGATCTATATTAAAAAAGAGCTCTTATACTTATAAAAGAGTAAGTACTTCTTAAGGGTATCTACTAAAGGAATAGGTAGTATAGCTAGGGTAGTACCCTAGTAGTATACTAGTAAGCTATTGTATTAAGACTACTATACCTTCTAGTTCTTTTATAAGGTCTCTTTTAAAAAGGAGTCTTTATACTAGTCCTTTACTTATATAGCTTAGCTTACCTTATACTTAAGTAACGTATAAGGTAGCGCTATAGCAGCACTATAGTAGCGTCTCTTGTTAGGAACTTAAAGGGGTAGGATCAGGAATACGCGGGCCCCGCGTACCTGTAGGCACGCTAGGGCTACTTAGGGTTCTTAGGTAGTATACATATATCTTAGGGAGTAAGGAGTAAGAGAAGAGAAGTAAGAATTAGTTTAGATTTAAATTAAAGTATACTATAACTTACTAGCTACTTAACTATAATTCTCTACTATATTACTTGTAATACTAATCTCTAACATTCTAATTCTTCTTCTTATTAAGAAGGTAGCTTGTTATAGTTATAGTACTTAGCCGTTTAAGAAGAGACACTTAAGAGACTCTTGTAAAAAGAGCTACTAGTAAAGGAAACCCTAGTAAAGGAACTCTTACTATAATATAAGTAAGCTATATAGTAGTTAGGCAAGAGTAGGATTAAGGAGTAAGAGACACTAGTAACAAGTTAGTAACGCTTAGTTAAGTTAAAAGGCTATAAGCGTAACTTATAAAAGCCTAGAAACGTAATAAGAAACTTAAGTAACTAAATAAAGAAAAGGATAAGAAAGAGTGTAAGGCCTAGAAAAGGTCGCTCTAGTAACTTATTAAAGAAGAGCGTATAAGGAGCTAGCGTCTCTCTCTATACCTTTACGTGCCTAAAGACAAAGCTAAAGACATAATCTAAGAACAAGATAGTATCTATAATAAGGCTATAGAGTCTATAAGAAGATACCTAGTAATACCTCTAAGACTACTAGCATTTGTAACGACAATAGCTAAGTAATAACAGGCCTTAGCCCTAAAGCCCTTTATAAGTAAGAACATCTTAGAATATAACGACTTTATATATACCTATAAGATAGAGTTTTATATAAGCCCTAATATCTATATAATAAAGGAGAGTAAAATTATATATACTATACTATACTTAAAGAAGACCCTTTAATCTGTATAAATATACAAAGAGTAAGAGTAAAAAGAAGATACTAAGACATAGTATAGTTTTAAGAGAGTTATACTGTCTTACTTAAGTAGCCTAGAAACAGTAAAGTTAAAGGCGCTTAGCTAGTGTAAGAAGGTAGTACTTTACCTAGAACAATCTATCTAGTCGTTTGTCTAATACCTAGAGCTCCTTAAAGAACAACTCTCTCTTAAATCTAAAGAGACTAAGATAAATGTTCTCTTTACTAAGCTAACGTAAGAGCTTTAAGTTAAGGTCACTAAGTACAAGCTTTTATAGACCTATAAAGAACTTATTATAGTAGTAACTTAGATCTAGAGAAGTATAGTAAGTTAGGATTCTAATAACAACAAGTGTATAAAGGGGCGCTAGTAAGGATATAGTAAATATATAGGTCGTTAAAAGAGTCGGTCCTTATTTAAGAAGCGCTAGTAAGGACGTAGTAAGTACTTAGCGCGTTAATAAAGCCGCTTTACGTCTAGAGAACATTCTAGAAAAAGAGAAGGCTTATAAGACTTATGTTCTTAATACCCTAGTATAGGCGTTAATAACACACTACTACGATCTAGCTTAAACCTAAGGCTACGCCTAGAATACTATAAGTATAAGAGAAAAGGACATTATATAAGGGATTATAAGTCTACGTCTATACTAGGGACACGCCTAGACGTCGTTTGTTACGTCTATAAAGAAAAGGGCTATATAGCCCTAGCCTGCCTTAAGAAGGCTAATAGGCGTACTAACTTAAGAAAAGAGAAGGCCTAAGGATAGTCGCCTTAATTAACTTAGGCCTCTCTAACAAAAGAAGGTAGTTAGATTATAAGGGATAGCTAAGGATACGCCTTCTTATTACTATTAAGGTATAGGACAACTAAGAGAGAGTAAAGAAAGTATAGGGTCTAATTAATAGTAAGGTAGAGGCTAATATAGTCTCTTAGTCTCTTATAGTTAAGTATAAGTAGTATAATAAAAACACTACCTTCTTACATTTATAGCTCTAGATAGTTAATAGTAACTTAATTTTTGTCTTTAGAGAGTATTAGGTCCTAGTAAGCGCTACTAACTTAAAGGGTAAGACCTAAGAAGACACGTATAAGTTCTTAGCTATAAACCTAAAAGCATACTTAATAGTACTTAGATACTTGTAGCTTTATAAGGTAAACCTTAAGATTAATTTTGTTACTAAGACATAAGAGTATTACTAGGTATATAAAGGTATAGAGATTATAAAACCTAAGGAATTTATATAAGTCTTAAAAAAAGAAGAAGATACGCTACTATTTAAGGCGTTTCTTAAGAGAGGTTATAGTAGCCCTTTTATAGTAGCTATACTTAGTAATAGCGCGTTAATAGCGCTACGTATACCTACTAAGTATAAGGATTTTGTACGCGTGTTTAATAATAAGAAGGTAGAGAGGCTTCTAAATAAAAACAAGGCTTAGTACGTAATTAAGCTAGAACCTAGCGCTAAGCTACTATAAGGACTACTTTACCTACTAGTAAAGAAAGAAATAAAGGTATTATAAGAATACTTAAAGGACAAGTTAAAAAGAGGCTAGATTAGAAGGTCTTATAGTCTAACAGGTATACTTATTATGTTTGTACTAAAGAAAGATAAAGGCCTACGCCTCTATATTAACTACTAGGCGCTAAACAAGATTACTATTAAGAATTAGACGCCTTTACTACTAATTAGTAAGACGCTAGATTAGCTTAAGAGAGCCGTAGTCTTTACAAAGCTTAACCTAAAAGATACTTACTACTATATTTGTATTTAACTTAACAACAAGTAGAAGATAGCGTTTTATACGTAATATAGCTATTTTAAGTATTACGTTATACCTTTTAGATTATATAACGCGCTAGCTACGTTCTAGTAGTATATTAACGAGGTACTAGCAGGCCTAGTAGACGTTACTTACGTAATCTACCTAAACGACATCCTAATCTTTTTAGAGAAGACAGAAGACTACATAACGTATATACACTAAGTACTTAAACAGTTATAATAGTATAACCTCTACATTAACCTTAAGAAATACGATTTTAATACTTAGTCTATAGAGTTCTTAGGTTTTGTTGTTTTGACTAAGAGAGTATTAATAGAGTTAAGCTAGGTCTCTATAATTAGAGAGTAGCTAGTACTATATACTTTCTAAGATATTTAAGTGTTTTTAGGTTTTGTAAACTTCTACTACTAGTTTATTAAAGGCTACTTATAGCTAATAGTACTACTTACTAACCTCTTAAAGAGTATAAATTAGGGTAAGAAGGCAGGGCCTTTAGTATTTAGAAAGAAAGTGTAACGTGTATTTAATAAGCTAAAGAAGGTATTTATAACTACTCTAATACTTACTTACTTTACGCTAAGGTTACTTATACTTGTTAAGACTAATATATCCTAGTTTACTATAGCTAGGGTTTTATTACAACTTGTCGGCTAAGGGGACATAAAGTAGTAGTACCTTATTACCTTTTACTTAAAGAAGCTAAACCTAGTATAACAAGTCTACTTAACTTATAACTAAGAGATACTAGTAATTACTATAGCGTTTAAGTAATAGAGACACTACCTTAGCTATACCTCTATACTAGTAATAGTTAAGACAGACTATAATAACCTAAAACAGTTTATAAAAAAGAAGAAGCTAAATAAGAGACAAGTATATTAGGTCTAGAAGCTAGCTAAGTTTAATTTTAGTATTAAGTACTAGCTAAGTAAGAGTAACCTTACTAACAGCCTGTTAAGGCGCCTAGACTATTAGTCTAGTACTAACAAGATTAGGTAAGACTTACTCTTAGCCTTAAGAAAGAAGCTAAGAGGCGTACTCTTAATAAGAGTCGCTAGTACTATAATAAAAGAGCGACAGATCCTAGCTATAAGGGCAAGATCTCTAGAACTCTTAAGGGGTAAGGACTCTTAAGTAAGACAAGATGTCTTAGGCTAACCTAAGTATTAGTAGCTATAGACTAGGCGAGTGTCACGGGTCAGAACCCGGTAAGGGGTTAGTACTAAGCACGTAACTAACCGGACTATCGTTACCCTGCCCTAATAGTAGAGTTTTCTCTTACCTCTTACCTCGTATAAACCCTTTCCTTTCTTTTCTCTTTAGAGTATTCTCTTTATAGAATAAAACCGACATTTACCTAAGTATTGTGTTGTTAGCCCCTAACATTAGAATACTCTTACCCCTTTTATCTAATTAGAGCTTTTTGTAGCTCTGTTGTACAAGAGTATAAGATAGAGCTAGACTACCTAATAATAAGTTTTTAGACACCTTTTACTAGCTTGTTTATAAGATAAGATAACTAAGAGTAGTTATCTACTAGATAGAGTTAAGAAGAATAACTAGAGTATAAAGTAAAGTAGTTAAAACAAGTCGTATAATAGCTTTAAGCCTAAGTAGCCTAACACGCTAACCTGTTACCTCTTACGCTAATCTTAGCCGCCCTAACGCCTTTGTCTATAGTCCTAGGGCTATTACCTGTTACTACTGTCCTTATAAGGCCGCTAGCTAAGCCGCTAGCTAAGTAGCAAAAGAGGCTCCTTTTAGATACTACTATGTTTAATAGAACTAAGGCCTAGTTTACTATATAGCGTTTAGTAATTAAAGCTAAACTTATAGTAGACCTTACCTCTAATACACTAACTATATAATTCTAGTACGTTTATAGCCGACTAGTAAGTAAGGCCTTAACTTAGGTTACCTCTTAGGTTAGGTTAAACGTATAAAACAGACTAATAGTTAGAGAGAGGATAGATTTTAAGCTATTAGAACAACTTTAGTAGGCGTTTAACGACGTAAAGTTAAGAGAGTTAGTTAGGATATAGTTATATAAGTTAGAGTAAGGAAACTAGAGTTTTATAGCGTTTTTAGTAGACTTTAAGCGTACGTTATTAGAGGCTAAAGGCCTAAGTTAGGATAACGACATAAAGAAGTCCTTCTTAAAGAGTAACGTGTTAGACAAGCTTAAGCTAGTAATTGTAGCCTAGGACATACCTGTGTCGTATATAGACTTTTGTAAGCTCTTAGAGACTACAAGCTATAACCTTAACGCTATTAGGAGGCCTAGACAAAGACAGACAGGCTACTAGGCTAAGGCCTACTATACCCTACCCTTAAGAAACAACCGGCCTAACGACTAGATAGACTAAGAACTAACTTGTACGACAAGGGTTACTACTACCTGTCTATAATAATAGTAGCAAGCTTAGTAAGTATTAGACAAGGTTATTAGTTAGTGCCGTATAGCTAGAGAGTACTTACAATATAGTAGTAAGAACTACTTTACCTAAGAATATTACTTACTACTAGCTTAGAGACCTAATAGCTTAACCTAACCTAAGAGAACAGCTATAGCGTCTACCTTAAGGCCGTGTATAATAATACGCTAGGCTGTTAAGGAACTATTAGACAAAGAAGACGTACTAGAAGAAGAGAACTTAAAAAACAAGTAGCTCTTGTTTAAAAGCGTAAATAAGAGTAAAAGAGAGGGGTAAAGAAGGTATAAGACTAGGACTAGTAGAGGTTTAAGAAGGAGGTAATAGATTACCTTCTCTTCTTAGTATTAATATTAGTTAATAGAGAATGTTTTGCCTGTACGCTAGTAGATTTAGGTTACTTATCGTACAGACTAATAGACTCTTGTTTTACCTAAAAACACTATCTCTAGCGTATTAGTTATAGGCCTTATACGATTACTAGCTTTAAGTAGCTATTAGAGAGTATGATTAATAAGGTCGTAGTAGTTAATACTAATATTAATAGCTACGTAAAAGAGAAAAGCTACTTTTACGTAGTTCTAAACCTAGTGTCGTACAACGTTATCCTCGGCCTCTCTTAGATAACATAACACGACGTTTACTTAAGTCTAAAGAGGTTAGAATTAGTAATTAGTTTGTCTAGTACACAAGTTAGAAACTAGACTATTAACTTAGACAAACCCCTAAATTACGTAATGTTATTAGTAGCTAGGTTTACGTCTACTGTATAATAAAGAGAGAGAAAGAAGAAGACTCTAGGT
>NW_020194476.1:1015585-1015859 GCF_003019875.1 Amorphotheca resinae ATCC 22711 | reverse complement strand
AGCTTAACCTAACCTAAGAGAACGGCTATAGCGTCTACCTTAAGGCCGTGTATAATAATACGCTAGGCTATTAAGGAACTGTTAGACAAAGAAGACGTACTAAAAAAAGAGAACTTAGAAAACAAGTAGCTCTTGTTTAAAAGCGTAAATAAGAGTAAAAGAGAGGGGTAAAGAAGGCATAAGACTAGGACTAGTAAAGGTTTAAGAAGAAGGTAATAGATTACCCTCTCTTCTTAGTATTAATGTTAGTTAATAGAGAATGTTTTGCCTGTAT
>NW_020194476.1:1014699-1015575 GCF_003019875.1 Amorphotheca resinae ATCC 22711 | reverse complement strand
AAAACAAGTAGCTCTTGTTTAAAAGCGTAAATAAGAGTAAAAGAGAGGGGTAAAGAAGGTATAAGACTAGGACTAGTAGAGGTTTAAGAAGGAGGTAATAGATTACCTTCTCTTCTTAGTATTAATATTAGTTAATAGAGAATGTTTTGCCTGTACGCTAGTAGATTTAGGTTACTTATCGTACAGACTAATAGACTCTTGTTTTACCTAAAAACACTATCTCTAGCGTATTAGTTATAGGCCTTATACGATTACTAGCTTTAAGTAGCTATTAGAGAGTATGATTAATAAGGTCGTAGTAGTTAATACTAATATTAATAGCTACGTAAAAGAGAAAAGCTACTTTTACGTAGTTCTAAACCTAGTGTCGTACAACGTTATCCTCGGCCTCTCTTAGATAACATAACACGACGTTTACTTAAGTCTAAAGAGGTTAGAATTAGTAATTAGTTTGTCTAGTACACAAGTTAGAAACTAGACTATTAACTTAGACAAACCCCTAAATTACGTAATGTTATTAGTAGCTAGGTTTACGTCTACTGTATAATAAAGAGAGAGAAAGAAGAAGCTCTAGGTCTTCTTAACAAGTATAGCTAATATCTAGAAGGCCCTAGCTACTAAGAAGAAGTCTGACTATTAACTCTTTTTACTTACTTAGTACTAGGAGTTCCTCTTGTTATTTAATCGTATAGAAGTAAAGAAGTTACCGCTACTTTATAGTAAGTTAGTTAATTACGCTATTAAGATTAAGAAGACAGATAAAAAAGAATAAGAGATCTTATAAGGGCCCTTATATAGTATGTCAAGAGACAAGCTATTAGTCCTTTAGAAGACCCTAACTAACCTACTAGACAAGTAATTTATCTAGGTTAGTAA
>NW_020194476.1:1012056-1014491 GCF_003019875.1 Amorphotheca resinae ATCC 22711 | reverse complement strand
GTAGCTAGGTTTACGTCTACTGTATAATAAAGAGAGAGAAAGAAGAAGCTCTAGGTCTTCTTAACAAGTATAGCTAATATCTAGAAGGCCCTAGCTACTAAGAAGAAGTCTGACTATTAACTCTTTTTACTTACTTAGTACTAGGAGTTCCTCTTGTTATTTAATCGTATAGAAGTAAAGAAGTTACCGCTACTTTATAGTAAGTTAGTTAATTACGCTATTAAGATTAAGAAGACAGATAAAAAAGAATAAGAGATCTTATAAGGGCCCTTATATAGTATGTCAAGAGACAAGCTATTAGTCCTTTAGAAGACCCTAACTAACCTACTAGACAAGTAATTTATCTAGGTTAGTAACTTACTAGTAGTAGCTCTAGTACTCTTTGTACAAAAGCTAAGAAGTAGACTCTAGTTTTGTATTAACTACTAGAGGCTAAACAAGATTACTTAAAAGGACTAATACCTTCTCTTACTAATCTATAAGACCTTATAAAACATTAGACAGGTAAAATAGTTTATAAAGCTAGACGTAATTATAGCTTTTTATAAGATACAGATCGCTAAGAGTAACGAATAAAAGACGGCCTTTTATATAAGGTACGGCCTATATAAGTAACTAGTAACGCCCTTTAGGCTTACGAACACGCTAAGTACCTTTTAGAAGTATATTAACTAGGCCCTTTAAGACTACCTAGACAAGTTCTGCTTAGCGTACGTAGACGACGTCCTAATCTATTTAGAAGGGACTCTTAAAGAATATAAGAAGCACGTATAAAAGGTACTAGCTAGACTCTAGAAGGCCGGCCTATAGCTTAATATTAATAAGTATAAGTTTAAGGTTAAGTCGACTAAGTACCTTAGGTTTATTATTAAGGCCGAGTAAGGTATATAGATAGACCTAGGTAAGGTTAAGGCTATCCTAGACTAAGAAGTGTCTTATATAGTTAAGAGAGTCTAAGGGTTTTTAAGATTTACAAACTTTTATAAGAAGTTTATCTAGAACTTCTCTAATGTCGTACGCCTAATTACAGACCTTATAAAGAAAGACAAGGTGTTTAAGTAGATAGAGGACGCTAGGAAGGCCTTTAAACAGCTAAAGAAGATGTTTGTATTAGCGCTAATTCTTACTTTCTTTAACTATAACTATAAGACAATCCTAGAGACAGACTTCTTTAAGTAGTATATAAGTAAGATACTATTCTAGGTCGATAATAAGAGAGTCGTACAACCTTATACATACTTCTTAAAAAAGAATAATCTAGCTAAGTATAATTACAAGATCTATAATAAGGAAATATTAGCGATTATCTATTGTCTTAAAGAGTAGGACTTAAGCCTATAAAGCGTTAAGAGTTTTAAGATTTGTACAGACTATAAGAACTTAGAGTACTTTATAACTATCTAGAAGCTAACTAAACGATAAATAAGGTAGTCTCTAGTCTTGTTAAAATATAACTTTATAATCTCGTACATTAAAGGAAAGACAAACCTAATAGCTAACGCGTTATTATAACAGGACTAAGACATACTGTCTAACTAAGAAGATAAACGACTATAGTACTATATAATATAGCTACTAAAGCTAAGCTACCTAGTTAACCTTTTAGGCAGGCTACTCTTAAGGTAGAGAGTAATAGCTAAAGAGAACTCTCTCTTCTAAGAATTAACGACAGCTACTAAGTTACGTCTATAATCTATAAAGACGACCTACGCTATCCTTATAAAGAGCGCTACGCTAGCTAGTAACAGGCTAGCGTACATAGCCCTAGAGGCAGAAGGCGGCCTAGAAGGGCTTTAGGTAAGAGCTTATATAAAGGATTAAGTATATAATAAGATAGTCTAGGCGTTAGCCTAAGGTAACTAAGTCTTTCTAACTAAACTTAGAGTTAAAGTATTAATTATAGAGTATAGCTTAGACTAAGGAAATTAGCTACTCTTCTAAGGTAGGCACTAGGTTCTAGATTCTAAAGAGCTTTATATAAAGCTAATCTAACATATATACGACTTAGTCTTAATAGGCTACTTAGGTCGTAAGGTTACGTCTACCCTTATAATACACTAGTTCTTCTAGCTAGAAATACTTAGAGATATCTGTCGCTTTATATAGAACTACGATTTATATAGTTATAATAAGGCCTAGAGAGATTAAAAGTAAGGATTCTTAAAACCCTTACCTATACTTAATTAGATATAAAAAGAGATTTTAATCGACTTTATAGTCGACCTACCTAAGAGTAAGGGTTATACAAACCTTATAGTTATTATAGACTAGTTAAGTAAAGGAGTAATTCTTAAACTAATAGTATAGATTAGAGTAGAGGACGTAGCTAATACATTTATATAATACTTCTACTAATATTATAGACTACTATACGTAATCGTGTCTAACAAGAGACTATAGTTTGTAGGAATCGTGTAGGCGCGGATCTACGTATA
>NW_020194476.1:1002883-1011318 GCF_003019875.1 Amorphotheca resinae ATCC 22711 | reverse complement strand
GAAGAGAAGAGTAAGAGAAACACTAGCTAAACCCTTACTGTCTAGACCTTATAGTACGATTAGGTTATCGTACAACCCTAACCCTTTCCTAAGAAAACGTATAACTATACCTATGCCCGGCTTATTATCGTTACTCTCTTCTTCTTACTTTAGGGCTAGTAGCCCTAGACGATTATCTAAGAAAGCCTGTCGTACACTACTACTATAAGTAGAATACCTTATACTATAGTCCTTTTATTTATAGTTCTTATACGCCTTATTCTAGAATCTAGGTAGTACTTAGTAGTTAGAGAAGACCTCTTAGTCGTTTCTATAATATAAAGAACAGCTACTAGAGACAAGTACGTCTACGCGCTATATAAGTATCGTATTTATATAGAACAGACGATACGTCTATACTTATACTAAGGTAATATAGCTAAGGTAAAAAGGCACGTTATACTCTAGAAGGGCTAAGGCTTAACGCTACTTGTCTATATAGATAAGTTACGTAAGGATATAAGGAGAGGCAATATATAGGATCAAGTACTACTAAGTAGTAAGGGCGTTTGACTATACGATAGTATTATTAACTATATAGACAAGGCTATGTACGTATTAGTAAGGGCTAGCTAAAGGTAAGGTAGTGTTGTACGCGTTCTGTAGGTTTAGGATAGCTATTTTTACTATATATAAAAAAAAAAAAAGAAAGGCTTAGTAATAGGCTAGCGCCCGCGTTAGCGCCGTACGAGTTCGTGCTAGAAAGGAGCTTGACTTACTAATCGTTAGGGGCAGCTACTTTAGGACGCTTAGTAGTAGGCTAGCGGCTAAGTTAGCGCCGTATAAGCTTAGAAGAGAGCTCGACTTACTAATCGTTAAGGGGCAGCTACTTTAGAACGCCTAGTAGTAGCTTAATTAATAGATTACAGTACGATCGTATAGTGTAGAAGGGGGTAGCGGCAGAGGGGAATTAATTTGTAGTAGTATAGGGATCGTTTAGATTACTCGCTAAGAAGAGCTAATTAAGGCCCTTATACAAAGTACAGATTATAGGATCAGGCGTTAGTATAGAGAGGAGAGGGGGGGAGGTAATGTTACAGGTTAGAACCCGGTAAGGGGTTAGTACTAAGTACGTGACTAACCGGACTATCGTTGCCCTGCCCTAATAGTAGAGTTTTCTCTTGCCTCTTGCCTTATACAAACCCTTTCCTTTCTTTTCTCTTTAGAGTATTCTCCTTATAGAATAAAACCGACATTTACTTAAGTATTATATTGTCGGCCCCTGACAGCAAGACGCTATAAGGCCGTTAAGTACGTGTAACGTAGCTAAGACCTAGCTTAACCCTGTTGCTAAGACTAGTAACTATAGATATCTTATCTTATAAGAGTCCGCTAGGTTAGTAATAGGCCTTAAAATAGTATATAACGTACTATTAGAATTAATAACTAACTTAATCTAGAATACCTAATAAGAAGACGCTTTTATTTAGGGAAAAGGATAGTAGTAGTAGTAACATCTTTCTCTATTAAATACCTATACTAGGTACTATAAGAGTTTAAACTAAGTTTTAGTATATATATAGTTCTATAAGAAAGAAAGAAAATAAAACCTTCTTACTAAGGCACTATTATATTACCGGTCCTTTTGTTATGTCCTTATCTTCTTTATATAAGCCTATAGATATCGCTACAGATATAGTACGCCTCTTATACACTAGACTACTTTTAGTACTCTACTTTATTCTTAGATTAGAAATAAGAAAATAATAACTACTTATAGTTACTCTAGTTCTTACCTAAGGGTTACTCTTTATTTGTCTATATACTATTCTTTTAACTCTTAAGATAAAAAATTCTAATCTTATAAGCCTCTTTCTCTCTTTATATTATAAATTACTTTTATAACTACCTTAGGTACTAGTTTTGTATATATATTAGGCGTAGCCTTTATTTACTAGCTAGGACGTTATATAGGCTTGTCTTAATATAGGCCTAGGGCTGTCCTAATTATTGTCCTAATTATTATTCTATACTAAATCTAGTTTAGTTCTTGTCGCTTGTTTAGTTACTTACTAGTAAGGGGTCTTTATTATATTCTATATAAACATCTTACTTCTTTACCTTTCTCTTTACTAATTTACTTATAACCTTTCCCTTCTCTTTATTTACTTTTAAACTCTCTTTTCTAAAATCAAAATCCTAAAGTACTTTTAATATCTCTTAAACGTCTCTTTCTTTAAGATACCTTACGCCGCCCTTACTACTACCTTATAAAAGTAAGGACATAACTACTTCTCTTTACTTTACTAGTCTACTAGTAAGTGTATCTATACTAGTAAGCCTCCTTAGGCTAGTTCTTTTATAGTAGAGACATATAACGATTTAGCTAATAATTAGTCTATTCTTATACGATCTAACACTTATATCTTAAGTAGATTTAATAATAATAATAATGTTAATAATAATAACCTTTTTACTCTTTCTTAAGGTAGGTCTAGAGTGTTTTTGCCTAGCCCTCTTATAATGTTTAGTGCCTATAGATCTACCTCTAGAGAGCTAAAAAAAGGTTTTGCCTAGATTAGTCTAGACACTTTATTAAAGGTTTGTGTATTCCTTATTGTTAGTACTTCTTATTACTTGCCTATAGACTAACGCTCTTACCTTACGTAACTAAAGCCTGCTAAGCGGCCTATACCTATAGCTAACCTACGTTCCTCTCTACCCCTTACCCTTACTAAGTAAGGAAAGGAGAAGGAGAGGACACTAGCTAAGCTAGGATTAGGAGCGGCACTAGAGAAAGTAATAGCCTAGCCGAAGTTAAAGCTAAAGCTAAAGCTAAAGACGACAACAATAATAAAGATAGTAGTATAGACAATAGTAATAGTAATAATAATAACTAAGATAGAGACAGAGATAAAGTAAAGAGAGAAGAAGAAGAAGGGCCTTACTAAGGGCATGTATACTTATAAAACTAAGGCTCTACTACCTCTTTAAGATACCTCCTTATTAATTTCCCTTATCTAGTCTATCTATATAAAGCGCGCCGCTTTCTTTAAGTAAGAAGTAGTAGCTATAGCGCGTAAGGTAAAAGAAGAGAAAGAAGAAGAAGATAAGGGTAAGGGTAGAGATAAAGATAAAGGAGAAAATAAAGACAAGGATAATATTAATAATAATAATAACCTAGACTATTTTAATAAGTTAGTAAGAGATGTACTAGTCTAAGCCTAAGAAAGGGGCGCTAAGGAGTCTAAGAGAGAGGATACTAAAGATACTAAGAAAGATAAGAGAAGAGAGAGAAGAGAGGGAGTTAGTAAGGCTAATAAGAGTAAGGATAAGAAAGAAGAAGGAGAGAGGCCTACTATAGCTAACTAAAGAGAAGGTAGTACTATAAGAGGCGTTACTACCTTATTAGTTAGTCGCTAGAGTAGACCTGTATTATAGAGTAGTATATGTACTATCTTATATTAGTACTGTCCTTTACTAACCTTTACCTAAGGTTAGTAGTATACTTACTGCGTATATAGTAGTAAAAGCCTGTTAGTATAGAGTAGTTATCCTTTTAGGGTTACTATCTTTACTATATTAAAATACTGTTTTTAAACCTTATATACTAATGTAAGAAGGCGTTAGAAGATAACGTCTATAATTATTATGCCTAGTAGTGTTCCTTTTATAATAAAGTATAATTCCCTTAGCCTCTTTTCTCTTAGCCCTTACTAACCCCTTAGCTAGATTCCTCTTAAACACCTTTCTTAAGTAAGAAAGGTAGTAAAGTATACTTGCTCTATTATTACTACTTGCCCTAGCTTCTCTGTCCTCTTAGCTTAAAAGATTACTTCTACTTGCCTTTTACCTTATATAGTAGATAGCTCTTTTGTTTTTCTTCTTACTACTTTTAATAAGTAATAGAATTTATATAAAAGTTCTTAGTACCTTATTTATAAGATAGTAGGCCTAGGCTAAACCTACTACTACCTCTTAGATAACTCTACTTATAAGATCACTAGTTAGTTAGACTAGCTTAACGCTAGTATAGTAATAATAATCTAGACCCTCTACTCTATCGTAAGGTCCCTTTATTCTTTTTGTAAATATAGCTAATAAGCGACAGAATTACATACCTATTAATAATACTACTACCTATAATCGGCTCTAGTCCTTCTTTAATTAGAGAGGGTTTTTTTTTTCTTAGTTCTAGTTTTGTCTTAAGGTAATGTCTTCTTACTCTATTTTCTTCTTTTCTTTTATTATTCTTTTCTCTTTCTAGTCGTATATAATCTTAGGTATAGCTTAGGTATACTTACTTAAGTAGGTAGCGTTATAGATTCTAGTTAGAATTATATAGCTCTTTTATATTAGTTATAGCCTAAGTATGTTCTAGTAGTATAGTTATTTTGTTTAAGTCTTATCCTAGGGAAAAGGATAAGAATTAATACTAATACATAAGGTACGCGCTAGTACTATAAGGGGGCGATAAGGCCTTAGTAATAGTAAGACTACCTTAAGAGAGCGACAAGGCCTTAGTAGTAGTAAGACTACTATAAGGAGCTTATAAGGCCCTAGTAATAAGATAAAAAAAGAGTAATAAAGCCTAGACGCCTAAATTTAAGGTAATGTTATAAGAGATAATATAAGTAAAGAACTTAAGAACAAGAAAGATAACTACTTAAGGTAGTACGTTAACTTAACAAGTCTACTTTAGTACGACAGCCGGGTCTATATCCCGGAAAATAAGGCCTTAAGGAGTAAGATCCTTATAATTAACTATAACGATCTAATAATAAGGCACTTTAGTACTACTAAGATACTAGAGCTTCTCTAGTACAAATACTTCTAGTAAGGTATACACTATAATGTTAAGGAATAGGTTAAGACTTATATAGTCTACTAAAGGACTAAACCTAAGAGGTACCGGCTATATAGTAGGTTAGTACTACTAGAACGGCTAACAAGGCCTTAAGCATAGATTTTAATAGATTTTATTATAGGCCTGTCCCTAAGTAAGTTTAATAAAAAGGTGTTTAACTTATATCTTATAGTTGTCGACAGGTATATAAAGGTAGCGCGCTATATCTTATACTATAAGACAATTATAGCCTTATAGCTAGTAGAACTCTTTATGTACTATATAGTTAAGGATTTTAAGACTCTAGAGAGGATCGTATTAGATAAGGGCCCTTAGTTTACAAGTAAGTTTTAGGCCTCTTTATATTTTTACTTAAGGGTAAGGCGCTAGCTTAGTACTACCTTTTACTTATAAAGTAACAGTTAGACTAAGGTATAGAACTAGATAATTAAATACTACCTCTAGGTCTACATAACGTATAAGTAAGACAACTAGGCATTAAAACTTACTCTAGCTAAATTTATATATAATAATAGCGTATACTCCTTAATAAAGGTAACCTTATTCTACGTACTATATAGGTTTTTACTAGAGATCTAGGTTAATGTTAAGGACAACATTATAAAGAGAGAGGTAGTAGTAGTATATAAGAGGGTAAAGTAGATTAAGAAAGAGAGGGTAGCGCTAGATAAACACTAGTATAACGCTATTAAAGCGTAAAAGAGATTTTATAATAAGAAACGTAAACTTATGTCCTTTTAAGTAAGTAATAAGGTAATACTCTTAACTAAACACCTCTAAGTTACTAGGCCTAACAAGAAGCTATTAGATCGCTACCTTAGCCCTTTTAAAGTCACTTATATTATGTTAAATAAGTTAGCCTACAAGCTTAAGTTACCTCTAGTATTTAAAATCTACCTTATGTTCTATATATCTCTACTAGAGCTATACTACTATAGAGCTAGCACGACACTAGAGCTACCTAGCCTAGACGTTATAAAAGGGTAGAAGGAGTTTAAAGTAAAATTAATTCTAGTATACAAAGAATAAGCTATAAGAAGGCAATACTTAGTAAGATAGAAGAGGTATGCCCTTATAGACAACACGTAAAAGCCGGTAAGAAACCTTAGAAACGCTACTAACGCGGTCTAGGAGTATAAGAAGGTAGTACTATAAAAGAGAAACACTAGAAAAGGCACGGGTTATAGTAAGTATTATTATTATTATTGTTCTTACTACCTATGCCTAATGTATATAGAACCTCTATACTATATAAATTACGTAGTAAAACCGTACTAAAGCCAGGTAAAAACCTACGTACTACCTCTTATAAATACTTTATTACAGTACTACTAGGGCGCTAAGACCTTATTACTACCTTACTAGAACTTAACCTTTTAGCCTAGTAATACTAAACATACTAATAAGACGCTAGTAAGATACTAAAAAGACGCTAGCCGTTAACTAAGATTACTCTCTCTCTTTCTTAGCTAGGTAGTACTTAGCTAGCCTAAACTATAAGAACTGGCTAGTAGATAGTAACTAGTAGATTAGTATATACGCACTCTTTTCTCTCTTTATTACTACTATAAAGTTACAGAACGTTTATAACGCCCTTAGGTAAAGTACTTACTATAAGGCCTACTACTACTAGTTAAGCTACTAGTAGTTAAGGACTAGGTAAGCTACTATCTCTAGGGCCTTACTATAAGGGTACTAAAGGGTCGCTACCTCTAGTACTTTACGTTTAAAAAGAAAGGCCTAGAGCCTAACCTTACTAGTATAGATCTACGTTAAAAGTAAGCTCTTATACTTATAGAAGAGTAAGTACTTCTTAAGGGTATCTACTAAAGGGGCGGGTAGTATAGCTAGGGTAGTACCCTAGTAGTACGCTAGTAAACTATCGTGTTAGGTCTATTATGTCTTCTAGTTCTTTTATAAGGTCTTCTCTAGTAAAGAGTCCTTATACTAGTCCTTTACTTACGTAGCTCGGCCTGCCTTATACTTAAGTAACGTATAAGGTAGCGCTATAGTAGTGTTATAATAGTGTCTCTAGCGTTATTAAAGGCAGGTCGCTACCTTATTATAAATAGACTATATAAGTTCGCCCTTACTTATACGTTCTAGACGTTGTTTAAAGTCTACTACCCTCTTGTTAAGGTAGAGGTCAAGTAGAGGCGTGGCCGTTTCAGACTTAAGAAGCTAAACAGGGTTATAGTAAGTAGTTAGGTTAAGAATAGTTGTTAATTTAGAAAAGAAAAAAAAGAAAAAGGTAAAAACAAGTCCTAGCTATATACTAGCGACATATACGCGCAACCTAAGCCCTACGACTATATAGCCTAAGACTACTAGACTAGACTAGACCACTACTTATTATTACTGTTGTTATCCTTATTATCCTTTATATTATTATTGTCGTTATTATTATCGTTACTATTATAAGGATCTGTCTTAGTAATAAGTAAGAGATTAGACTAACTAGGGTTAGTAAGTACTAGTAAAGTAAAGGAGACACTTATGTTATACTAATAGGTGTCTATAATAACATTAATTAAGTAGTAGAGACCTTATAGTACGTTAACTATAATTAGAACGGCTTTAGTAGTAGTACGTAAGGGCTATAAGAGGCCTTAAAGACAGGCTTAGTAAAAATAGCTCTTAATACGCTAGGTAAAAGAGCGCTAGTAAGGCCCTAGCTTTGCCTTAAGGGTTATAGAGTAGGTAGAGACAGGATTAGCTGTAATAGCGGCTTTAGCGCGATTAGACAAGAAGAGTAACTTGTTAAGCTTAGCTACAAACTCTTATAAGATCTTATAACAAGCTTTATACTTAGTAGTATATTAGTTATACTTAGTCTAACCTGCCTAAGTAATATAGGCGAGCCTAGGCTTAGCCGCTTATATCTTTGTATAGTAGACGTAGTAAGCGTAAGAAAGGCGTAGAAGTATACCTTATAAGTGTAAGAGTAGGTAGGGTTAGCTATAGTAGAGTAGTATTATATAAGGTAAGAGAGGGGTTAAAGAGAGAATAAGAGAAGGCGTAAGGCGTAAGGTAATAGCTTAGGAGAGAAGGCTTAAAGAAGGCGGCACTAAGAAGGCGTAAGAGGTAAGGCTACTTGATTTAGAAAAAGAGAAAAAGAAAGGTAAGAAAAGGAAAGTTTGTCTCTTTATATACTCTTCTTTAGTAGCGTATTATAAGATACTTACTAATAATATAATACAAATATTTAGTAAGGCTCTATAAACAATTCTTTATGTTAAACAAATTCTTACGTAAATAAGATACTATAAGTAAAGAGCGGCTAGAGCCTTTATTATATAGCTTATTAGAAACGCGCTAGCGCGAATCTAGTATAACAGGCGTACTACTATAAGTATAGACAAAGATAGAAGGTAGATAAAGAAAGAAGATATTCTTTTTTATATTATACTATATTGTTTTAAGGTTTTAGGGTAAGAATAGTCTATATATAAGGTAAGAGCTGTAAGGAAAGGCATAAGGCTTACCTAGCGCGGCCCTTATATATCCTAGGCACGCGCTACAAAAAGAAGAGCTTAGCTATATCTAGTACAGGTTTTATATAACTCTAGAAAGGCGCTATATCTAGTAT
>NW_020194476.1:997305-1001910 GCF_003019875.1 Amorphotheca resinae ATCC 22711 | reverse complement strand
GAGAAAGAGGATAAGAGAAAAAGACAAGCCTTATAGTACCTTTATAGTAACTTCTTAAGGTAGCGCACCTTTTTATTAAAGAAGAGACTAGCTGTCTAATTAGTAAGAAAGCTATATACTTACTATATAGCCTATATAAAGAACCTTAAGTACTAGAGAGTATAAAGAAGGCGTATATAGTTTACTATATTAAAGGCGCCTTTAATATTAAGTTAGAAAAGAAACGCTATAGCCTTATAACTCTACGCTATATATATAGTATTAACTACTATCTTAACTATAAGGTCTATTAAACACTATAGCCGGTTTCTTATCTACATTTCTAAAAAGAGCCCTTACGACTTTATAGTATTAGTAAAGCACTAGTTAATTACTAACTTAATTACTTTACTTATTATATTTAAGAGTAATATTAGTCTATAGGCCTTAGTAGTTTGTTACTACTTAAGGGTCTTTCTAGGCTTATGTAGTACTACTACTTTTGCTACTTTAAACTACATAAGAAAGTGCCCTAGCTAGAGGCTTGTAGTTACTATTACTATAAGGAGCTTAGCTAAAGGGCGCTTATATACCTTAAGAAAGCTAGTAAGTAGTAGGTTAAGACCTAGCGCCTTTTAGGTACTTGTCTTTTAGAGAACGTTAGTAATATCTACCTCTATTATAGTGTTATTAATAATAAACTATTAGTACTACTTATCTTAAAGGTCTAGAATAACGTTATTAAGATTAGCTATTAATTCTAAAAAGAACTATTAGCTTAATACTATTACTTTATTATAGTAGCTTATAGCTAGTACCTTTTTATTAGCGCCTTAAAAAGGTAGAAGTAAGGCTAGTTCTAGAGATATATAGCTATAAAGCCTAGCTTACTTCTTAAGACTCTAGAGTTTTTATTAGTCCTTTAAGGTAGTAGTAAAGGTACTATACTAGCTCTTAGTTTTTATATCTTAGATTATATAGAGTTAATAAGTACTAGCCTACTAGAGGTCGCGCTAGTAGAGCTTAGTTAAGGTAGTAGTATATTAATAGTACACTACCTATACTTACTAGATAGCCTTAAGGACCTTACTATTCTACTAAAGCTTAGTATGCCTTTAGTTAACCTTCTTTCTTAAGGTAGATATATCTATAATATATATAAGCTAGAAGGTAAGTAAGTTAACTACTTTATTAACCTTATAAAGTATGTCTAGCGGCTTTAAGAAAAGGTAGAGCCTCTTAGCCTTAATCGTTACTAGTTCTTAGTCTATTAAGGTCTAGCTCTATTCTAGTACCTTTATAGCTCTCTCTTAGTAGTCCTTTACTTAAGTAATAACCTTAATTAGCTAGACGTAGTAGTTAGATCCCTTATACCTTAAGTCGCCTTAATAAGTATACTAAAGCGTTACTATAACTTATATATAGTTAATTGTTAAGTCTTGTTTGTTATATTACTACTATATTAGCTCTTCTTAAGGTATATATAGTAAGAGCTACTACTTATAGGCTAGATAGAAAAGGGTCTATAATTTAAGAGTAGTCTTACTAGTACTATCTTAGAGTAAGTAATAAAGGTTTATGTTACTTATAATAATCTATAGCCCTTTTAGGTCTTTTTTAGTAAGCCGTTAAAGAAGGCTAGCCTAGCTTAAGGAGTTAGGAATTAGTAAGTATATTAACTAGACAGTAATACCTTATAAAGTAACGTAATACTAGTTAACGCCTGTCTTTACTACTTAAGTAAAAAGTAAGTACTACTTATAAATATAGATAACTACTCTACTTTTACCCTTATAGACCTACTAGTACTTTGTCTATACTAGGTAGTAGACTGTCTTTATCTAAGTATTATACTATAGCTCTTAAATTACTATAACGTTAACTTTATAGCTATTATAAAGCGCTATTAAGGTAAGGCTATTCTTTTTTATAGTATTCTAGTATACTATTATTAATTTTATTACTAAGAGTCTAGGATCTATAAGTCTTACGTTATAAAAGAGTCGCTAGACCCTTAGTTAGCTCTCTAGCTTAACATCTCTATAATATTATAGCTCTAGACTATTACTATATCTAGTACCTTAATAAGAAGGCGCTCTTACCTTACTAGAGTCTTTACTATAGGCTTCTTACTATTACTTGTCTATAGTCTTTTAAGTACTACGATTTAGTAGCTATTATTACTATCTTATAAGGACGCTAGCGTAACGCTAAGTACTTAGCTAGTAAAGCTACTCTTAGATACCTTAAACTATCTAGGCCTTTATTAATATATAGTATATACTTACTCTTTTACCTTAAGGGCCTTAAGACACTAATAGTCTTATACTATATATAGTCTACTATAGTTAACATATCTTTTTCTACTATTAAGTTAAGGGTACTTTTCTTTACCTTAAGGGTACGCTACTCTTACGTAGTAGTTATACTAGGCCTAGTTCTTATAGAACCGCCTAATATAGCTAAACTAGTAGTACTAGAAGTATCTTTAGATTTATAGGTTAGCTAAATATAGCTTATAGTTAAAGATCTAGGCTTACTAGATTAACTCTTGTTTATATAGGCACGTTACTTGTTAGGTGTATTTTTATAGAGTAAAAAAGGCAAGAGTTAATAGACAGTTGTAGTGTATTTAAAGGTATATTACTACTTTAACTATTAACTAATCTCTAAACCCTCTTTTTTTTTTTTCTTTTTTTTTTCTTATGCTTCTTAATGTCTACTATTACCTTAGTTATAGTACATAGTTACCCTGTACTTGATTTCTAAGCTATTATAGTCTTATGTATTAGTGTACCTAACATAACTATATTAGCGCTCTAGAAGTATAGTACTACTATTATAAACTTTACTATAAGGGCCTTAACAGGCTTAACTTTAACCTTTGTAATATATAGTATATAGGCTTAGATCTCTACTAGTAACGCTCTTAACTCTACTTATATAATCTAGTCTACTAGTAGGCCTTTTATAATTACTATAAACTTACTCTTATAAAGCTAGGCTATAAGCCTAAACGTCTTTTATACTTAGTCTTAATCTTAGATTACGTTCTTTAGTATAGCCTCTTTAAACGTAAGGATAGTGTTACTACTAGGTAGCTAGTAGGTTACTACTACCTTAACGCTCTTAATTACTATATTAGCTACTATTACTACTTTAATAGTACTATAACGTACTAAGTCTTTTATTTGTTTATCTACCTTAATTCTTAGCTCTCTAGTCTACTTCTTTAGTATAACTTGTACTCTTATTAGGTACTAGCCTACTACTAACGCGTAGGTAGCCTAGAGGGCTACTATTACTACTAGCCTCTAAAAGGCCTTTTTTAATATTATTCTTAATTATCTAATCGTTACTAAGTTATTATTAAAGAAAGACCTAAGAGTATATAAGAGAGTTATTATATTTATAGCTCTTATCTTTACTACTATTGTCGTTATAGTAATAAGGTTACGTAAGAGACATAACGCCTCTTTTTCTTTACTTAGTATTATATAGACTTTAATTCTTTATATAATTTTCTTTGTCTTATTATCTTTATTACTTTTACTACTCTTTAGCTCCTTACTATAGCTCTTAGTTAAGGTATAAGAGTACTAGCTCTTACTTATAAGTAAGTAGTACTAGCTTTGTTTAAGTCTAGTATACTTACTATCTGTTACTATAGGCTTACCTATAGTCTACTAGTACTCTAAAGAGTATCTAAAGGTACTAATTTTAATTCTATTATTTGTTTTTAAGTTTTTAGAGTAGTAAAGAGTGTAGACAACTATTATAAAAAATTCCTTTAATATATATAGTTAATTTAAGAGACATTAGTTATCGTTAGTATTTCTAATGTTTGCCTTAATAGTCGACTTATATAATATATTAAGACTAAGAATTTTGTTCTTATACTATAAGTCTTATTACTTTATATAGGTTTAGAGAAGGCTAATCTAAGTAGATACTTGTATCTAGCTTATAGTTTACTATTGTCTAACGTATTTATATAAGACGACATTAGTATAAGAGTTGTATAAGTATTAATATATATATCTACTAAATTTTTTTAATAGTTTATACTCTTATAACAAGTTTATATATCTTAGTATTAATGATTTTCTAATAAGGTCTTAACTATACTTAAGTAAGAGAGAAAAGCGGTCGTTTATTAACCTAAATAACGATTTAGATAAGAAAATTAATATAAGTTTTTTTAAGAAGGGCGCTAGTAAGACAAGTAGTATAAAGGTAGTAAGATTAAGTAAGAGTAATAATAGGTATGTTAATAAGAGTAATAATAATAATAAGAGAGATAATAAGCTATAACTTAAGGTACGTTTACTATTTCTCTACTCCTTTATATATTACTTAAGCTAACTAAATTATACTTAGATTATAGCTAACAATTTGCTTTCTTATTAACTATTTATAATTTGCTTTCTTATTAACTATTTAGAGTTTATTATACTTTAGCTTTAACTTTCTTTATACATATACTTAGTAAGAAGTTAGTAGGCTATATATATGTATAGTATACCTTAGATAGCTAGGTTATTACTAGTAGAATTTTAAATTTTAGTTTAAAGGTACTCTACTAGTTCTAAAGTAACTATATAGTTATTTTTAAAAAAAAAAAAA
>NW_020194476.1:989720-997020 GCF_003019875.1 Amorphotheca resinae ATCC 22711 | reverse complement strand
ATTAAAACTAAGTTAAGCTTATAAATCTAGGTTAATATAAACTTAATACTAGCTTAACTATCTCTTAAATAAAGGGCGGTCAGCCTATAAGTATCTTAATAATATCCTTATCTACTTAACTAATAAAAAAGAGTATATATAGTACGTTTACTATATCTTTAAATGTAATTTACTTTATAAAAAAAACTTTTACGACAGTTGTCTACGCCTCTTACTACCCTAAAAACTTAAAAACAAACGATAGAATTAAAATTAGTACCTTTAGATACCTCTTAGAGTACTAGTAGACTATAGGTAAGCCTATAGTAATAGATAGTAAGTATACTAGACTTAAACAAAGCTAATACTACCTACTTATAAGTAAGAGCTAGTACTCTTATACCTTAACTAAGAGCTATAGTAAGGAGTTAGAGAGTAGTAAAGGTAGTAGAGACAATAAGATAAAGAAAATCATATAAAGAATTAAAGCTTACGTAATACTAGGTAAAGAGAATAAGGTGTCGTGCCTTCTTTATAACCTTATTATAATAATAATAGTAGTAGTAGAGCTAAAGGTAGCGAATATAAAGACCCTCTTATATACTCTTAAGACCCTTTCTAATAACGACCTAGTAATAATTAGGTAATTAAGAACGATGTTAAAGAAGGCCTTCTAGAGGCTAATAGTAGTAGCGGCCCTTTAGGCTACGTACACGTTAGTAGTAGGCTAGTACCTAATAAGAGTATAAGTAATACTAGAAAGACAGATTAAAGAGCTAAGGATTAGAGTAGATAGATAGACAAAAGACCTAGTACGTTATAGTACTATTAAAGTAGTAATAGTAGCTAATATAGTAATTAGAGACGCTAAGGTAGTAATGACCTACTAGCTCCTTAGTAACAATACTATCCTTACCTTTAAGGAGGCTATACTAAAGACCGTAATCTAGGATTAAGGCTAGGTATAAAGAGCGTTTAGGCCTATAGCCTAGCTCTATAAGAGTAAGTTTATAGTAATTATAAAAGGCCTACTAGTAGACTAGGTTATATAAGTAGAATTAAGAGCGCTACTAGTAGAGATCTAAGTCTACGTACTATATGTTATAAAGGTTAAAGTCAAGCCTATTAAGGCCTTTATAGTAAAGTTTATAACGATAGTACTATACTTTTAAAGTACTAATATAGTAACGTACCTATATAAACAAGGGCTAATCTAGTAAGCTTAGATCTTTAACTATAAGCTATATTTAGCTAACCTACAAATCTAAAGATACTTCTAGTACTACTAGTTTAGCTATATTAGGTAGTTCTATAAGAACTAGGCCTAGTATAGCTACTATATAAGATTAGCGTACCCTTAGGGTAAAAAGAAGTACCCTTAACTTAATAGTAGAAAGAGATACGTTAACTATAGTAGACTATACGTAACGTAAGACTATTAGTGTCTTAAGGCCCTTAAGGTAAAGGAGTAAGTATATACTATATATTAGTAGAGACTTAGATAGTTTAAGGTATTAAAGAGTAGCTTTACTAGCTAAGTACCTAGCGTTATACTAGCGTCCTTATAAGATAGTAACAATAGCTACTAGGTCGTAGTACCTAAGAGACTATAGATAGGTAATAATAAGAAGCCTATAGTAAGGACTCTAGTAAGGCGTAAGTACTCTTTTATTAAGGCGCTAGATATAGTAACAGTTTAGAGCTACGATATTATAGAGATGTTAAGCTAGAGAACTAACTAAGGGTCTAGCGACCCTTTTATAACGTAAGACTTATAGATCCTAGACTCTTAGTAATAAAATTAATAATAGTATACTAGAATACTATAAGAAAGAACAGCCTTACCTTAATAGCGCTTTATAATAGCTATAAAGCTAACGTTATAGTAATCTAAGAGCTATAGTATAACAAATAGACAAAGATAGTCTACTACTTAGTATAGGTAAAGTACTAGTAGGTCTATAAAGGTAAAGGCTATATAGTTATCTACGTTTATAAGTAGTACTTACTTCTTACCTAAGTAGTAGAGACTAGTATTAACTAGTATTACGTTACTTTATAAGGTATTACTGTCTAGTTAATATACTTACTAATTCCTAACTCTCTAGGCTAGACTAGCCCTCTCTAGCGGCTTACTAGAGAGGACCTAAAGAGGCTATAAATCGTTATAAGTAATATAAACCTTTACTACTTACTTTAGGATAGAGCTAGTAAGACTACCCCTAAATTAAAGACCCTTCTTTATCTAGCCTATAAGTAGTAACTCTTACTACGTATACCTTAAGAAGAGCTAACCTAAAAGAGATATAGTAAACAGGACTTAATAATTAATTACGCGTAGGCTATAGTAATACTCTAGTATACTTACTAAAGTAACCTAGAGTATAAAGGATCTAACTATTACGCCTAGCTAATTAAGGTTATTACTTAAGTAAGGGATTACTATAAGAGAGCTATAGAGGTACTAGGATAGAGCTAGACCCTAATAGACTAAGAGCTAGTAGTAATTAAGGCTAAAAAGCTCTACCTCTTCTTTAAGCTACTAGACATACCTTATAAGGTTAATAAGGCTATTAACTTACTTACCTCTTAGCTTATACGTATTATAGACTTATCTACCTTAAGAAAGAAGGTTAGCTAAGGGCGTACTAAACCCTAGTAAAGTAGTAAGGTCCTTAAGGCCGTCTAGTAAATACAAGTAGCGCGTTATTAATATACTACTACTCTAACTAAACTTTACTAGTACGACCTCTAGTAGGCTAGTACTTACTAACTCTAGACGATCTAAGATATAAAGACTAAGAGCTAGCGCGACGCCTTTACTACTACCTTAAAAGACTAATAAAAACTCTAGAGTCTTAAAAGGTAGGCTAGGCTTTATAGCTACGTACCTTTAGAACTAGCCTTACTCTCTCTTCTTTAGGGCACTAATAAGAAGGTACTAGCTATAAGCTACTATAATAAAGTAATAGTATTAGGCTAGTAGTTCTTTTTAGAATTAGTAGCTAATCTTAGTAACGTCGTTCTAGACCTTTAGGACAAGTAGTACTAGTAGTTTACTATTAATAATACTATAATAAAGGCAGATATTACTAACGTTCTCTAAAAGACAAGTACCTAAAAGGTATTAAGACTTAACCTACTACTTACTAGCTTTCTTAAGGTATATAGGCGCCCTTTAGCTAAGCTCCTTATAGTAGTAGTAACTATAAGCCTCTAGCTAAGGCACGTCTTAGTATAGTTTAAAGTAGTAAAGGTAGTAGTACTACGTAAGCCTAGAAAGACCCTTAAATAGTAATAAACTACTAGGGCCTATAAGCTAATATTACTCTTAAGCGTAATAAGTAAAGTAATTAAGTTAGTAATTAGCTAGTACTTTACTAACGCTATAAAGTCGTAAGGGCTTCTCTTAAAAACATAGATAAGAAACCGGCTATAACGCTTAATAGACCTTATAGTTAAAATAGTAGTTAACACTATATATATAGTATAAAGCTATAAGGCTATAGTATCTCTTCTCTAACTAAACATTAAAGGCGCCTTTAATATAGTAAACTACATATGCCTCTTTTATACTCTCTAATACCTAGGGTTCTTTATATAGGCCGTATAGTAGGTATATAGCTTTCTTACTAATTAGATAACTAGCCTCTTCTTTAATAAAGAGGTAGCGCTACCCTAAGAAGTTACTATAAGGGTACTATAAGGCTTGCCCTTCTCTCTTATCCTCTTTTTTCTTTATACTACTAGCTTATATACGCTACTATAAAGACATATAGGCCTTATTATAGTAGGGTTTACTAATAACCTTAATCTCTTAGCTTTTAGTAAAGACATAATAGAGATACGCTAGTACCTTAAAGAGGTGTAGTAGATATATAGCTAGTAGTTACGTATAAGAAGGATAGAGTTTGCCCTTAAAAAGAGTAAGCTTCTTTACTTTACTTATACTTATACTATACTAACGACACTTGTCTACCTTAATAGCCGGGTTATACCCTTAGTCTAAGAGGCCTACTTTCTAAGAGTTTAGATAGATTAGAAGCTTAGATAAAAGGGCTACCCTAATACTATTAAACAAAAGTTTACTACTTAGTAGTTTACGCTTATAAGGCTTACTATATCTATATAAGGATATAGCCTACTATATATAAGAGAGATCTATATAAAGGTAATCTAGAGTACTATAGTATATAACGTAAGGGTCTAGTACTATCTCTTTAGGTAGTAAGCTAAGGAGATTATAAAGGACCTTACTATATAGTAGTTATAGTACCTTTACGTTATTATAAGGGCGTACTAAGTAACCCTTATCTAGTTCCTTAAGTCTAAAATAGCTACGCTCTTACTTAACCTCTACCTTAATAAACAAGTAGTAGACTTTAAACAACGTCTTAAACGTATAAGTAAGGGCAAACTTATATAGTCTATCTGTAATAAGGTAGCGACCTGTCTTTAATAACGCTAGAAACGTTACTATAGTGCTACTATAGCGCTACCTTATACGTTACTTAAGTATAAGACAAGCTGTACTATATAAGTAAAAGACTAGTATAAGGACTCTCCTTTAGAGAAGACCTTATAAGGGAACTAGAAGGTATAATAGTCTTAACACGACAGCTTACTAGTATACTACTAGGGCGCTACCCTAGCCGTACTACCTGTCCTCTTAGTAGATACCCTTAAGAAGTACCTACTCTTTTATAAGTATAAGAGCTCTCTTTTAATATAGATCTATACTAGTAAAGTTAGACTCTAGGCTTTCCTTTTTAAGTATAGAGTACTAGAGGTAGCGACCTCTTAGTACCCTTATAGTAAGGCCTTAGAGATAGCGGCTTACCTAATCCTTAACTACTAGTAGCTAGACTAATAGTAGTAGGCCTTATAGTAAGCGCTCTACCTAAGAGCGCTATAGACGTTCTACGACTTTATAGTAGTAATAGTAAAAGGTAAGAGTACTTATATACTAATCTATTAACTACTATCTACCGGCTAATTCTTATAGTTCTATCTAGCTAAGTACTACTTAGTAGAGAAGTTATAAGAAAGAGAGTAGCCTTAGCTAGTAGCCAGTACCTTACTAGCGCCTTACTAGCGTCCTGTTAGTATGTTTAGTATTACTAGGCTAAAAGGTTAAGTTCTAGTAAGGTAGTAATAAGGACCTAGCGCCTTAGTAGCGCTATAATAGTATAAACGTAAGTAATAGTACGTAGGTTTTTACCTAGCTTTAGTACGGTTTTACTACGTGATTTATATAGTATAAAGGTTCTGTATATAGTAGGCATAAGTAGTAAGAACAATAATAATAATATATCTTTAAATGCTTTAAGTAATATAACCTCTTTACTAACCTTTTTAAATACGAATTTAATATTAAGTAAGTAAGATTTCTAAGGTATGTAATTAACCTATAAAAGGTTTATATTAAACCTGTATACATTTTTATAATCTAAGAATAGCTAATTCTAACTACTATAAAGGCTATATAAGTATTCCTTAGTTTTACTAGGTTTTATAAGCGTTTTATTAAGAATTATTTAAAAATTACTATTCTCTTTACAAATCTTCTTTATAAGGATGTCGCTAGGTCTGTTACATTAGGATCTAAGGCGTTAAAGGTATTTTATAAGTTACGACTTCTTTTTATAAAGGCTTCTTTTCTTTATTACTATAACCTTATACTACTTACTTAAGTAGAAACAGATGTATTTATATACGTAATTAGCGCTATCTTCTTATAGCTTTAGAAAGGCCGCTAGTACCTTATTACATTTATTTCTAAGAAGCTAAAGAGACTAAAGCTTTATTATAACACTCTTAACGCTAAGCTAATAGCTATTATAAACGTCTTCTAAGTATAAAGGCTGTATTTAGTATATATATAAAGCCTAGTAATAGTCCTAATAGACTACCTAAATTACTACTACCTTATAATAAAGCTAAAGCTATTATAGTAGTAAGTTCATGCTTTATTAAATACCTAACTAGGTACTATAAGAGTTATCTATACATAATTTCTATTAGTTCTATAAGAGGGAAAAGAAAAGAAAAAACCCTCTTACTAAGGCGCTATAATATCGCTAGTCTTGTATTGTACAGTAGTACAAGCTAGTACTATATATAGTACAGCCCTTACCTAGAGGTAGTCCTGTACTACGTTATAATATAATTCTGTTTTATCCGCCTCTCCTTTATATAAGCCTATATAATACATAAACTAGAGCCTCTCTAGTAGCTCTAACAAACAAAGCCCTCTTATCTGGCCTTACCCTCTTGTCCTCTCCTTACGCCTTATCGTCTAGCTCTTGTCTAGCCCTCTACTAAAGCCGAACCTAGTAAACAAAGTCGGGTTTTGTCCTTTATACTTGTACTTAAGTAGGATCGTACCTAAAGGACAGTTAGGCCAGACTGCTAGGCCTGTACAACCAGGCCTACGCTATTACGATCCTGCCCTTTCTTTATCTATATGTATTCGCTAGATTATAGTTAGTAAGATAGTCGTAAGTTAAGAGAAGGAGAGAGAGAGAGTGTGTCGAATTTAAAAGAGGTTATTATAAAGGGATCTATTAGTATTAATATATAGTGTATTAAGAAATCGTCTTTAGGCGTAATCTACTAACGTATATAGCTACTAGGCAGGCTCTATATATATTAATATAATTTAGTGTGTTTATAACGTAAAAATAAAAGGAAGGATGTTATAAAGTAACTATTAAAATAATAAGTATTCTTATTGTTTGTAACAGTATTATTATAATCCTTAAGTTTTTGTATAAAAACTCTGTTTTATTAGGCCTCTAGCCTTTTCCTATAACGTTAATAGTAATAACTTTATAACTACTTAAGATATCGACATATAGATTATAGAAAGGGCTCTTGTGTTACTCTCTCTTTACTCTAGTAGTAGTTTTAAGGCCTCTTTCTAAAAATTTTTGTTTTATAAAAAATCATGTTTTTTTTTTTCTAAAGCTATTATAGTAATAAGCTAGATAGCTAAAAGAGCTCTTAGTATTTGATTTTAAGATTAAATATAAGAAAGGTACTTATAACCTTACTAATAAGCTATTATAACAGCCTAACTTATAAGATCTAAATAAGTAGTTAAAAGTGTAATAAGCTCTACTAGTAAACTTTCTTAACAAATTCTAGGTAAATATAGTTATCTTTAAGCCTAGCGGCCTTATAGTAAGGCTTATATATAATATTACTTTTATTCTTTTTATTATTATTATTATTATTATTAGTCTTACTACTTATGCCTACTATATACAGAACCTCTATACTATATAAATTATATAGTAAAACTATACTAAAGCTAGGT